>NC_081405.1:548131677-548731677 GCF_030272615.1 Cryptomeria japonica
TTTTTGCTTTGATATTTTTTTTAGATTTCTGGCATTGATGTCAAAGGGGGGGAGATATATGTGAAAAAGACAAAGAAATAAAAAGAAAAAGAAAGGCGGAGAGATATTTATAAGGAAGAGAAATTTAGAACTTTACAGAGATATTATTCATAGGGGGAGATATTGATATTCAAAGCTATATGTGGAAATTTGTTGGTTGTCTTCCACAGGGGGAGACTTGTTTGGCATTTCTTGGTACTTAGATATTTTTCACATCTAGTATTGCCATCAATGCCAAAGAGGAAGATTGTTGGCCATTTGGTGAAATTGATTATGTGTTGCATTGATGTTTTATCATTGATGCCAACACTAGTTGTTTGGATGCTTTATCGACTCCCTTCTGGTTCTGATAGGTTGAGTGGTTTTTGGTTAACTTGGATCCGACATGATCCGGTAGGCTTCGGTATTGTTGTAATTATGTAATTGGTTTATTGTCTAGTGGCTGACCTGATTGTTTATGGTCAAGGGTTTGTATATGTAGATGTAAGACCTCATTGTATATTATCATGGTTATTGTAACAGGTCATGGTCAAGGAATGTAATGTGCGAATAATGTAATATCATTTAGGCAGAGGAGTTGGTCGATCATTGGAGATCTAATCGGGCTTATGTAATAGGATTTAGTCCTCCGATATTGAGCTTAACCGGAACTGTACTCAGGCATAGGAGATGCTATCTTTTGCAGTTCAACACTTCTCCGAATTGTAGTCTGGATTTATATATAGTCAGTGAGGCTCGTTTTGTGATGAGCAATGTGCTCTAGGTTGTTGGTCTTCTTGAAAGTGTAGGCCCCTTCATTATAATTCATATACTTACTGTAGAAGTATTATCTGACTATGGGTAGGCTTCTCACCGTGGTTTTTCCCTTTATTGGGCTTTCCATGTACAAATCTTGGTGTTATGTGAATGGATTTTGTTATGTGATTATTGTTTATGCTCAATTGGTTTAATTAATATTCTAGTATTAATGTTTTGGGTTTCGGTATTAAAGTTTAAATTGCTAATGGTTCCTATAATTTATGACAACTGATTCACCCCCCCCCCCCCTCTCAGTTGTCTTCTGATTATCTGATCTGTCTAACATTTACTAGCATACTACATACATCTCTTCATCATATCACTTTTGGACCAACATCTATACCATCAACAAGTTTAACGCCAATATCAAAACTCAACCAGATCATTGTTAGACCATACACTTTTGCATGATATCACTTCTGAACAAACAAACGAGCCACCAACAAGTTTAACACCAATATTAAAAACTCAACCAGATCATTATTAGACCATACAATTCTGTATCATATCACTTTCAAACCAACATCCAGGACACCAACAAGTTTGACGTCAATGACAAAAAAGACTTATATGTGCAACATGGGTTTCTTTGCTACATGAAGGTGTTTTAGGTCGACCTAATGCACATTTTATATTTTTAAACACTAGCCGAATTAGAGAATGATTATTGAAGGTTGTGAAGCACATATACTGAAGATCATTAATTAGAGAGTGGTGTTCCTTTCCAAATGTTCAAGGTAGATTAAACAACATGTTGGAGGCAATGACCAAAGGCTATGACATTTGTAGAAGTGATTTTAGTCTACCAGAGATAGTGAGCTAAAGGTAGTTAAAGTGGTTGTTGTGTATTGGAGGGAGTGAGACAATGGAAATTATAACTTGTAGTGTCCTAAAGTGTACTTGCTTACAATTTTGTCCTCACCTAGGCCTCACTTTGGAATTCCAGTTTCCAATGCCTGATTGTAATACTGATTTTTCTCACACCACCCATCTATTATATATTTTCATCAACTTCCCATTTCTACCCCCAATATAGAGTCTTGATTTCCAAGACTAGGGTGTACCACACCCTAGTCCTATATCAAGACCAGAGTGTGCCACACCTTGGGCCTCTTGATTGCACCCTAAATTGAACCCTCCTAATGGTCATCATTAATGAGTATTTTTTTTGATCTTGTATCAACTTGTTGTGGAAATTCAAGTGAGCAAGCAAGCAATCATTCATCAAACATTGGAGTAGAAGTAAAGTCAAGTTCAAGTATTGAAGACGGCAATCATGATCAATGTTTTATGAAGGAATCCCACATGAAACCCTAAAAGATTTGTGTGAAGATAAACAAAACTTCATCAAGATAAACATTGTGGTTTCAAGCATTACATTTCAGATTCAGTCTTTCCTTCAAAGGGAAAGTACTTTATTGCAGTTTTTCATTACATTTGTCAATTCAATTTTATATTTAATTCCAAAACCGAGGTTTGACCTAATGCAAACCCCTATTCCCAACATATCTCCCTTTCTTTCTGTCTTCAGGAAACAAGTGTGAACTTGTACTCAAGAAATCCAACAAAGTCGATAGTGATGAACAAGGTTCAACTTTCTTTGGTGAAAAATTTAGAGGACCAAGGTGGATTTGTGCTACTTGGTCTTGAAAAATCAGGCTAAAATTTTGAGAATAGGTTCTACACATCTCTTTTTACCTAGATCCAAGTTGGTGACTTAGGGGGATGTCCAAAGCTTACTATTTCTGTTAGTTTACTTCAATAATTCATGGTTGTATCCTAATTTCACAATTAAATTTCAAATTCAATTAAGAAAGAGGCTAATTATTACCAACCTGTTGAATCCAATCAAAGTCTTAGTCTCTTTCCCATTGGTATTGAGCCTATATCTATTGGGTTTAACTATATTTCAATGTAATTTGGTTAATTGGGCTATTTAGAGGATTTACTTAGTAAAACCCCAATTCCTAATTTTCCATCCATTACATTTTGGTGAAGTCGACATCTTGCATGACTAATTATGATTTATTTTCTTAGATATGATATTGTAAGTATTTTAAAATTCAAATTTGCACTCGTAATTGTTATTTTCAAGTGAATTTCATAAATTTAGAGGTTAAATTCATAAAAAACCCCAATTCATTATTGTAAAATTAACTTGTGGGTTGCATAATTTTTCAAGTGTATTTTTCAGATCTGATTATTATGACATGTTATGTTATGATTTAAAGACATTTAAAATCACGATTCAAATTACTCAATTAAATGGTTAATCAATCATTGTTACAACCAATTGTATTGTTTAATCATAGTTTTCAATTTTTGCATTCAAATTTTCCTCTTTTGTGCAAGAGTTTTGTTACCATTAGTCCTACATACAATAATCTTGTGAGAAGAAGTCGTAGAATTAAGACTTCCCAAGGTTTAACTACTAAAGGTATGGAGCCTCAATTAGATCACTTATTCTATGAGAATGTCGGTGCTTCCTCTAATCCAACAAATGCCATCATTTATTCCCATTCTCCTCATAATTCTCATAATGTGGATGGATCAATAACTAGGGTTACTATTGAACAATTGGAGAAGATTGAAAATTAATTTAAAAATATTCAACAATGGATGAGTCAAGGATACAAGAAAGTGAGGCAATCCCTTTGTTTGAAGGATTAAAAAGAATGGTACAAAGTGATAAAATTGATGTTGATTTGTTGTGTGGCCTTTTTCATGTTGTTGACACTAATATCATGCTAATAAAAAGTTGTGTCAAAGTCCTTGATTACTCTCAACCAACTAGTCAAGTCAATCATTCCATTCCTATGCCTACACCCTTGCCTAGTGTACCTACATTTATATCTTCTATTATGGATACTTCCCCATAAAATGTTAATCCTACACATGTTAGTCATGAGGGAAATCTCATCTATCAATAATCTTAGATACCTCATTCTGTGAGTCATCCATTTGTATCCCAATCATCTCCCATACCAACATACCATAGTGTTCCACCTCCTTATTCTCCACCTACATATAACAATGTTACTCCCCCATCAAAATCCAACATGTCCAATTTAAATCCATCCACTAAAGAAACCATCAATAATCTAACCCAAACTGTTACATCCCTACAACAACAATTGGCTTCCATTACTCAATCCAAGTTTGATGTGCCCACATTTGATGTAGTGAGTCCACTATCTGATGATAATGTCTGTCTAGTTCCGCCTAAGCATATGAAAGTCTCTCAATTGGAGTTGTATAATATAAAAGGTGACCCCTTGTCTTGTGTGAAGATATTTCAAACTTTGTGTAGTGATTTTTCTCATGACCAAAGACTTACACCTAAATTGTTTACTAGAACTTTTAGGGATAAAGCTTCACAATGGTATTGTTCTTTGTCTCCTAATTCTATTACTTCATTTCAATAATTGGCTAATGCTTTCATTCAAAATTTTTACAATAATATTGGTCCTAAAATTACTTTGACTAATTTGATTCATTGTAAGCAAGGAGTTAAAAAAAAAGTGACTGATTTTATTGGTAGATATAAACATTTGCATTCTCAAATTGCTTATCAAGTTCTTGATCATGATGTTCAAATAATTTTTATTTCTAGTTTATAAAAAGACATTAGGATAAGCTTCTATTTGTTGAGTTCACTTCCTTTATGCAATTGTGTGTAGTGCTTCATAATTATTAGCTTCAAGTGTGTCAGTTTGAATCATCTCCTTCAATGGCTCCCGTTGATAAGAATGAGGGTGCTCAACAATAATTTGTAAAGTTCAAACTAAACAAAGGTTACATCAAGATAAATGACAACATCAACACTCAATGGAAACCATGACATCAGATGTGGCCCCTTTATCCAAATACTTTAGAAAACAATTCACTCCTCTTTCTGAGTCTTTGCATAATATAATGTTGAAGTTGATACATGCTAATGTGTTGAAAATTTCTCCAATCAAGCCGATTGGCACTTTTAAACCATTTCCATCTTATCATGATCTCAAAACCTTTTCTCAATATCACCATCAACCTGGTCATGATACTGAGAAATGTTATACATTGAGGAGTAAGATTTAAGAATTCATTATAATAATACTATTTGTAGTTGCTATCAATGAAAAGGGAAACAAGTCCATAGCTCCTCCTAATTGACACCTCCAAATCTTCACCAATCCTTTGCCCTCTCACTTTACTAATGTTGTTATGTCTAAGTTGTTAGCATTTCACAAAGGGAGATTGTTGGCTTTTCAGTAAGTTTGTTGGTATGAGGATATTGAGAAGGTTGTTGGAGATTGTTGATATAAGTGTGAAAGGATGATTACTGTCTTAATAATATTATTTTGTCATTGATGTCAAGCAATTGATTTTCTGATTCAGTATGATGTTGCCATATCTTAATGAGTATGTTTTGATGAGTATAAAGATGTCGGTAAGTGACATAGAATGAATGTAACAATGAAGGGAAGTAATAAGTTATTCAATGGGCAACTATTACCGAGTTAGACAGTGATGAGATCTTATTGTTTTGATTGTTTTGATATCCTATATATGAGTATTCGAAGACTGAACAAGAAGGAGAAAATATTTCAAGCTATAGAATTAGTTAAGGTTTGATATTGTTCTATGTTATCGAGCATGAAGCTAGTCGGTAAACCGTAAGGTTATCCCTATCGGTTAAAGAAGGCAAAATATCTACCGAGTGAAGTTCAGTATTTACCGAGTAACAACCGAGTAATAACAAAATGCATTGGATGGATAAATACATTATCAAATGTAGAATTCCAATGAGCTGGAGATGTATAGATGATTGGTATGTCGTGCAAGAAGTTTGTTGAAGATCTATGACAACGAAAACATAGAAGATAGATCTACAACGCAGATTGAACGGTCATAACCTAGCACAAGTTCCAAGGAAGGAATACAAGTTCCAAGGCGAGATAAAACATTTTCAGATCAAAGGATACAATGAACCTAGTCATGTTTGAAGATCTGATGGCTAAGATTTATCATGGGAAATGTGATCAAGGAGATTAAGCGGTTAGGAATTGTTTATAAATAGAAATTGTTGATGAACAATGGATGCGGGCTGAAAGAAGAACAATGATACTACATTAGTGATCATCGAGCACAAAAGAATGAAGATTTGATTGAAGAATAGATTGAGAAGCCCAACAAGAAGCTAGATAAGTCTTATGACAAGATTGTTTTGAGCACATAGAATCTGCTTTAGCATTTCAAATGTGAAGTTGTAGATATATTTTATTATTGTTATTTATTTTGTATGTGACAGGAAATCTTTTAACCGAGTAGACCTAACAGTCTTATTTGTAAATCCTCTAGCAAGGTAACATTCTGAATGAGTGTTTGAAATCCTTTGACAAGGTCACTTCTAACAAAGTGCAAGACTCTAACAAGTCTAAGGGAAATCCCTTAACCAGGTCACATCTAGCAATGTGTTTATGTAATCTGTAACTGGATTAGCTTTTAACCGAGCATACTCTAGAAGGGTATATTTCTTAGTGGGTCTGAAATCCCACAATGGTTTTTCCCTATTTGGGTTTCCATGTTAAATCTGGTGTTAAATGTGTTATGATGTCTTAAGTGTATTTGTTTATGAGTTTGAATGATTTACAGTCATAGTTGCATATCAGTTAAGGCTACCGAGGTTGAATCTGATAAATATATTGTATTGTGAGTTTTTATGATTCACCCCCCCTCTCATCTTAACTAACAATTATTATTAGAGCTTTGGACTCCAGAAGAAAATTTTAAAGGTACTTGAGGCAAGATCCGAAGATGTATAAAAGGGATGCTCCAAAGCTGAACAAGTCAAGTTTCTCCACATGGCAGAAAAGGATGAAGCTACACTTATTAGGAATTGGAGAATATGCAACATATTATTTGGAGAATGATTACATTGCACCTAGCACCTACCCTATGACAATGGAAGAGATAAAGGCAAAGCAAGAAAATATTCAAGCAATGATTGAAATAACATCAACATTAACCGGCTCAGAGTTTAATGATCTAGAAGGCTGCAATGATGCCAAAGCAATGTGGAGCAAGCTTATATCTATGTATGGTGGTGATGAACATGTTCAGAGAGAAAAAGTAGATAGTCTAAGAGGTCAACTTGAATCCATGAGAATGAATGAAGGTGAGAACATAACCCAATACAGTACAAGGTTAAAGGAAACTGTCAATCAAATCAAAGGAGCAAGAGGAACTATTGAAGAAAAGGATGTAACAAGTAAGTTGCTTAGGAAACTTCTACCTTCTTATGCCATTTGAGT
The DNA here is from genome assembly GCF_030272615.1 of Cryptomeria japonica. Lineage (NCBI taxonomy): Eukaryota > Viridiplantae > Streptophyta > Pinopsida > Cupressales > Cupressaceae > Cryptomeria > Cryptomeria japonica. The sequence continues at coordinate 548,138,811 of NC_081405.1, forward strand.
CTCTGCAATCAATGAATTAAGGTCTATACCAAACATGCCAATCTCTTTGGATGCTACTATCGGTAAGCTACATGTATTTGAGTTAAGTAATTTTGATAACAGTGGGTCTTTGGTAAATAAAGTTGAATCTGCATTCAGTTTTTTTCATATTGGTGAATCTGATGATTACAATGATAGAATGTATAAGTATGCTGAAGGAAATCATAGTGAAGCAAGTGAGAGATTTCGCAAAAACATGGAAGAGGTACACAAACTATATAAGGAAATCAGAAAGCAAGAAGAGTTTGAAGCATTATTAGCTAGAAGGTTACCAAGAGGCAAAGGTAAGTATAAAGGAAAGTTACCTTTAAAATATTTTAACTGTCTTGACAAGGAATCTAGTGAAAAGAGAGAATACCGAGATGACAGATAGAAAGACAACCAATACAGAGGACACCGAGACTTCAGAAGGAAAGATAGAAAGACATGCCTAGTAGCTGATGAGGAATCCAATGATGATAAATATGATGGGACTGAGACAGAGGAAGTTGTTTATGTGGCTATCAAAGATAGATCAGATGAAGAAAGGTATGAGGAAAAATCCTTAATATCTCATATAAATAAAAATGATTCTTGGATCATAGATAGTGGATGCTTACATCACATGATAGGTGATAAACACAAGTTTGTTAAATTAGAAGATTATGATGGAGGTTATGTAAGATTCGGTAATGTTGCACCATGTCCAGTGAGAGGTAAAGGATCCATAACACTTCTTGACAATGCTAAATATGATGATGTATATTGGGTTGAAGGTTTGAAATACAATTTGTTGAGTGTAGCACATCTAAACAATACAGGATACAGAATAGAATTTTAGAAAGGAAGTGTCAAAGTTCATGACAAACATGGAAAGCTGGTTGCTACTAGGACACAAACAAAAGGTAATACATTTCATCTTGACTCAACTCAGAACAATTGTCTGTATGCTAAAATAGAAGATACCTGGTTATGGCATAAAAGGTTTTGTCATGTAAATTGTGATAACCTAATCAAAATAAGTAAGAAGCACCGAGTAAGAGGTCTACCGAGCTTGGAAAAACCTGAGAATGCAATATGCCGAGGATGCCAGATGGGTAAGATGACAAAGTCAAGCTTTACAAGTAAGTCCTACACTTCTAAAGGAATTTTAGATCTTGTGCACACTGATCTTTGTGGTCCTATGAAAGTTCAAAGTTATTATGGAGATAAATACTTCACATTATTTGTGGATGATTACTCAAGAATGATGTCAGTTATGTTTTTAAAAGAGAAATTAGAAGCCTTTCAAATGTTCAAATGGTATAAGGCTAGAGTTGAAAAAGAAATAGGAAGACAGTTGAAATGTCTAAGATCTGATAGAGGAGGTGAATTCATTTATGATGAATTTAACCTATTTTGCAATGTTCATGGTATAAAGAGACAAGTGTCTGCAATGAGAACACCTCAGCAAAATGGGATAGCTGAAAGAAGAAACAGATCAATTGTAGATTGTGTCAGAACCTTGATGATAGAAAAGAGGGTATCTCAAACATTTTGGAGAGAAGCAATCAACACTGTAGTTTACACCTTGAACCGAGTACAACTGAAGAAAGGAACTTTGAAGACACTGTATGAAATCTGGTATGACAAGAAACCTAATTTAAGTTATTTTAAAATATTTGGAAGTAGATGTTATGTTCACAAAGATGATAGAAATAGAAAGTTTGATCAGAAAAGTGAGGAAGGAACATTTCTTGGTTATTCTTCTAGAAGTAAAGTATTTAAATGTCTGATCAAATCATCTAACAAAATAGTGGAAAGTGCAAATGTGAAAATTGATGAATTTGCAGAAAGAAATGATGAAGGAAATTCCAAAGAACCAAAAGATTATGAAGAGTTTGTATATGTTCAACTGAGAAGTCCTACCAAGAAAGTTGATGAAGAAAATGAAGAAAATACTCAGTTACCGAGTGATGAAGAAGATCATACAGAGCCTACCGAGCCTATATTAGCCAAGTATGTCAGAAGGAATCATACATCAAGTCAAATTATAGGAGATAAGGATGATCTAGTGATGACAAGGAACAAACTGAGACAAAACACATGTCTGATATCTAAATTTGAACCGAGGATAGTAAAAGAAATATTTAGTAATGAAGATTGGGTAAATGCTATGACATAAGAGATTGAACAAATCAAGAAGAATGAAACATGGACACTGGTCCCAAGACCAAAAGAGAAAAATGTAATCGGTACAAAGTGGATTTTCAGAAACAAGCTAAATGAAAAAGGAGAGGTCATTCGGAATAAAGCAATACTAGTTTGCAAAGGTTATGCTCAAGAAGAAGGAATTGATTATGGTGAGACTTTTGCACCTGTGGCAAGACTTGAAGGAGTGAGAACATTGTTGGCATATGCTGCTTACAAACATTTCAAGGTATATCAAGTGGATGTTAAATCTACATTTTTAAATGGTATATTAGAAGAAGAAGTTTATATTGAACAGCCTGAAGGATTTATTGAAGACAAGAATAAAGATCAGGTATGTAAGTTGAACAAAGCGTTATATGGTCTAAAGGAAGCACCTAGAGCATGGTATGAAATGGTATGAAAGACTGCACTCTTACTTAATCAAGATTGGATTTATAAGGACAAGTGAAAACAACAACATGTATATGAAGAATGATGAGAACAATGGAATACTACTTTCAACCATATTTGTTGATGATATTATTTTTTGTGGAAATGATTCTTTATGCAAGAACTTTGGAAATGAAATGTGCAAAGAATTTGAGATGTCATTAATCGGTGAAATAAAGTATTTTATAGGTCTATAGATACTACAAATGAAAAATGAGACTTTCATTACTCAATCCAAGTATATAAAGGAAATCTTGAAGAAATTTGGAATGGAGGATTCTAAACCTGTAAGTACTCCTATGACTACCAATTGTAAACTATCAAAGAGTGATGAATCTGCATCTGTTGATGAGACACTTTACCGATCTATGATTGGAAAGTTGTAATATGTGGTTCATAGGAGGCTGGATATAGCACATGCAGTAGGTATAGTTGCAAGATTTTCTGCAGATCCCAAAGAAACCCATATGACAACAATCAAGAGAATTTTCAGATACCTGAGAGGCAGTGAAGATTATGGCTCAGTATATCAAAAGAGGAATTTTTTGACTTAAAAGTCTATACTGATACTGATTGGGCAAGAAACATTGATGATAGGAAAAGCACAAGCGGTGGAGCTTTATTTTTGGGAGATAGACTAGTAAGTTGGCTTAGCAAGAAACAAGGATGCATTTCACAGTCAACAGCTGAAGCTGAATATGTCGTTGCAACATTGAATTGTACCAATATAGCATGGATCAAACAATTGTTGGAAGGTATGAATGAGAAAGTTACCGAGCTAGTAACTATATTCTGTGATAATACTAGTGCCATTAACATTTCAAAGAATCCGGTAATGCACTCTAAGACAAAGCATATCTCTATAAAGTATCATTGTCTCAGAGAAGAAGTTCAAGAGAAAAAAGTTGTGCTGGAATATATTAGTTCAAAGGAACAAATAGCAGACATCTTCACAAAGCCACTGCCAAGGGACACTTTTGAGTATCTCAGAATTAATTTAGGGGGTCCTACCCCTATCTAGTACTCACTGACAGAGTTCGGTGAAAGCATCAATTCTATGAATCTACAGGATAAATATTTATGAGTTGATGCTACTTTACACACTTTAGGAGCTTGCCTAAAGTTGTGCAGATAATAGTGATTAAAGACTGCAAGGAAATTACCTGATAGAGGAAGGAATCATGAATTAGTTTTACTTTTTGGCATTGTTGTCAAAGGGGGAGAAGACTAATTTGTAAGAGACTAATAGGAGAAGATGGGAGAAGACTAATGACTGGGGGAGAATTCTAGAAAATATCAGGAGAAGTTTAAACAAAAATCCGAATCCGAATCAATTGAAATAAATTAAGTTGGTATTGCCATTAAAGTTGGTTTTGCCATCAATGCCAAAGGGGGAGATTGTTAGCATTTCACAAAGGGAGATTGTTGGCATTTTAGTAAGTTTGTTGGTATGAGGATATTGAGAAGGTTGTTGGAGATTGTTGATATAATTGTGAAAGGATGATTACTGTCTTAATAATATTATTTTGTCATTGATGTCAAGCAATTGATTTTCTGATTCAGTATGATGTTGCCATATCTTAATGAGTATGTTTTGATGAGTATAAAGATGTTGGTAAGTGACATAGAATGAGTGTCACAATGAAGGGAAGTAATAAGTTATTCAATGGGAAACTATTACCGAGTTAGACAATGATGAGATCTTATTGTTTTGATTGTTTTGATATCCTATATATGAGTATTCGAAGACTAAACAAGAAGGAGAAAAGATTTCAAGCTATAGAATTAGTTAAGGTTTAATACTGTTCTATGTTATCGAGCATGAAGCTAGTTGGTAAACCCTAAGGTTATCACTATCGATTAAAGAAGGCAGAATATCTACTGAGTGAAGTTTGGTATTTACCAAGTAACAACTGAGTAATAACATAATGCATTGGATGGATAAATACATTATTAAATGTAGAATGCCAATGAGCTGGAGATGTATAGATGATTGGTATGTCATGCAAGAACTTTGTTGAGGATCTACGATAATGAAAACACAGAAGATAGATCTACAGTGTAGATTAAATGATCATAACCTAGCACAAGTTCCAAGGAAGGAATACAAGTTCCAAGGTGAGATAAAACATTTTTAGATCAAAGGATACAATGAACCTAGTCACATTTGAAGATCTGATGGCTAAGATTTATCATGGGAAATATGATCAAGGATATTAAGCAGTTAGGAACAGTTTATAAATAAAAATTATTGATGAACAATGGATGCAGGCTAAAAGAAGAACAGTGATACTATAGTAGTGATCAGGGAGCACAGAAGAATGAAGATTTGATTGAAGAACATATTGAGAAGCCTAGCAAGAAGCTAGATAATTCTTATGACAAGATTGTTTTGAGCACAAAATCTGCTTTAGCATTTTAGATGTGAAGTTGTAGATATATTTTATTACTGTTATTTATTTTGCAAGTGACAAGAAATCTCTTAACTGAGTAGACCTAACAGTCTTATTTGTAAATCCTCTAGCAAGGTAACATTGTGAATGAGTGTTTGAAATCCTTTGACAAGGTCACTTCTAACAAAGTGCAAGACTCTAACAAGTCTGAGGGAAATCCCTTAACCGGGTCACATCTAGCAATGTGTTTATGTAAACTATAACTAGATTAGCTTTTAACCGAGCATACTCTAGAAGGGTATATTTCTTAGTGGGTGCGAAATCCCACAATGGTTTTTCCCTATTTGGGTTTCCACATTAAATCTAGTGTTAAATGTGTTATGATGTCTTAAGTGTATCTGTTTATGAGTTTAAATAATTTACAGTCATAGTTGCATATCAGTTAAGGCTACCGAGGTTGAATCTGATAAATATATTGTATTGTGAGTTTTTATGATTCACCCCCCCCTCTCATCTTAACTAACATAAGTCTCTTGCCTTTTTTCTTGATGACTTTGGTATGGAATCTAATATGGTTGTGAATCTTGTGGATAAACCTATACTTCCTAAAGGTCTACGCATTACTTTTGATCCTAGTGAGACTATTGTTGCACTTGATGGTCCATTGTATATCACTATGAAGATCAAAGACAAACTTTCATGAGTGCTCATTGATCTAGAGTGTATGGTGAATATGATTACTGAAGGATATCTTTATAATTGCATCAAGTTACATATGATAAATTTGACATTGCAGTCAAGGTGTATGATGGTTTATGTTTCCCTACTATTGGTTCTATTACTCTCCATGTTGAGGTTGGTACTAAGTTCTTAAATGTGAATTTTGTTGTCATTCCTACATCACATTAGTTTCATGTGAAGTTGGGACATACTTGGATCTCTTCCATGAAATCTATTCCTTCTACAATCCATAAATGTTTAAAATCCCCTCATAATGGAACTATCATAACAATTAATCATAGCCTTTACCAACCCATAGTGAAGCGTGGTAATTTCACCCTTGATTACTTTTGGCCTCAACAACTTGAACCTCATAAGCCTCTAAGTGACATCCTTTTCTTATCATAAATGGAAAAATGAAATCTTCATATCCTTGAGTAAGCTTAGAGATCCTATACCTATGAATATTCCTCCTCATAATGGACTTGGTATTCTTCCTACTCCTATTCCTTCCATATGTCTCAGTCCTGCCTCCTACATCTTACAAAGGAAATGTTGGCATTATTATCCTTGATGTCAATCAGAGTTGCAGCGATGTCAAGAGGTTGTAGAGAAGAAGGTATCAGGTGTTCATAACACATAGGTTATGCTACACAACTACACAAATGTTGTAGGTTGCAGACAAATGTGCATTGCAGAGTGCAAATAAGTGTTGGAGATGATCTACATATGCCTCACAGTGGGTTGGACCCATCAAGTTTAATTATTGAACAATGTAGATTCAAATTCATTTATTCATGGTGGTTTGACCAAGATGGGAATTCGAATCGACGGTCTCTGTCGCTTATCAGAGTATCATGCTTAACTGGAAAGTACAAGTTGGATTTGAGTGGTCCCCATCTGTCTAAGTTTTTACATTTGTACACGTGTTGGTAGCTCAGTAGTTTTCTCAAGTGGTGCTATGTTTGTGTGGGACCCATTATGTATGTGCTAGCATCCTACTACCCCACGAAAAATTGGAGGGTAGCCAAATGACCTTGCGGGATAACAAAGTCAGAGGAAAATGGTGTATCCCGCTATCCCACACCATAGGAGGCTAGGGAAATATAACTATGTGGGATAATAAAAAGCCAAGGGAAATGTTCCCCCTCACTATCCTACACCACAAATGACAAAAGTGGATTTGTCCTGCAAGATTGGAAATCGATGGATGAATAGAGGCTCCCCGCTATCCTACATCGTCAAAACATGAGAAGTGGTGGTCATGCAGGGAAACACAAGGTGAAGCAAGATATGTATCCCACTATCCCATAGTGCTCAACAAGATAAGATGATGGTCGTGTGGGGTAAAATGAAGATAGCGGTAAATGGTTCCTGTTGTATGACATTGTTCAAGATGGGCATGCAATGTTTGTGCCAGATAAGTTAGTAAAGAGAGAGAAGGATCCCACTATCCTACAACATGTAAAGGGATGGATAGAGGACCCTACGGGGTAAAAGAGAGTGAAGAGAACAATAAAGTCTCTTATCCTACATAGGTTAAGAGGTCACGTTGAAAGACGTGCAAGACAAATAAAGTGAAGGAAGACATGTCCCCCACTATCCCACAATGCCAAAGACCAGAGGTTAAAACTCTTGCAGGACAAGATAAATTGAAAAATAGTGCATCCTGCTAGCCCACATGGGTAAAATGGTCATGTGAATGATGATGCGGGGCAACGAAAAGAAAAAATGAGGTATCCCAATTGGATCAATAGTCCACATGGAAGTCGACCATGGTTGACTAGGTGACTTGGATGTCAATAAAGAAGACTTTTGATAACATCTGTGCATGTTGATAGGCACAAGGGTTTTACATGGAAGTTGACCAAATTTGACTGAGTAATTTGGATGAAGAAATTAAAGACATGTGGCTCCCTCATAGTCGAAGAAGATATCAGATATGTAAAATTTGGTGACAATGGATGTAGTTGTCAATCCTTTCAAGGTAGGTCGACAAAGGATGGTGAATGCATTAATGGTGACTGAGTTGCATGTTGGTTTTGTGGCTCGAGGAAAGATTCTAGATCATTTTGGGCAGAGAGAGATTGCTAAACTTAGTAATCTAAGTATAGAGAATGATCTAAAGAAAGAAATGATGCATTTACTATAGGAGGAAAATCAGAGATCATATTCAGGACAGAGAATAAAATCTCCAAAGGCGCAGATCTCCAAGACAACCAACTTGAATTAAATATTCAAGTTTTCAGTAGAGGTAAAATTGATGTATCGATCGAATCTAGCAGTAGATGAGATGAGATTTGACATTGGTAGGTGCGACCTTCGAGATAGAGATAGAGGCGAAAATAAAGATATCTCAACTAGTCGAATATAGTGTGTTATGTAGAGTGGGTATGCTGCAGAGAGTAGTGTTGCCGTTGAGAGAAAAAAAAAATATTTACAGAAGTAGAGAGAGTAAGCACAAAGCAAGAAGATAGTATTATATAAGGTGAAGCAGTAACAGAAAGAAGAAGTCAACCAGATAGGGGAAGAAGAAGAAATAGAGGAAGAGACTCAGCAGGCAGAAAAAATCATTCTCAAGAGATGAGAAATTTGTAAGTGCTTAAAAACTCATTGTAACAAGGTTTCATCACTACATTGTAAATTTTGATAATCATTGTAAATCTCTGAGTGGGTCCTGAGAGCAAGGGTAGGTTCTCCTTAGATTAATGCCCTAAACTTTGTAATCCGACATTCACTGTGAGGCTGGATTGGAGAAGTAGACTCCAGTAGCTATTCTCACCGCGATTTTTCCCACTTTAGGTTTTCCCTGTAAATCTAGTGTTGTGGTATGATTTGTGTGTATGTGTGTATATCTTGTGTATATCTTTAATTAGTTTGTAGTTTCAGTATTTGCACATAAATTTTAAAATACACCAATTCACCTCCCTTTTAGTGTCCATTTGTGCTCTTCAATTGGTATTAGAGCCCTAGGTTCCCTTAGTGAAAAGCTTCCTCTAGCTTGGGTAGATCCTATCTTGCAAACACAATGGCTATAAATGAGTCCTCCTCCAAAGTACGTATGTTTGATGGCACCAAATATGCCTTCTGGAGCAAAATAATGGAAACCTACTTGGCCTCTTTAGGTTTTTATGTCTAGATGTTAGTAAAAATTGGACATACTATTCCTCAAGTTCCCCCTACCAGCCCTAATGCTAAAAGGGATTATGCAAACAATGAAAAAGCTAAGAACACAATCTTGAGTGGCTTGTCTGATACAAAGTTTGTGAAAGCCATGCACTACACATCAACAAAAGAAACATGGGACAAACTACAAAGTACATATGGAGATACCAAAGTGAAAGAAGCCAAACTACAAAATTTGAGGCTCAATTTGAAAACTTGAAAATGAAGGATGAGGAGAAAATAGTTGACTACCTGCAAAGAGTAGATGAAAATGTAAGTACTATAAGAGAACTCGGAGAAGAAGTCAAAGATGATGTTATAGTAAAAAAGGTACTTAGATCTCTCAATCTAAAGTATGACACCAAAGTCTCTACCATTAAAGAAGCTAAGGATCTGACCACCTTCTCTATGGATGAACTGTTTGGCTCTCTGTCAGCCTATGAGATGAAAACAATAAGTGGAGAACCTTCAAAGACAAAGGTTGCCTTCAATACCACACAAAAAGGAAAAGAACAAGCTACAAATGAGGATGGAAATTATTCTGATGTTGTCGTAGAGAACTTTGTAAGGAAGCTCAAAAGAGGTTCAAGAAAGTACAAAGGTAAGTTGTCTTTCAAATGTTTCAATTGTGGCAAGATTAGATATTTTGATTCTAAGTGCTCCTATAGTGAGAAATATGGAGATGAGAAGCAAAGAAAAAGATCTTTTGGTAAGGATAAAATGAAGATAACCTATAAGCCAAGGAAAAGGAGCTTTAGAAAGAAAAATTGTCTCTACACCTTTGAAGATGATGCCATGGATGAAGAGAGTGTCTCTGATGAGGATTGCAAGTGAAGAAGAAAAAGAGGTTAATCTATTTTGGCACATGATGAGTTTCATGATGAACATGTTGCTGATGAAGAAGAAGAGGAAGTTGAAGCTGAGGTATATTTTGAAGGTGAACTTGTGAGTGCACTTGAAGAGCTCTAGAAAGTGAGGAAAGAATACAAAAATATTAAGTATGCTACAACTCAAGAACAAAATAGATTGAACAAATGTCTTGAGGAATCTGAGCAAAACATTTCAGATTTGAGAACACAATTGGATGATGCTAAAAGAATGTATGAAGTGACTAAATCAGATTTAGAGAACAAAGAGGAGTATCAAAAGATGGAGGAAGAAATTTTGAATCTCAGAAAGGAACTTGAAAAGTACAAAGATGAACTCAAGGTGAGAATTAAGTATGAGGGTAGCATTGATGCATTGGATAAAATGTTGAGCAAAAAAAAGAACTCCAGAGATATAGAAGGTGTTGGATTTGATGTTGGTAAAAGTTCTTCAAGTATGGATTATTCAAACAAAGAAATACAATTTATCTCTTCAAATGAGAATAGAAAAGGACAAACCTTCATTGTCAGCAAGCCTACTGAGAAGAAGACATATGTTGCTGCTACAAAGAATCAGTCATTGAACTAGAATGATAATCCTAGAAGAAAAGCCAATGTTGATAATGAAGGATTCACAAAGGTCAAGGATGCAAGAAGGAAGATCTCAGGAAGACCAACTTATGGTGCTCCAAGAAGATAAATGAGAAGCAACTTCAACAATAATTGATATGTACCTCAATTCCATGGCTACTACTATAAATTTTAATACTTATGGTCATAGAATTGCTGATTGTAAGCTTATGCATAGATCCTCATCTAGTTTTGAATGTAGGAATTAATTTTCTGCTCTTAGGGATATGAACGTTATTTGTTATCATTGTTATGGATACGGTCATAGGAGCTTTGAATGTAGGAGAAATGTATCTCAGTCCTATGATAGATTTTTAAATTTATCATTCAATGAAAATGTTAAATGCTATCATTGTCAAAACTTGGGCCACATTGCAAAACACTGCAAGCTTAGAATTTCTAAGCAAAAGAAGGTAGTGTCAACCTTGGAACCAAGAGTCAATTCAAGTTAGGAAACAACAACAGGAAGCAAGAAAGAATCAAAACAAGCTTGGGTAGAAAAAGAAAAGGACAAGGTTGAGCCAAGTTTGATTGTTCAAACTGTCGTACAAGGCGAAAGGAAAAACTTGTGGGTAGTAGACAATGGTTGCTCCAACCACATGACTAGTGATAAGAAGAAATTTATTAAACTTGAATATTGAAATGGTGACTTAGTAAAGTTTGGAGACAATTCATCAATCAAAATCAAGGGTAAAAGTACACTAAACATTGATAGCAAGCTGAAAGCTCATGATGTTTATTATGTGGAAGGTCTGAAACACAATCCACTAAGTGTGAGTCAAATGTGTGAAAAATGATATATGTTTACATTCGATTCCAAAGGCTATGAAATCAGAAAAGAGAGTAAAGGTAAACAAGTTGTAAAAGGTAAAAGAACAGATGGAAATGTATACAACTTGAAGGAATTTTATGAGTCTCAATGTATGATGGGACAAGTTGATGAAAGCTAGTTGTGGCATAGAAAGCTAGGACATATTGATTTTGACAATTTGGTCAAGGTAAGCAAGAAAGAGTATGTAAGACATATACCTCAAATTATAAAAGCCAACAAGCACCTTCTATGATGAATGTAAAAGAGGTAAGAAAACAAAGGTCAACTTTAAGACAAAAGAATACTCAACTATAAGACCTCTTGAGCTTGTGCATACTGATTTGTGTGGGCCTATAAGAACAAGAGCCTTGAATGGAGAAAGATACTTCATGTTGCTATAGATAATTTTTCAAGGATGACATGGGTCATCTTCTTGCAAGACAAGTCACAAGCATTTGAGAGATTCAAGGTCTTCAAGAAAATGGTTGAGAAGGAAAGTGGATGCAAGAAAAAATGCCTGAGGTTAGACCATGGAGGTGAGTTTACATTAAATAAGTTTGAAGACTAGAGGCATGGAATCAAAAGACAATATTCAGCCCCTAGGACACTACAACAAAATGGTGTTGTGAAAAGGAAGAATAGAACAGTCAAAGAGATGGCAAGGACAATGTTGAATTAAGCCAACCTACTTGATGTTTATTATAAAGAGGTAGTTCACACAACTGTATACACCTTAAACATAGTACAACTAAGAGTGGACAATAAAATGATACCTTATGGATTATGGTATGATATAAAACCCTTAGTCAAGTACTTAAAGGTGTTTGGTAAAAGATGCTTCATTAAAAGAGATGAGGATGGATTAGGTAGATTTGAATCAAGAAGTGATGAAGGTATCTTCTTAGGATACTCTACTCATAGCAAGGCCTATAAATGTTTCAACAAGAGACTAAAAAAGGTAGTGGAGAGTGTACATGTGAGAGTTGATGAGGATATGTACAAAGGAAAGCAAAACTCAATAACTCATACTGAAGAACCATATGTTCAAGATGAAGATCAATCTGAGAGTGAACATGAAGAAGAAGAACCAAGTAAAGCCCCAAACATATATTTGCAAAAGAATCACCCTAAGGATCAAATTATTGGAAGCAAGAATAATGGTGTGCAAACTAGGAGGAGAGAAAGGAACATTGAGCAAGTAAACTTCTTCCTTATGGTTGAGATGGAACCCAAAACATATGATGAGGCCAACAAGAGTGAGAAATAGATGAAGGCTATGGAAGAAGAGCTACAACATATTGAAAAGAACAAAACATGGGAATTTGTTCTTAGATCTACAGATAAAAATGTCATTGGGACAAAATAGGTCTATAGGAACAAGATGAATGAAGAAGAAAAGGTAGTAATAAACACGGAAAGAATAGTGTGCAAGGGATATGCTCAAGTAGAGGGCATAGATTTTGAGGAGATAATTGCACATGTTGCAAGGCTTGAAGCAATCAAAATATTCCTGACATTCTCAGCCTACAAAGGATACAAAGCTTATCAAATGGATTTTAAATCTGCATTTCTCAATGGAGATTTAGAAGAAGTCTACATTGAGCAACCTGAAGGGTTTCAACTATATGAAGATGATAACTTTGTCTGCAAATTGAAGAAAGCATTATATGGTCTAAAGCAGGAACCTAGAGCATGGTATTCTAGGTTGGATAAGTACTTACATCAGAAAGGTTTCAAAAAGGGAAATGTTGACAACAACTTGTATATTAAGGTGGATGGAGACCACATGATTATAGTTATGGTATATGTAGATGAAATCATATTTGGAGGCAATAAAGATATTATATGCAAAGAATTTGCTGATCAGATGCAATTAAAGTTTGAAATGTCCATGCTTGGACAGTTATCATACTTTCTTGGTTTACAAATATCACAATAGAACAAAGACATATTCATTTCTTAAATTAAGTATGCTAAGGATATGTTTAAGTTTCAAATGGAGGACAAAAAATAGGTTCGTACCCCCATAGTTACAGGATGCAAGTTAAGCAAAGATGATGAGTCACCCAGTGTAGATCATACCTTGTATAGATCCATGATTAGAAGTCTATTGTATCTTACAACATAAAGGCCTAATATAGTTCAAGTTGTGTGCATGGTTGCAAGATTCCAAGCAACTCCTAAGTAATTACATGTCAATGCATTTAGGAGGATATTCAAGTATGTGCAGGGAACACTCACTTATGGCTTATGGTATCCAAAGCAAGGAGATTTTGTTGGCATATGCACACTCCAATGAGACATTGTATGTAATTGAAGGTTTTGTCATTGATGGCACCTTGCAATCCTATGGCACCGGCAAAGAAATTATACCGGCATCAACAGATCACACTCTACACCGGCACTGACACAGAAGAAAGGCCGACACAGAGGCCGACAGGATTTTTGTTATATAATATTTTGTTTATTATTGTAAGCCGACTTGGCAAATTGTAAAATGACTCTTATATATAAAAGAGATCATTGTAGAAATTTTGTAATGAATGAGGAGAAGCATTAAGGAAAATATTAGGTAGACCTAATGTACGAAATATAGGTCAAGGGGTATATGTAAAGAATAGAGCATGAACCAGTACTGAATCTGGCATTGAAGATGCTATTGTAAAGCAGTACAAGATATTGGATTTGTATAATCCTTATTGTAAGTCAGTGAGACTTCCCATTGAGCAGTGAGCTCTAGGCAGTTGGCCTTCCTGCATGTGCAGGCCCCTATTGTAAGTAATATTCTCTTATTGGCCAGTAAGTGAATATTGTGGGTCACAAATCCCACTAAGGTTTTTCCCACACCAGGTTTCCTCGTTAACATCTTGTGTTATGATGTACTTTTCATGTGGATGTTCTTGATTTTGTTTATTGCATTATTTCTTGTATACCGGTACACTGTTATATTATGTTCTGCATGTTTTAAGTTAAGAAATTCTAATCACCGGTTAGATACTGATTCACCCCCCCCCCCTCTCAATATCTGTGGGACCCCTAACAATTGGTATCAAAGCTTGGTCCTCTATTTTCAGAAACCTAACAGCTTGAGGAAGATCTTGACACCGGTAAAGATGGAAAATCTGATGAAGCAACTTGAAGGAGCTCTTACAGACTATGATGAAGAGAAATTGAAAAATATCAAACTAGAAGATGATTTAAGGGCAGCTCAAGATATCATTCAGGCACTTAAAGAAAATTTTACTGTTGCAAGAAATAAGAGAAGAGAACTTTGTGAATAATTGCAAAATGAGAATGATGAAAAGGAATCACTTAATGATATGATAAGCAAGTTGAAACAAGAGAACATGACAACAAAAAATGAAATGCAGGATATGACTATGAGATTTTGCAAAGAGATTGAGGATAGGAAGAAGAATGAAGAAGAATTGACCAGAAGACTAAGTGATGCAACAAATGAGAACACAAGACTTAGCTATGAAAATGACATGTTGAAGACAAATCTGATGCATACTCAGAATGACTCAAATGAACTGATGAGACAAAAAGAAATCTTGGAAAGAGAACTAGAAACTGCAAATCAACACAAAGAAAAATTTAAGAAAAGCTCAAAGGAACTTGGAACCTTGTTGAAGAATCAAAAACCTAAAGGTGACACTTCTAGAATTGGCTTTGAAGTTGGTGAAAGCTCCGGTACTGCAAATACTCAGGATCACAGCAAATCGGTAAGACAACCTAATGCTTATAAATTCAATGGAAAATGCTTTAACTATAATAAGTATGGTCATAGAGCAAATAAATGTAGATCTAGAAATTATTAGAATATCAACACACCCACCAGTCAATGTTCTAAATGCAACAAAGTAGGTCACAACTCTAAAAACTGTAGAATGAATGTGAGATGTTATGTTTGTGGAATATTTGGACATTTATCTAATCAATGCAAAACCCAAACCGGCATAGGTTATGGGAAAGCTATTCAAAAAAATAATGTAAATTGTTATGCATGTAACAAGATTGGGCATATTGCTAAATTTTGTAGAAGTAAAGGAACACCGGTAGACAACAAAAGTTCTAGCTTGAAAGGTAAAGAAAAAGTTGAAGAGGTTAAGCAAGAATTCTCAAAACAATGGATTAGGAAAGGTGATCTAAACATTGGGAATACTCCTCCACCAGTAGAACCAACCAATGCTTCACTGGTAGGATAGAGTGATGCTTCACCGGAAGGACAGAGCAGTGCTCCACCGGTAGGAAGTTCTTCATCTAATTGAAGAAAATTTCCTTGAGGGTTTGGCAATCTAATGACACATGTGCTATTATTCCCTCGGTTAGAGATAAGAAGTTGGAAATTACTTATTATCAGCAAACAATGTTAAGTGAATACTTAACCGGCATGCAATTAATGTGGTAGATGGTGAAAAGACACTATAAAATTAAGGTTTTGGCTCCATTTCATTTCACCGTGATTTCAAATTTTCTAAGAGCGCGAAGACTCTGAGCTAAGGCATTTCAAGCAAGAAGTAAGCACACTCCAAGCAATCATCCATCCAAGGCAGTAAAAGGTATTTAATCATGTCATCCACCTCTACAATTGAATACATAGAAAACCCTACTATTGTTGAAGTAATAAAAAGACCTAGGCCCGTATTTCAGTTAGTTCCCAAGATAGTAAAGAAGGATGATACCTTAGGTGTTTTTTCTCAAATTCCTAAGGGAGTTGTATATGTTGAAGACCCCAGAATGTACATCCACTACAACATTGAAGAGTTAGGAGATGAGGAAATTAAAACCATGTATAAAACTGTGATATGTGATAATACCGGTAATATAAAGGATGAACACAAGATCATTGAGACCCTAGGATTTACAGAGATCCTTAGCATTCCTGAATTTCCAAAGGATGTGATTAGGATAGTTTTAAGCAGGGTACATGGAGAATTTTTTTGGTTAGATGCAATCCATAAGATCACCAAGGAAGCTGTGAAAGCTGTCACAGAGTTATCGACCACCGGTAAAAGACCAAATAAAACCAAGAAAGTTTCCAATGACCTAGTTATAGACCTAATTGGTGCAACATTCGACAAGAGGTCTCTAAGGGTTAATGATGTAAAAGATATCAATGTGAGATTTATCAGTATGATATTAGGGTATAAAGCTACTCATGCTAATATACTTAATTCAATTTCAAGCTTATGCATTAAGAGTGCTTATGATATGGTAACAGATAATGCAAAAATTGACATATGTGAATGGTTAAAGGATGAATTAATTGACAATCTTGGAAAGATCAAGAAGGACAAGAAAGGAACCTTCAGATTTGGAAATTTGTTAGTATGCCTAATGCTACACATAACAAAATAGGTTCCCGACATAGGTTACAAAGAACTTGGATATGACATACTGGTAGGAAAATAATTGATTGAACTATTCAATAACATGGGTGAGAACAAGGAAAACAATATTAATGACTTTTTCCAAGCATTAAAAGCCAAAATGAAGAAAAGAATAAGGTTATCACAGAAGATTGTAGACAAATACAAAGATGATAAATGCTTTGTCATCAAGAAAGATGAAATCTGGATGGAAGCGGCCATCCCAAGGACAGTTTGGGTAACCGAGATGGGCTATGAAATAGATGATCACATAGTTGAAACATATGCCAAAGCACTTCTAGAAGCCCCCAGAGAACCAAAAGAAGAAGTATTTGGTAGTGTTGAAACCATAGAAAGCCAAATTCAATCAAAGAAAAGGGTGAAAAAGGTTGAGGCACTTGTAAGGAAAGGGTCCAAACAAGCAAAAGCCATTAAGGAAGACGTATTGAAGAAAACCGGCATAACAAAGGATGAGTTAGCAGCTCCACAACCTGAAACTCACCTATCACCGGTAGGTACTTCTTCAGGAAGTGACATGCCTACAACTTTTAAAAGAGTTATAAGAAAAAGAGATCCCTCACTGGCAACCACACCTTCACCTAGGAGGACAAGGCAAAAGCAATAAGCAGTGAGATCTCCGGTTAGAAAGGCCACACCAAAGAAGAAACTGACACCCAAGAAGAAGAAAAGGGTAAACATAGACTTGGCTCCTCTTGATATATTGCTAAATGAAATCATAGAGGAAGGTAAACTGAAGAACATAGAGAAAATATATGACACTCTAACAGCTGATGAGAAAGAACAAGTTGAAAATAGTGTTATATTGCACATGGATATGTACAAGAAATTTTTGATGGAAGTAGTCAATGAAATACTAGATGAATTATTCAAAATAATAGAGGCAAGAAGACAGGCAGTGATAGAATTGGATAAGAAAATAAAAATTGAGAAGCTACTTGTTGTATATCCGGTAAACTCTCCACAAGAAATTGATGATCTGATTGCAAAGACCAACCGGTCAGTATTCTCTGCTGCACACCGACATATTTCACTAATGGTAGGAAGAGTTAATGAAGTGACAGAGGAAACAAAAGATGGATGGGATATATTCCTTGTTGAGAAAGAAAAACAAGAAGAGTACAGGAACCCTAAACCCATAAAAGTTTATCAGAAAGATAGAGACAAGGGGAAAGGTAAAGTTGGTGGACCACTGAGTATCAAGGTTAGAGACAACTTACCCCCACCTTCTTTAAATACTCCACCGGTAAAATCAACAACTACTGAAGATCAACCGGCAACCAAGAGTATGGATGTAGAGGATAATAATCCTAATCCTAAAGTCCTGTATACTGTGAATGTTGACACTTAGAAAATCAACATAGTAGTAGACAAAGATACAACTGTTAAGTCAGATATGGCTAGTAAGCCTCCAGTAGCAAGGGAAATAGATAAACCGATAGAAAATAAAGAGCAAAAGGTAGAGACTGAGACATGGACTGAGGCAATGCAACATACTGAGAAACAAATAGAGCTAAAGGCTCCGAAACAACAACAACCAGAATAGGTACATAAGGAAACAGTGCCACCGACAACTAGTGAAGTAGGAAAACCAGTGCTTAAAGAAATGCAGACACAAACAGATCTACCAGAGGTCAATACAAGCTTTGTTACTTCCACCGGTACTCAGATTGTTGGATCATCATCAGGATATAAATCAACAAATGTGACTGAGGTGCTATTAGATTCTATCAAGAAAATAACCGACTGTAGCTCACAAGCTTACAAAGCAATTGATGATTCCATACCAATTTTGAAGGTAATTGCTCCCAATTGTAATATAGATAACAAAGATTCTTTAGGACAATTGGATACATTGTGTAAATATATCTCAGAAAACATTGAGAAAATAAAGGAAGATTCAGTGAAGGATAAAGTAGAAGTTGTAAAACATAAATTCTTTGATGAGGAAATAATGAAGTGTAACAAAGATTTTGACACACTTCTACCAGAACTATGTATTTTGTTGAAAGATTACAAAAATTTGTACAAAGATACTTGTAAAACAAACTTTTTTATTGTAGATATAGACAAGAAAATGAGCAAGGTACAGGATGAGATCAATAAACTTGCAGATAATTTTGTCAACTCACCTGATACACTATTAGTTTTTGAGGAGAAGATAAAAAATTTTGAGGAAGAATTGCTCAAATTGGAAAGAGAGAAAGAAAGAATAATAAATAAGGCAAAACATTTGAGATCTAAACTAAGTCCAAGATTGGACTATCTAGCATCTTTGCGGAAGGAAATTTCTGAGGCATTAATACAGGGAAGCAAAACACTGGCAGAGCATTTGCAACATCTCACCAGTATAGTGCAGAGAATAGAGACAACAATAAAGGATAGCAAGAAGTTTATGGATAGTATAAACTTGATTTTGGGAGATCTTTTTCAAATTATAACTACCTAGCTACAAGGTTGAAACCACAAACTCTACTGACATCTTGACAACCTTTGTCATTGATGCCAAAGGGGGAGTAGTGGGATGAGAAAATTCAAATAATAGGAATCATATGCTCAAGGGGAGCACACACATTTTTGGACTACACATTTTTGGATACTTTTTGAAATTTCTCATGAGTGTTGCCATCAATGCCAAAGGGGGAGATTGTTGGCATATGCACACTCCAATGAGACATTGTATGTGATTGAAGGTTTTGTCATTGATGGCAACCTTGCAATCCTATGGCAGTGACAAAGACATTATACCGACATCAACAGATCACACTCTACACCGGCATAGAAGAAAGGAAGTATACTAGTACAGAGGCCGACAGGATTTTTGTTATATAATATTTTGTTTATTATTGTAAGCTGACTTGGCAAATTGTAAAATGACTCTTATATATAAAAGAGATCATTGTAGACATTTTGTAATGAATGAGGAGAAGCATTAAGGAAAATATTAGGCAGACCTAATGTGCGAAATATAGGTCAAGGGGTATATGTAAAGAACAAAGCAGGAACCGGTACTGAATTTGGCATTGAAGATGCTATTGTAAAGCAATACAAGATATTGGATTTGAATAATCCTTATTGTAAGTTAGTGAGACTTCCCATTGAGTAGTGAGCTCTAGGAAGTTGGCCTTCTTACATGTGCAGGCCCCTATTGTAAGTAATATTCTCTTATTGGCCAGTGAGTGAATATTGTGGGTCACAAATCCCACCGAGGTTTTTCCCACACCGGGTTTCCTTGTTAACATCTTGTGTTATGGTGTAATTTTCATGTGGATGTTCTTGATTTTGTTTATTGCATTATTTCTTGTATATCGGCACACTGTTATATTATGTTCTTCATGTTTTAAGTTAAGAAATTCTAATCACCGGTTAGATACTAATTCACCCCCCCTCTCAGTATCTGTGGGACCCCTAACAATTGGTATCAGAGCTTGGTCCTCTATTTTCAGAAGCCTAACAGCTTGAGGAAGATCTTGACACCGGTAAAGATGGAAAATTTGATGAAGCAACTTGAAGGAGATCTTACAGACTATGATGAAGAGAAATTGAAAAATATCAAACTAGAAGATGATTTAAGGGCAGCTCAGGATATCATTCAGGCACTTCAAGAAAATTTTACTGTTGCAAGAAATAAGAGAAGAGAACTTTGTGAAAAATTGCAAATGAGAATGATGAAAAGGAATCACTTAATGATATGATAAGCAAGTTGAAACAAGATAACATGACAACAAAAAATGAAATGCAGGATATGACTATGAGATTTTGCAAAGAGATTGAGGATAGGAAGAAGAATGAAGAAGAATTGACCAGAAGACTAAGTGATGCAACAAATGAGAACACAAGACTTAGCTATGAAAATGACATGTTGAAGATAGATCTGATGCATACTCAGAATGACTCAAATGAACTGATGAGACAAAAAAAAATCTTGGAAAGAGAACTGGAAACTACAAATCAACACAAAGAAAAATTCAAGAAAAGCTCAGAGGAACTTGGCACCTTGTTGAAGAATCAAAAACCTAAAGGTAACACTTCTAGAATTGGCTTTGAAGTTGGTGAAAGCTCCGATACTGCAAATACTCAGGATTACAGCAAATCGGTAAGACAACCATAGGAGGTTAGGGTAATATACCTATGTGGGACAATAAAAATCCAAGGGAAATGTCCCCCCCCCTCAATCCCACACTATTGATGAAAAAAGTAGATTTGTCTTGTAGGATTGGAATTCGATGGACAGATAGAGGCTCTCCGCTATCCGCGTTGTCAAAACATGAGAAGCGGTGGTTATGCGGGGCAACACAAGGTGAAGTGAGATATGTATCCTACTATCCCACAATGCTAAGCAGGATGAGATGATGGTCATGTAGGGTAACATGAAGATAGTGGTAAATGGTTCCTTCTCTCCCACACCATTCAAGATGGGCATGCGATGTCTGTTTGGGATAAGTTAGTAAAGAGAGAGAAGGATCCTGCTATCCTGGAGCATGGAGAGGGATGGACAGAGGACCCTGTGGAGTAAAAGAGAACAAAGAGAACAATGAAGTCTCTTATCCCACATGGGTTAAGAAGTCACGTTGAAAGACTTGCAGACCAACTAAAGTGAAGGAAGACACATCCCCCGCTATCTCACAATGCCAAAGACCATAGGTTAGAACTCTTGTGGGGCGAGATAAATTGAAAAATAGTGCATCCCGCCAGCCTGTATGGGTAAAATAGTCATGTGAATGATGATGCAGGACAATGAAAAGAAAGAATGAGGTAGCTTGATTGGATTGATAGTCGACGTGGTGGTTGACCATGGTTGACTAGGTGACTTGGAAATCAATAAAGAAGACTTTTGAACATATCCATGCATACTAATAGGCACAAGGGTTTTATGTGAAAGCTAGCCGATTTTGACCGAGTAATCTGGATGAAGAAATTAGAGACACGTGGCTCCCTACTACCAAAGAAGATATCAAATATATAGAATTCAGTGATGATGGAAGTAATTGTTGATCCTTTTAGGGTAGGTCAATAAAGGATAGTGAATGCATTAATGGCGAATGAGTTGCAAGCTGGTTGTGTGGACCGAGGAATGATTCTAGATTGTTTTGGGCATATAAAGATTACTAAAATTAGTAATCTAAGCATAGAGAATGATCTAAAGAAAGATAGTATGGATTTACTATAGGTGGACAATCTGAGATCATATTTAGGGCAAAGAATAAAATCTCCAGAGGTGCATATCTCCAAGACAACCGAAATGAATAAAATGTTCAAGTTTGCAGTAGAGGTAAAATCTGATATGTCAATCGAATCTAGTAGTAGATGAGATGAGATTTGAGATTAGTAGGTGTGACCGTCAAGACAAAGATAGAGGCAGAAATAAAGATATCTCAACTAGTTGAATATAGTGTGTTGTGTAGAGTGGTTGTGTTGTAGAGAATAATGTTGCTACTGAGAGAAGATATAGATATTTACAGAAGTAGAGAGAGTAAGCACAAAGAAAGAAAAATGTATTATGTAAGGTGAAGCAGTAGTAGAATCAAGAAGTCAGTCAGATGGGG
Source organism: Cryptomeria japonica (assembly GCF_030272615.1). Classification (NCBI taxonomy): domain Eukaryota; kingdom Viridiplantae; phylum Streptophyta; class Pinopsida; order Cupressales; family Cupressaceae; genus Cryptomeria; species Cryptomeria japonica. Next base: position 548,160,972 of record NC_081405.1, read on the forward strand.
GAAGAAGAAGAAATAGAGGAAGAGTGACCAGAATAATTCATTCTCAAGAGATGAGAAATTTGTAAGTGTTACAAAACTCATTTGTAACAAGGTTTCATCATTGCATTGTAAATTTTGATAATCATTGTAAATCTTTGAGTGGGTACTCAAAGAAGGGGTTGGTGATTCTTTGAGTAGGTGCTCATAAAATCAAGGGTTGGTGCTCTCTGGGTTGGTGCCCTAAAGTTCAGGGGCTAGTGCTCCTTGGGTTGGTGCCCTAAACTTTGTAATATGTCATTCACTATGAGGCTGGAATGGAGCATTAGAATCCAGTAGCTATTCTCACTGATTTTTTTCCCGCATTGGGTTTTCCTTGTAAATCTGGTGTTGTATGATTTGTGTGTATGTGTGTATATATTTAATTAGTTTGTATTTTCAGTGTTTGCACACATGGTAAAAATGTTAAAATACACTAATTCACCCCCATCTCAGTGTCCATTTTTGTTATTCAGGAAAGCGCTTGGCATCTTCTATGTCTCAACCTAGTAGGGGTTTTCTTGTCCCTCCTCCTTTAAACAAAGAAAAGGAACCTATGTCCATTGATCATCAACCTTCACAAGTCTTTGCTAAAATTAAAAGGAACCTTTGTGCAAGAGAACATCGACAAAGACATCATGATAAGGCTCATGAAGTTTCTTCCCAAAATATTTTCTCCCTGAAGACACCAAATGTTGACTTGATCCCATTTGTCTAGCCTTCACCTAACCCTAGGGAGGAAGTTCAACCTAAATCACCAAGATTAAGAATGCTTAAGAAAAATGATGGTTCATGCTCTTTTCACATTTGAGATCCTATTTTTACTAATCTAAATGATGATATGAATGATAATGTTTTTGATTAAGGGAAAAATAGGTTTTGAGGGGGACTTGAAACCCCGTACCCCAGGTTTTGAAGGGACCCAAAACCCTCAGATTTTTCCAGAATCTGGAACCTACAATGAAACTTCTGCTAGTAAAGATAGGCAAATAAAATCAGTAGACCATATCAACAAATTTGGCATGTGCCAGCCAAAAGCCAACACAACCATGAGCAGGAGAAAGCCAACTAGACTAAAAGAAAATCATTACAAAACTTGCTAGGAACACAACCTAAGCCTTTAAGTGAAGTTGATGAAATCCCTCATCCAAACATCGGGGATTTTTTGGGTTCCCTTCCCCATATACATAAAATCAGGCAGCAAAAGGCTAACCTGGCCCTTAACCAAAAACTATCACAATCTAAGTTAGGCCCTTCAAAAATGTCAGCATCCAACCAAACATAAACAAGGGGGTTTTGAAAGGCTCCCTAACCTTCCATTTGGGTTTTAAAATGGCTCCCAAAACCACCAAACTGAATAGATAAAACCACAAAAAATCCTTCAAAAACCCCTCCTCAATAGGAGAAAGAGAAAGAAAGGCAAACAACCTACCATCCTTGGTTCTCCTGCTGAGACAAAATGGGGCATTGACAACCCTATGCCAGTCCAACCCATCAGCATCAAAACTAGCCAGTTGACCAAAAAACCACCGCCCAATCACCATGCAACCACTCTACCTCTATAGGAGGGCACAACACCTCAAGAGGAGAACCATGGGAATGAGCAATAAGAGAACAAACCCTCATAAAGATACTAGCAGGGGAAGCATTAAGGGTGCACATCAAAGAAACAGGTCTACTGCAAGTGTAAAGTTCCATCTCCAAGGGAACAATCCCCACCTCAATAGGGGGAAAATTTCATTAGAAGGAGAAGCCACACCAACCACAACCCAAGATCCAAACAACCTCTATCAGGAAAAAACACCTCAAAAAAGGAACATCCAGCTCTAACCCCAGAGAATATCTCCAACCCAACAGGCACCAGCAAGAGACAAGGCCGCCAGTGTAGGGTCTCCAAAGGCAAAACATGCATTATTGCAGCCCTTGCAGGCACTTGAGACTACGAAAGGGAAGGGAAGAAGGGGCCCCGTGTGCCAAAGAACCTCTGAAAAATACCACCCACTGTAGACAACCCACCATTTCCAAGAATCACCATATTCATCATCACTTCCCCACCTTCATCTGCATCCTCTGTCACGCTGCATCCCCCCGAAACCCTAGCATAGCTTCCTTTCACTCTCCCGCCCATTGCTCTCTTTTGGAAGGGAGAATATATTGATGGAGATGTTAATCCATTGATATGAATGATGATATTTTTCATGCTAACAATGTTGATTTTAATGATTTTGATGATATGCACGAGCTTATTGATGTTAATCATGACTTATCTTCACATTTTTCAGAAGCATTAACACTAGCTCCTAGTGAGAAATAAAGTGACTTATCATTAGAGCATGGTGACAAAGAAGAAGAAGAATGAATTCATTTCATTCTACTCCTATATTCAATATTTTAGTCTCCAAACAATCATCAACAATTACCAGGTCTTCTATTAGTATAGTCACCTAGTAATTGCTAGGTCTTATATTAGAAAATGATGAAAATAGTTAGTTCATGTACATGTAGAATTGGATGAATATCTAGGGCATTAGCAATTACTAGGTAACTATACTGAAATACCTTGTTCTTATTATATCAATAAAAATAAATCCCATGTTGAACAATTTTGACTTGTTTGAGATACTTCCCTTGCACTACAATTGAACTTGCACAAGAAACAACATGAACTTTAAGTAAGACATGTAACATTTTCACTTGGTATTTATGTAAGGTAGCATGTATATAAAATTTTCATAATTGAGGTAAGAATATAGATAAATCATCATATCTATCATCTATATATTAAAATGAAATTGTGGGAAATGACATTCCATCAGTTGCTTTAGGTTTTGTTAGATTTTTCTTCTCTTCTATGCAACATAGTAAATAATAACTAACACCTTGTATGTTTCCAGGCTTTTCTATGATTGAAAAAACATGAAAAATTAGAACTGGACTTTCATTAAATAACTATGTAAACTTTAAATGACTACATTGTAAGTATTAAATTATATGTACATGTACCTTTTTTAATCAATACTGAAATATGGTCATAATCAAGTGAAATCAAAGGAATGTCTTCAAAGCTTTCATACTCATCTTCATGTTATGTGTTGGTAACAACTAGTAGTACCAAATTCCATCCACTAACATATCCATGTTTTTGGTTATTACATGCATCAAAATTTTCCAAAATGCACACACACACACACACACACACACACACACACACATATTAAAAGTTTGAAATTCAAACAATACATACTTGATATGTCTCAAAACACTATGTGGAATGCATCAGTTTGTTTTTGAAAATGTGTCAGCCTCATTTGATGTAAGTTTTTCCTTACACCATTCAACAACATCATGTGCATCTTTTATACGATCTCTCACATAACTCATTTGATTCTTTCTTAGAGCATGTATGATGCAAGCTCTTGCATAATCACATTCACCCTTTACACGCCCACTCTCAAAGTAACTCTAAAAAATGTGGTATATTGTACTTGCGATGATATCTACATAGTGCATGAAACGATTGTGATGATTTGAATTTTTGCACACATCCATCTGACCATACAAAATGCTTTTCAAATTTTACACCCCTACTTGCCAAATTATCAAAAAACTTCTTAAAGAATTATTCTACAAAATGTGTCTTATGATTTTTATTGTCACTAATATAAATGTGATATTCTTTCTTAATAATTCATGCTTCAAATGTACTTTCAACACCATCCAAATCCAATTGTATATTTAGATAACAAACATGCACCATAATAATGATTTTTTTTGAAAAGTAATATTTTGATTGAACCTCTTTTTGATGTAGAAAAGAGTAATTTTCCACAAAGTTGATTACTGATAGAACTATTCCAGGTGGGAAATTATCTCTTAATGTTTGAAAATGTTTTTCTTTCCACTTAGCAAAAAAGGCATGATGTATGTACAATTGTATCGATTAAAAAAAGTCATAAATTTTCTAATATGTATCTTCTCTTCTACATAGTTTAACCTTGTGGGTTCTTTCCCAAATTTTGTTTGAAATTTTACGTACTTGTAACTCTTTCAATTTACTATCTTCACCAAGTTAGTATCTTTGTTTCTCAAAGAGATTTTAGCCAAATTTTCACGTGTTTCACAAAGTCCTTTTTTGTAGTTTATGTGACCAATTTCATTATCATCATATGTTTTATCACATAAGATGGACTATATGAACCGATTTACCCATTTAGGAGGTGCATTTTGAAAATCAAATCACTTTCTTATTTGATCTTTCAAAATACCTAATAGTAGAGATCAAACCAAATATGATAACAATAGCGAGTTTCAAAATCCTTGTTTGTCATCCAATAATATGGTTTTAACCTTTCAAACAATGTTTACCTAATCTTTATATGAGGATTTAAATTACAAAACATCACATACATATCATGTTATGTTATATGTACCCAATGTTTTGTATGTAGTTTATGATTCTTGGGCCCTATCCTGTATTTGATAACATCTCCACTATTTGATGATGGATGGGTATAATCATTCCAAAAAGTTGAGATCAAATTCCTAACAACATTTTCAATTGTATCAGAATGAGGAGCTCTACACATAATTGTCTAACTTCCTTCCAAACTATCATCCCAAACCTTTCTCCTTTTCACATATTGTGTTAGTGTCCTACTAAAACCAATTTCACTCGAAAGTGAAGATATTTGTCCTTTTTTGACATTTTTTCAGTTAAAATAGATGTCAACTTAACTCTTCTTGAAATGACCTTATCTACTAATCGAGATCCTTTCCCAGTGGAACCTAAACCTCTTTTAGCCTTTTCAATAATATTTTTTTCTAGCCGTGAAGCTTTCCTCTTTTTCAATGTCAAATCTACACCCAATAATAGTGATGGCTCTTTTGGCTCATTTCAAAGAAGTGCAATTGCTAATAATTGGGCTTGATCAAGTGCATCAAGATTTTCAAAATGAGCAATTTTTTCCTTTGCAGTTTTAGTAGTATTTCTAGGTTGTTCAACATAGAATTTTAATTTCTCATATCCATTTCAAGTAAATGATTTTAAATTAATATAAGAAATTTTTCTCTCCACCTCTTTGGCTAGATTCATATACTCAAATGTGTTAGAAGGAAGCGATCTAGACCCCTCTCCAATATCTATTGTTTACACTTGACCCTCCTTCATAACATTAACTATGTGTTCTTCAACTTCATTTTCCCTAGTATCTAAATTAGGATTGATTTGCACTTCAATTTTTATATGTTGAGCCCCTACACACAGAATTTATACATATGTTTAAGAGAGTCATATTTAGGAAATTTAACTACAAACTTACAACCAATGCATAAAATTAAGAGAAGACCCATAACAAATTACTATTTTTTAAATAATGTGTACATGTAATAAAATTAATAAATGACCATGTACTTGATATATCAACATAACATCAACATATCAACACAATATAAATTTATCAAATCATCATGACATGTAAAACTTAGATAATCAATAAAGCGTTCATTGTATTCAAGTATTTACCATGATCATATATAGGTAATCTATAAAAGTAACAAGCATACTCTTAATCATGAAGGATGATAAATAATAAATGATATCATCATATATGTCATGCTTAGGTATAATATTAGTTTTAGGTTTTTAGAGGAAGGGGTCTATTTAGAGGTGAGAAAAAGAGTAGAGAGGTGTAAGGAGGGAGGGAGTAAAAGGTAGGATGGGGGATAACTAAGTGAGGAAGGATCTATCTAGGGATAGTGGGATGGAGAAGTAGGTAGAGCTTGAGAGGTACATAGAGGGATAGAGTGAGAGAGCTCGATGTATTACCCGATTTAGATAAAAAGAGGTTAAGAGAGAATAATATGGAGGTAGGAATAGGGAGGGAGATTAAGAGGCTAGATGGGGAGGGAGGGACCTAGGTTAGTACTTGAGTTAGACTATCTAAAGAGAGATAAAGGGAGAAAGACATATTAATAGATCAAAATATGTCTAGGTAGAGAAGATAGCTAGAGTAATATAGGGAGGGATCTAAAGAGGGGAGAAAAATCTAGTAGAGAGGTCCAAGGAGCCTGAGGAAGTAAACCATTACGTAGGGGAGAGATAAATATATAAGGAGAGAGATTTAGGGATGGTAGAATGCAGAGGTAGGTAGTTTAACAGTAACACATGTAGAGCTCAATAGGTAGAGATATAGGGATAGAGAGAGACATTAAGATATAAATATAGAGAGGTTAAGAGAGTATAACATAGAGGTAGGGAGAGGGAGGGAGCTTGAGAAGCTAGATAGGGAAAGAGAGACATAGGCTAGTAAGAGTTAGGCCTTCTAGATCAAGAGATAGAGATCTAGATCTAGAGCGAGATATACATATTTAATAAGAGAGGTTCTATACATGTCTACATAAAGAGGATAGTTAGAGAGGGAGAGAAAATGATTTAAAGAGGTAGAGAGAGATGGAGAGGGGTTGGTAAGAGATAGAGAGATGTCTAGAGTTAGGTGGAGAGGGAGATAAAGAAAGAGGTGCACTCAAAAATAGAGTAGAAAGGAAACCTAATAGAGAGATAGAGAGAAAAGGCTGGAGGGAAGGATTGAGGGATAGAGTTAGAGAGGGAGATAGACTAATATGGAGGGAGGGAGGGAGGGAGAGGTAGAGGTTAAAAAAGAGTGAGTGAGAGAGAGGAGAGAGAAAGAGGTAGGGAGTGGTCTAGATAGGTATCTAGTAGAAATTGGGGACTTTAGTAAAAATGAGAAATGACAAACTAAATGAAACTAGAAAAGACATCCTACTACATGCAATTGAATACGTGTGTATATATTTGAACAAGTATAAATATTGACCTAAATTAAATAACAATTGTATTTCCATTAAAAACTTAAGTTAGTGGAATAATATTAAATAGGAAAGAAAGTATGGATATATTGTTTTTTTCCATAATACTTTTCCATATTTCTTTCGTGCAACCTTGTGCCTTTTTTGTTGAATGCTTTCATGTGCTCTTATTTTCTATTATTCTTTTATTTCCTATTTGCTTCTTTGTAAAAGATGACTCGACAATGCCTCTATCAAAAATTTTCTCCTCTAAACTCTACCTTGATGAACAAATATGTGAATTAATATTCCAATATTAATTTATAAAAATAAAAAAGACAACTTCATATTTATATGCATGATGATTTTTTTTTTTAAATGTCAGCCAGGCCTTTGAATGAAGGTTGACCCTTAAAAAAAACCCCAACTATTTTATATTTGGCCCTCTTCATTTCAAGGTCACCATACCAATATTTTAATAATAGTTTATTAATCACTCCAGAGGGTTCGAATGAAGTACCCTTTGTTTGAACTCCCTTGTGAACAAAGGGGTCTAGATAGGTTTGAGCAAAGGGATCTTTGTTGAACCCCCTAATTTTCCACTTACACCCTCCACATGTATTTTTTTGCATATTTTGGCTTTCAAGGCTTAGGTTTAAGATCAAAATGGAATCAACTTGAAAAAATCAATTGCAAGATCATAGTTCTTGAAACGTACTTTCCAACAAGTATAGTTTTAATATTTTTTGGTTTTTAGTTTAAATAAACATAGGTTTTTCACCGAACATCAAGCTCTTTGTTCTACACATGTTGAAAAATAGTAGATTGCTAAACAAAAATCTAAAACATATCCAGCCACTAGGTATTGATGTCCTTGATCCAACAAAAAAAAAATTGAATTTGATACATAATTTTATCCTTTGTAAAAAAAATGTATGCATGACATTATACACCCACACACACACATTATCAATAGTTCACATTATATTCAAATTCCCAATAGTTTAGCGGGTATAGGTGTCAGAAAGTGATAGTTTAGTTAAAAATATTGATTTTGATGTCATGGTTGGCCAAAGAGTGTAACCCACTATTGTGAAATCACCCTTAACGCCTTTTTTCTTATAAGTGTTTGGGTTTTTTGGTTTCCTTGATTGATCTTTAGCTCAAGGAAATTATTTATAAAAATGCCCCTTTCCCAATATGTATCAGAATCTTGCACTAAATTTTGTTGTGATTGACTTGTTTCACTTGGAAGGTTTGATATATATAATGGTGAAACTCTTTATAATTTAAATGACACGGGGAGTGAATATTAATTAAAGGTTCACACCTCTACATAGGGACATTTCATTTTAGGAGAAAATTCATTGTTAGTTAAAGACATCACTGAATAATGGTGCTCCCCATTCCTTCTTAATCATCTCAATTGTGTTATAAGCTAACTTGTTGAGTATACCATCACTTTCCTCCTTTATTATATGGCATTCTATCCTTTTTAATTCACAATTATTCATCATCTTCTCTCTTTGGGGTCTCATTTTTCTATCTTCTATCTAATTAAAGTATTCTACATCAAAACTTAGATGCTATAATTTGGTTAAGGGGATTAAAATGCTCTTAAATGTATCATCAACTATGATTCTAAAATTGGACAATTCTACTTCAATATGTGATGTTTATGTCAACATAGGAAATGGTGGAGCCTCCAAGCTACTAAAACCTTCTTCACATGATGCACAAAAAATCTCATAATCCTCAATCCTTCCTGCTAATTTATTGAAAATCATTATTTCTTTGTCAAGATGGATAAGCAACTACTCAAATGTATTATTGTCATTTAATGGCTTAATTATTTGTCTCTTTGTTTGTAGAGCCTTAGTATTTTCCATTTTGTTCAAATATAGCCCTTGTGGCTCATTCATTTTTGTTCCATTCCTTTAACCAATAAGGGTTCATATCTTCATCTTTCTCCACCACCATTGCCCCTCTAGCACTCTCCATATCAAATTCCCTAGTTTTCTTCATCATTTTGCAACTTTATTATCTTTCTTACGTTTGTTTTTTTTGTTTTTCTTCCATGTTCAACTCTATTGCTAGTTCAATTTTAGCTTTAAACTATCTTAATTGCTTATTATCTTTTACCATGGTATTAATGTTTTGGAATTATTTTAATTTTTCTATACATCCTATGTGCCTTATCCTTGTCCTACTTTTATTAGTTGTGTTTTTCCAAGGGTCCCTTTAGGATCCCCAATTTCCATTAATCCCTTATGTGCCTACCCCCATCTCACGAGGATAGGACATAAATGAATATACTCCAAATCATAAAAGATTTTGATTTGTTTATATATATTTTCTTAGCAGCTCATTTATTGGTATAAATAAGAGTTTTTGCAATCTAATCTATTCATTATTTTTTGACCAAGGTCCCAACAACGTAACCAAATGTTGGCAATAAAAATGGATACATAGACTAGAGTTCACAATCCATGCTTTTTGTATGTTGTATTTATACCCCAGTAGTTACAACAAAAGAGTAGTCAAGACCTATGGTGAGATATGTTAAAATGTGGTAAGATAAGAAATAAATAATTACAAAATTGTCTTAGACTCTTAACACAACATAACATTACCCAATAAATTTCTATATATTTCATTCATAGTTTAATAGATTACACTATCAAATATTTTAGATTTTCTCTTACATAAATATCTTCCTTTACATACATAGTATCTTCATACCCATCATCGCATTGTCCTACTATCTTTCTATATCATATGTTCTATAAATATGCTATTACATTAGGAATATGTCCCTTGTGACTATAATGCCTCTTAGATTATATGGGAGTTAGCTAGAGTTTCACATGCCTTTTGCAATCATATTTAGTGGTATGTAGTTGCTTCTACCACTTTGGCTCTTTAAAATGCTAACATTCACACTCCCCACATGTGGTGGTTTGTGGACAAGATGTGCTTGAAAATGAAAGCTTTTATCATTGTTGGATCTTTCTTTTCATATTCAACAACTTGTGCTCCTATCTTCTTGACTTTAACAAATGGGTTGTGGATTCATGGAAGCCTTTCATCAATGGTAAGATCAAGGCATTCTCTTGTGGTAGGAAATTATTGAAGGAAACTTTTTCCTGTTCCGAGGAAAGAGATTTAGTGCTTGAGAATAGGGAATGGACTTGGGAGAGGACTCTCTCTTGATTAAGCCATCTTTTATCTCCTTCAACCCCCTCTCAATGTTAGACCAATTAAGGTTCAACTTTTGAGTATTCCTCTCTAATTTATATAATGATATTTCTATCATGCTACTAACAATCCTATTGATCATGTCTTGTAGATTGACTTCACCACTTCCTACATGGGTCACTCAACAATTGGACATACTCTAGCAGACATTATAACTCCAAGGCTCTCCATGAGGATATATTGTTTTAATGGTGGGGTGTAGGCCATGGAATAAACAACTTGACTATGAGGTCTCTCCTTGAAATATAGACAGCAAGTTTTCATTGATCAACTAGCTTCTAACTATTTCCTCTCCACATAAGGGGTCACTATGTGGTTCAAAAATATCCATGAGGATCACTTGACTATTCATGATTTTTTTTCTTTGGTTGCTAGCTCCTCTCAGAATATGGTGGGTGGCTTACTAAGGCTTATGTGCAAAGGGAGTAAAGTGGTTGATTCATCAATTAATCCAAGCATGTGAATTTGGGAAAACGTAAGCCCTAAAACCTATGCGCTTGGTTATCATAGCCCAGTTTCCTAATGTTGGGTCCTCTCTCCATGTTCCTCTTGTGATAATTCATACCCCTAAGGGGTTTTCTGATGTAACTACCACAACTTTGGAGAGTTCATCTCCTTTGGCTCTCTCTCTACTTCATTCTATTAGTCCCACCCACTAATTGATCTAATTGCTTAATGTCTTGCTTCCTTTTCTCCAATATTTCTTATGGCTTCAGCACTATGGCCACTTTCTCGTAAGTGGTCGATTGATGATTAGAAACATTATCGATGTACTATATATTTTACTATTCCCAAGGATAATCTCTCTGAGGGGTGAACCCCCTTCTCCTAACTAAGGATTTAATTGATAACATTTCTTAGATATAAAGTATTATTGCATCTACCTCCCAATTGCACACTAGAGTTAATGGTGTAAGATTAAATAAGGTAGGGCTTAGTATTGTCTAGGATGGATCCTTGAGTACTCTTTTGAGATTTTCAACTTGATTGTAGTTATTTTGATTCTCATTTGGTGCTTTAACTATACTTGTGTTTTCCTTGCTTTCAAGTTTTTTGCTTATGCTTTTGATATTCCATTTGATGTACAAGGTTCTCAGTTCTTTAAAAACTAATTTATCTAATAAAAACCAATTTACATATTGTGTATAACAATACCTCATAATATGTTCAAACTAGAGAAAAAGGTACTTTTGATAGAAGTATTTTCTTTGAACATGTTAATAAATGAACTTCAAGTTCTTAATTAATTTGTACATAATGGTCAGATTCATGCTTCTCCAACTTGCTTCCACAAAAAATAATTTGTAAAAGTACTATAGACAATCAACAACCTAAGACCTTCATTAGTAGCCTTTGAGCATCTCAATAGAACAATATAAAATCCAAAGTTGTCTTAGATTCTTTGAATACATTATTGAGCTTATAATTACTCCACCATTCACTCAAAATAACCTACAAGTAATTATTACACAATTTTTGATGAAAATGGAAATGAATTAGTCCAAGAGCATTTTGATACATGTAATATTTGCCTAAGCTAAATCTTACCAAAAATAAAAAAGAATACACACACACACACAAAAAAAAAAAATAAATAAATAAATAAAATAAAAAAGAATACACACACACACACACACACACGTCTCTTCTTATAGGAATAAAGATTGTGTTATTGATCTTCCACACCAAACAAGGAAACTTTAAATAAATGAACAATTTATTTTAATCCATGTTAAGCCTAACCTAAATTCCCCTTAGTATATTTTAAAGGTGCCTCTCAAAAATGTTAAAACTTTTGATAACAATAACAATAATCTCATATTAGTTGGTAGGATTTTGTAGACTATTCTTTCCTATTGAATCAAAAGAAATCTTTGAGAAGGGAATTATCTATTAAAAAAATCTTCTATAGTAACAATAGTGAGCATATCAAATGATCTAGCTTTGAAATTGGTACTGTACTTATCAAACTAGGTTATCAAATTAGAAGCAATTAATGAGGCATCCAAGACTAACTAGGACCTCCTTGTTGGAATAAGACATGCTTATGAAAAGAGTGTGCATTTGTGTAGTTGGCCATCTAGAACCAAACCCTTACCAAGAGTAGGAACATTAGGTTTGACCTTCTAGGACCCCTCTCATGTGTTTTATATGGTTTTGAGAAAGATATTAATCACCATTTTTGGCATCTTCCTTTGGATATGAAATTTCTCCACACTAATTTGAATTGGTTTAGCACCTTCCCCCAAACATTGCTTTATCTATTCTTGAGTTGGCCAAGACCTTTCAAAGTGACTGTTTTTCATATATTGTGGGTGCATTTACCTTGTTAATATGATATATATGGAGGGAGATAAATAAAATGATATTTAAGCAAAAACACAATACATAGGAGCAAGTGATAAATAAAATAGAAGTCATAATTATTTAAATTGTGTCAATGAGAGTAAGAAATCAACCTCAATATATGACATTTATTGCAAATGAGATAAGTGATTCCCCTCATTCACGGAAGCTTGTGAGTTAAGATCCAAAAGGTAGATAGAGAAAATAAATTGGGAAACTCCTCTACCCCTAAGATTGAAAGTAGATTTTGATGTTCTAGATGAGGCAACTTGCATCCTTATGCAAGATGCGTGATTAGAGATGTAAATAGGAAAATTCATATATAATACATATAGAAAATTGGTAGGTACCAAAAAAAAAGCTAAGACACAAGCATTCATTCTTATCTATTGTAATCAATCTGAAGACCAAGGATCTCATAATAGAGGGTAACTCCATGATCATTCTTCATTCTTAAAGTTTTGAAACATATCAAACTAGAGATCAATAATATTCTACAACTAGTTTGATCAGTTAAGCATTTTGAATTTAAATTAAACATTGTTATCATAAAGCTAATGTTGTAGTTAAACTAGAAAATTATTCTATTGATAAAATTGACAATATTGATAAGCAAATATCGTCCATTGACATCGATGCACTAAACTTAAGCCAAGATATATGGCAGCTCTAAGTCATGGGAAGGAATCAAGCTCATGATAGTGAAATAACAAGTTAGAATGACAAGGTACAAATCTTGGTTCTCATAATTATGAAGCAAAAAAATGTAGGTTTGAAAAAATGTGAGGATATTATTTATCAATGAAACAACACATGGTTGAAATTAAATGTTGTTCTTTCTAATTTCCTCTGCCTATGTTAGATTTCATGGGGAGCCTAGTAAGGTGTTTGTTATGATAAATATTAAGATAAAAATACTTGAGGTAAATAAATTCAAAGGTTCAATAATGACAAATAGGATGGGCAATGTCTTACAAGGCAATGAGGACTTGATTATCCCAACTATAGCCATAGTCATCGGGAAGTAGTTGCAAGGATTAGTGATTTTCTAGGGAAAACACTACTACCACAAATGAATTTATTGTGAAGCTATAGGAACACATGAGGGACAAGGTAGTAGTTAAGGTTTTGGTTGTGACATCCATTCTCTCAACCTTATGAATAGTCTTGAAGTGGTTTTGGATCATGTAGAGTTAGTTACAAGTAGGTTTTCTCTAGATTTTCTGGTTCCTATGGTTCTTCATATTGATTTGTTTCATAGTGTGAAGATTGTGATGAATGAAATTTAAAAAATTGAACTACATCTAGTATATGGTAATAGTTCTATGCTATCAAAAATTAGTTGGGTTGATATAATGACTGAAATTGAAAGATTGAACTACATCTAGCACATGACACTAGTTTGTTCCCATCCAAAATGATCAAAGTTGAGATTAGGTATCCTCTAACGAAGAACCAATAGTGGTCGAGAAAGGAGGATTAGGGAGAGGTTTAAGTGGCAATCAAGCCTTTATCAATTAGGCTAATTTGGAACCCATATTGGTCATAAAGGCTTTAGGTGGTGGATTTCAGGCTTTTACAAAGGTGATGGAAGACATGGTTGCCAAGGTGATAATGGCTAGTACTAAGTATTTCAACATGGTTGTCGACATGTGCTAATGGTCTCACATGTCTCTTCTCCCCCATTTTTGTTTTGAATGCTTGTACTCTCTATACCTGTGTCCTCATATGAAGACTTTTATATGTCAATATATTAAGAGTCAGTTTATGTGGGTAATAAGAATATGTCTCTTATTATGATGTTTTAGGGTGGTTATATTTCATATAATTTGGGCTTCAAAGGTTGGCCAATTATCTTTTGCATTTATTTTAGCATGGGATAATTTAAAAAGTGATAACATTATATGTTAGTCCATATTTTATGGATAATATAGAGCCATGTTTCGATTTCATATCTTGAATATATTTTAATAAAAAGGGCATGGGCTCTTTTGACATTTTATTGATAAAAGAATACTCATATTGGTAAATTGGAAGATAGGAAAGAGTTATAAATAATGACATGCTCCAAAAGCCTTGTCAATAAAAGGGAGATCAACAAATAATTTGTGAAAATGATTTGCTATAAATCTTGTTTAATTTGTAATTGGAGTTGAGTTATATTGGTAATCAACCATTCTATGCTTTGATAAATCTAACCTTGTAAATTGTATCAAGGTAAGGCACCAATTTGGTGCATGTGACCTTCATTCAACTATCACACAAGGGGATTGCTTATCCATTTACCTTATATATTTTTCAATAGGTGTACAATTCTACCCACTTTAAATTCAAACTTGCAACTTCCACTATGGCATACATAACCCTTCGTTATTAGCCCAGCTCATTTTACACCTTGTAAATTAATTTTGAAGTTGACCAGCTCTCCATTGAACTCTTGAAGATGCATTAGTGACTAAAATGGTGTATGGGGTATAGTGGAATCATCCTACTATTATTTTTGGAAGTTAATTGTCAAAACAAATTTAAAAGGGGGAATATCCCTTAGCTTTCCAGCCACATACAAGAATGGATGAAAGATGCATATTGAGAATATGCTTGTGAAAAAGGATATCTTATCTTTATGATATAAAACGAACCTTAAAACTCTTCATAATTTAGTTGATTGATATGGTCAATTGTACTTACTAAATCACAAGACTATAGAAGAGATTAAGACAAGATTTTAAGCTTATTAAGAAAAAATCGTGCAAGACAAAGAGGTAAAAGTTGAATACAAAATACAAAAACACACATAAAGATGCTAAAAAATAACATATACATTGTAGGGCCATTTTGAAGAATTTTTCTTGCGTAATAGTTTCATTGTAAAAGAAATGACCTAAATAATTTTGATTGAAAAGAAAAAAACAAAAAAACACTAAAAATGTAGAGAAAACCATACAAATAGTTTTGACTAATGAGGAAATGGGCATCATATAATAAGATGAGCAAATATGCTTAGCTAGGCACAAAATAATTTCATAGAACATAAAATACAAAAACTAAGTGCCCAAAGGGAAGTTGGATGAATTAGTCTCTCTTCATATAATATGCAATTTAAATCATGTGTATAAGATTATACAATGAAAAATATCTAAGGGTGGTATCTACAAATGTTGAGTAATTCACACCATTCTAAATTAGGTAAGAGATGTATAGGTGTTAATAAAATGCATAATGCATGTGAAGGGTCAAATTTAATTATCGGATTCTTAGTATTTGCAAGATTACACTGTTCAAGAGTACTTTTTCAATATTAACTTTCTTAACGTAAATCTTGTTATTTATCTCTTTCCATCTATTTTTGATCCATTTGCTTTCTTCTTCATTATCTTAAAGACCTAAAATAAATTAATTGATTACATGTATATTAAGTTTGCACATAATAACTAGACATAAATCATTCACAAAATTTAAAAGATCAACATGTTATGATTGTATGGAATAATGAAGAATCACATGTTCAAAGTAGCATTCAATCTTGAAAATTGATAGGTGAAGAATGTAAGCATGTATTTGACCATGCAAATAATTTCATAATGACTATTTGAAGTAGACCACAACTATTGAGTTGTATGAAGATAAGTTTGCAACATTAAATTGTTGTTTCAATAGCACAAAACTTGGGAACACAAAGAAAATATATAACTTAACAAATCATGAATTTGAATACCAAAGAAAATTAGATATTGAAGGGTGTTAGAGCAATTTTTCCTTGTGCTTTGTAAGGATTTGCTAAAATATTTCAAATTTAAATTGTGCATATTTACTTATATGATAATTGATAAGGAACCACAAGCTTTTGGAATGCAAAATTCAATAAATGGAAAATATTTAAAGGAAGGCCTCAATAAATTAAAGAGATAAATCAACAAATACAAATAGACAATACAAAGATCAGAAAGATGTAATATAGGAGGAAAATCAATATTGGCAAGTTAGATTGGCAAGCAATAAGGATTTCTTTAAGCGTGGGTCTCTAGAGTAAGTATAACAAGAGATGTATGTGAAAGAAGAGATAGTGGGAGGGTCATAAGAGGGACATGAATATGTGAAAACGAGTCTACCATGTAAAGGTTAGACCAATCTTCACCAAAGGTACATAATCCACGACTTTAATATGCATAGTAAGCATGCTATCATGCACTCTTTCTTCAAAGAAAATATTATATGAGCAATTCAGGAGTTTGAAAAGCATATAAAGGTAGGTGATATTAATTTGTTCAAGATAATTTATGATAAAAAACATATTGGCAAATTAAAGAAGGAATGAGAGATCCCATATAGGCTAAGGAAAAGCCTCAATAAGTAGGTACGGGGTACTTTTGTGCAAAGAGGTCATATAATGCTTTAAAATAGTTGAAGCAAGACTCTAATGCATAGATAAGGAGCCCATGTTTCTCTTTCAACCAATCAACCTAACCAAGGTAAAAAAATCATTCTTTTATGGTTGGGATGGCTCGTGATCATGCAATTGACACCTTCAGTTTGTTCAAGTGGTTGTTTCATGAACTTAAAGAGATCCAGATTAACCAAAGAGCCTTGGGAAGCAAAATGGATTCTCTCCCTGCTGGTTCTTCTCTTGGTAATCCGAATAATGATGGGAGTTGAACTAAGGCTGAGAATAATTCGGTCATGGACTATATCAAGAAAACAGGGGAAGGGGTTGATCAACTGAAGAAAAGGATGGAGGAACGCATCATCCAGGTTGAGGAAGGCTACAAAAAGATCCAAGACACCCTCAAGACCATTATGGTTAGCAGTCACAAAATTGTTAAACAGTTTGCAATGGTTATGAATACCATGGTGAATAGTCTAGAACAACCAGATAAGGTTGTTGTTGTTATTGGTGACGAAGTTGAGGTGGCTCAAAGTGGTGAAGGACCTTGCAAAAGGACCCAAGGGAACATGAAGAAAAAGGCGGCCTTTCAGAATTTGGATCATAAAGCTATGAACATTGTTGTTGATACCATGAATGCCCTCGAGGCTGAGGTCGTTGAGACCCTCAGAAGCCTAATGTAATTGGGTTGTTTTCTATTGCTAGGTTTGGTCTTTTTGCTGTCTTTTTGTGTTCGGTTGGGCTTTTGCTATCTCTTTGGTTGTTGCTTTTTATGTGTATCCTTGCAACCCATTTTGTTTTGGATGTTGCTTTTTGATACTATACATCTTAGAATCATTTTGTAAAGGGTTTCGGGACCCTTTTAAAACCTGTTTTTGCCTTAATCGAAAACAAAATCATTCTTTTTGTGAAAACTAATGAAAATTTGACTTTTTGAATGATAAGCTTCAAATGAAAAGGAAGGCCACTTTGTGCCACCTCATTGGTCCAAAAGAGATTCTCCAAAAAAGATAACATTTCCATTGAGTGGCATGCACATCATCACTCAATTACACAAGATGAATGCATCCTATTATTACGAATAACCTTATTAGTATCACAAAATTGTTGAATAATGATGCAAAATCTCTCAGGAGAGAGGGAAGACAATCTAATGAAGTAGGTCTGCATGATTAGACTTGTGAAATTCAACATAAGGGCAACCCAAAATGTCACAACCCTCCTTTTTCACTTTTTGATTTGATACAATTCTATTATATTTTTGGTTGAGCTATTGAATATAATTGAATGAATATTATAAAAGAATAAATAATGGACCCACATACACATTTGGAGAATATAATTCAAAAGGCATTATTTATTTTTATTTTTTTATTCCCAATTATGGCACATGTTGTAGGAGGAATTAGAAGCTTCTAGAGGAATCTTCAATACCTTGCATGTAACTCCCCCACTAAGATATTAATCAATTTTGCATGGGTCCAATATTGGAAAAGAAACTCATTCTTAATTAATTTCTCTAGATAGTGGAATTAAGGAATTTTTTCTATATATTGTATGCAAGTTTTCATAAGAGAGAGTTGATTATGTTTTGAAGAAAATTTTCCAAATTTCCTTGTTGTTAGTAGTAGGATCTTCCTTGGTAGTTACATTTTGGTTGTAGGATTGTTAAATTGTTTGTGAAGATTTCTCTCAAGTTGCAAGGAAGGATCTAAGAAGGATAGCTAGAAAATTGGAGAGGATTCAACATCGAGTTTTAATAAGCTAGGTTCTCTTTTTTTGTCATCTCTCATTTACATATGAGAAAACAGTATTATCAAAAAAATATAGCTTCTAGATCTTCCTTTATAAAAAAAATAAAAATTTAGGTTGTAAATCTTTCTTTATTTAGGGATAAATATTGATAAAAGTACATTTCATATAATAGATGTAAAAGATAGCTTTATTATTTATTTGATTTTCTTTAGAAAAAAAATATCAGATCTTGCTTTTGCTTTTCCAAAAAAAAAAAAAAGATTTCCTAGATCTGTGCAAAAATCATATTTCCTTTATTTAATTACTTTTTCTGAGAATAAACTCATCTCTGTGTGATTAAATGATAATCACTTGTGTATGAATCTTGTTCCTTATTATTCTTCTCTTAAATTCATTACTAGAATGGGAATTTGAATGTAAATCTTATTTCTTAAATTAAATCTTACTTCCATGTGAAAAAATATCACCTCTATATGAATACAAGTCTGATCATCTGTATATGAAGTTATTTAAATATTTTTCTTGTGAGTAAGAACTCGTTTCTCTCTCTCTGAATGTAGATTTGATCATAAATCTTAATTCCTTAATTAATTCATTCTCCTCTAAGAGCAGTCTTACTTCTCTGTGAACAGAAAACGTCTGGAAATAAAGTATAAACTTCACGATATTCATTATTCTATGTGGAAATTAAGTATAAATCTCTCTCTGTGAATATTAGTTCCTAAAAATCTCTCAAGGAAAGCTTTGTTTATCTGAGCATAAGGGCAAAATTGATGGATATGATCACTGTGAAAACAAAATTTAAGCATCTACCTATCTCTATGATAATTTAGTTATATGTACATTGCTTAAACAAATTTCTCTATTTTATTTCATCCCTGTGATTAAATTCTTATACTCATCTTTATAATAACATTTCTTTTGTGCATATAACTTTTATATATTTACCCCTCTTATATCATTAAATAAACTGGAATGAAAACTATATATATATATAATAATTAAGTTAAAGTAAATTGTAACGTCTTTATGCATGAAGGCAACGTGCAGAAAGTGGCGGTGTTATTATAACCATCGGGGAAGCTGTACCCTCCACTTCCCATGTGGTCACTGTTACAGTAGTGGTCGCAGGGGGAGTGGAGGGGCCCACATTGTCCCCTCATCCCTACGGGCCTGCACCTACAAGTCCGCAGGGGTGATGGGACCCGTGGCCCCCACACCCCCATTAACTATTAAAAACAAAGTTTCGCTTATTATTATTTTTATTTATTTAGATTATATATATATATATTGCAAATTGGAAATTGTTAATAATTGCTTTAGTTTAAATTTTAAGTTAGTAAATTAAACTTAGGAAAATTTATAAATAATTAGGATCATTGTGTAATAAATTTGTAATTTTAAATTAATGTATATAATTGGAATCTCTCAATCCATTTGAGATTTATTGGGTTACTTGGTCGGTAATTTTTAAGTTCTTTTTAAACAATTAAGTCATATTATTATGATTTGATCCAAAATTGCCAAAAGTCTAAACTAATTGCTCATTTTGAACTAGTAACTCTATAATTAATTATTCTCATGATAGAAGTAAACATTGCTTAATTTTGCATGCAAATGATGCTATTTTTGCATAATACAAATTGCTTATATATTAATTTACAACCATTGATGAGCAAGTTACATTTCCATCATCTTCATGCAAGTTACACGTTTTAATATGTGAGTTCATAATTGTCATTATCATGCAATTATATATTAAATAGTTTAGTTGTAGAAAATTATCAAATGATACTTGAATGCCATCGAAGTAGTTGTTTCAATTAATTAAACTTTGCAATGTCTAATTATGTACATTCATTTCATGATTATTTTCAAGCATGATGATTTTTCATAGCTTCTTAGTTAGAAAACTAAATGAAGGAAGTCAAAAAACCAAAACCTAGCAGCGTTCGGTATATACAGTGCCTCTGGGTCACGCTTACGAGTAATGTCGTCGTGTTGAACTACTGCACTTAATGCCTAATAAAGCTGCATCAATGACGTATGTGGCATCGTCCTTATAAATCGTCGAGGAGTAATAAGGGACACTTGGAAGTTAAAATCCAAGGGCAGGTAATCCCCCTTGGATCGATAATCTAATAAGATAATCCTTAAATGATTTTACATTCACTGAGTTAAACCATAGTAAACCTCCTTAAGGTTGTTTCCCTCTCAGGTGAATAACTTAAGACATAAAGGACATAATGCAGAATGATGTCGTAAATATCAGACAAAGTATATCAGATGTTCTATTCATAATAAGTGTCTTTTACAAGTTACATTATGGAGTATAAAAGGGTACCGAGGGGGTGTGAGCGCCAACCGTCGCACCGCAACTTCCACCCCTCGGTTGCCAACTAACCAAAACAATTACACATAATTAACTAATGTTATTCCCGTGTACAATAATGCTACCAACATCATTCCCCCAAAAAGAAAAGTCGTCTCCAGGCGACTTACAAAAATGGAGATAATGCAACCTATACAAGATATCGGAAAGACTAGGGAGGGGGCTGAGAAAGCGTCCCTGAAGTAGAAGTGTGAGATGGCAGTGTCTGGGCTACCAAGCGGGAATGAAGCTCGTACACTTGCTGAGTGCGTGTAGCCACATCCCGTTCCGCCACGACGACCTTCTCGAGAGCTGTCTTCACCATGTGTGCTGCCTCCAATAACTCCTTCTCCTTGGTATCCACTGCCTCCGTCGCGCAGGCCAACCGTGTCTGCTTGGCTGCCAGGCGGCCCTCTACCTCGGCCTTTGTTGTCCGGATCTCAGCCGTCTCTGTGCGGGCCACCTCTAGCTGTGCCAACAACTGCGCCCTCTCAGCTGCCCATGAGGCCTGCTGACTGGCCACCTCGCTCTCCAACGCTACTCGGGAAGCCTCCCTGACTGCAGACTCCTGCTGTGTGCGCCTCAATGTATAATAGGCATCCCGATAGACCTGCTCGATCTCGCGGACAACTGTCGTCACCCGACTCTCCACAACGGGCTGACGCAGCCTCCAGGCCTGGAGCATCTCCGCTGTCTCCATAGTCGGCCACCCCTGAGACTCAAAGCAGGTAGCAAAGGCGGTCGGGCAGTCCACCCGCATAAACTGTAGGACCTGCTCAAGCTCCACCACCACCTGTTGCAATGCTTGCGCCTGGGCGGCGACCACTACCCACCTACCCCTCCTTACCATATCAGCCATGCCCGCGAGATAAGTCTCAACATCCTCTCCCACCTGTGTCGAAGACTGGGAAATCCCTGGTGGAGCGGTCACTACTGTATCCTGCTGTGAAGGAACCGCCTCTGCCCTCGAAGGTGCACCATCTCCTGGTGCCTGCCCAAAGGCGACCTCCCCTGCCTCGTGCCCAACTGTGATTCCATGTGCCTCCCCTGACGAGTCATCCAAGTGGACTACCTCCGCTCCCGTCTCTCGACATGGTGAAAATACAACAGCTCCCTCCGGCTGTGCCAGTGTCATCTGAAACCACTGTGTGAGCCATCTTTGCATAGCCTCGAAGTTAGCACGCATCTCTGGGGGATGGGTCGTTGTGGTCGGCTCCTCCAACAACGAAGTAGAAACAGTCACCACGGCGTCACTACCCACGACCTCCAATCGCACGTGAGGCTCGGTAGCCTCCACCTCCGTCGGCCCCTACTCGACCACTACCTGGTGCGATGACTCCTCCGTCCCTGACTCTGCCATGTCCTCGGTAAGTGTCGCTGGGGCTGGGCCCGACGGTGCTCCCTGTTGCTCGTGCTGGAGGGGACCCAATGTAACAGGCGTATGGCTCTGCCCGAAGGCCGGAATACAAGTGCTGCCTACTCCAGATGCTGACACAGTCGTGCCCCTCGGTAACAGAGGTGGGGCAAACCGGACGCGTACAGGCTCCTCCGTTGCCTGACTACTATCGTCCTCCTCATCTTCCTCCTCCGAATCCTCCATGCTGCTGGACTCCCTCCCGCTGTCAGGCTCCCCTGAGGCCGAGGCCGTATCCATCGCCCGTTTCCGCTTCGCGAAAGAGTGCCCAATGTCCAAGTGCCTCCAATACATTATTGGAGGCTCTCTCGCTGCCAACGGTCCCTGCGGCCGTACCTCCAACTCATCCTCTGGCACTACTTCCCGCGTGGCCTCCAGGAATAACCCTATAGCATAATGAGGCATGTAGAATGTGTGATGCTGGAGCATCAGAAACTCATACATACGCTCTGCCAGTAACGCTGCCCAGTCATACGTGATGCCATTCATCAGCCCATTAATCAGCATAATCTGAGGGAGGGTAATGTCCGACGCCCTGCCCGACCCTGTCAATCTGCTCTTAATAACATCCATGATGCACCTCCAGTGGCCCTCTGCAACAAAAGTCTTGCGAATTCCCTGACTCTTCGTGGCTCTACCCACGTTGTCCAACTCCGCTGTGGTCAAATTCCGGGAGACTAATTTAATCCACCGCTCCTTCTCCTCCTGTGTCATCTTCTTGGCCTTCAGGTCTATTTTCTTGCCCTGGCTGCCCGGAATGCCGAATACCCTTGTGAAATCCCTTGCTTTGAAGGATATAGTGACATCCCTCCGGAGGTATTCAAACGTGCTGGTGCATGTATGTCTGTTGAAGGTGTCCACCATGAAGCGTAGGGCACCCTCGTACTCCCGGATAGGGAACAAGGGCATCCGAATAGCCCACTCTACTTGTGCCTTCCGGAGGTTTTGCTTTACCAGGTCATTATCGGAGGTATCCTGCCACCATTTGCGGCATTCCAATCCATTCAGGCCTTCGAAAGTAATATTTTGTGGCGTCACTGTGTTTTTCGCACTTGCGGCAACCTGTGGTGTTTTCTGTTTTTGTTTTTGCCGTGCATTGACGTCCATGGTGCCGCCTGCAACGCGCACTCCTGAAGCTAAAATCCTGATATTGCTACCTCTATTCTTCTGGCTGCTGCTGGAGGAAGCGTGCAGCTGTTTCTTCCAACTCCTCTTCCCTGCTGAATCCATCGTTTTCCTTGTAACTGATTTGTTTAAAAAAATCTACCCTTCGTAACCGCCCTCTCTTTTTGGCTGTCGTCGTGCCGCTGGTCTACCTGTGCATTATTGTACACGGGAATAACATTAGTTAATTATGTGTAATTGTTTTGGTTAGTTGGCAACCGAGGGGTGGAAGTTGCGGTACAACGGTTGGTGCTCGCACCCCCTCGGTACCCTTTTATACTCCGGAATGTAACTTGTAAAAGACACTTATTATGAATAGAACATCTAATATAGTTTGTCTGATATTTATGGCATCATTCTGCGTTATGTCCTTTATGTCTTAAGTTATTCACCCGAGAGGGAAACATTTGGCGCCGCTGCCTACACGAACTCGGGAACAGAAGACACGGATGGCGCACAGACACAATGGGCCTACCCGTTGGTGAGGTGAACCCGGAGACCGACGACGCGCAGACAGAACTGTACACAAGAGAAGACACGGCAACACGAGAATTATTGATTTTGCTCCAGGTGGCCATTCAGACATACGTTCGACGAGAAGCAGCGGTGGCAGAAATCCCACCAAGTGCCATGTGGACAACGCTGGAGGTTAGCCCGGCAGTAAACCGGTTGATGAACCACCTCCCCCGATTGCTTGCATAGGCATCGCTGGCACAACAGGCCCGCCTAGAGGAGATTGCCCAGGAAGAGCGACGACAACAAATCCTACAACGGTACGAAGAGAACAACCGACAGGACACAGAAAGAGATGGCGACAGGCCAGGAGGGAATTGAAATGTGAACTTCTTATTTTCAAATAAAAGTGTCATTGACACGAGTTGTACTTGAGCAGATGAATTAATAAAGACATGTTTTGATTTAAAGAATTGAGAGTTAAGGAGATGTGTTACAATTAATGCCAAACTTGTTGAATAAAGATAGAAATAGAAAACCGGAAACGAACGAGTGGGAGGCTGCGCAAAGGGCTTTGATTCTGGAGTAGCAAGTAGAACGTAGACAGAGGCTGAGGCAACTTGCCGAAGGACGACCTGCCGAAGGGGGGCCCGAGGGGAACCAAGGAGGTGTCACGGAAGGTGTAGAGGCCGACGAAAATTTCTACCCGTCGCCAGATCATCGTAGGACGCGGAGCCACGAAGAATTTCTAGAAGAAACAAGGTTAAGGCGAAATCTAGTCGGGGAGACACGGGATCAATTTAGGAACTTATCCCTCACACCACGGAGTGAAGATCACCAACGGGAGGCAGGAGTAGGAGTGTGTCCGAGCGAAGGGGAGGGCAACAGTATGGGTGTAGGTGCCACATGCGACAGGCAAAACATCGTGCCTCCAGGACACACCACCAACACTACTGGAGGTAGCAACGCAGGGCCACAGACACAGCCACAGAAACAGACACAACCGCCTCCAGGAAGACGACTAGGGATGGCGAGCAAACAAAAGTTACCAAAGTTCACAGGGGACGGCAAGGAAGACCCCTTACGGCACTGCCGTACATGTGAGACCATTTGGTCTGCCAACGGAGTAACAGACCATGATGACTGGGTACAGTAGTTCCCAGCCACATTACGAGGAGTCGCCATAGATTGGTACTCCGATATAGATAAACAAAAAGTGGCCACATGGGCTACCCTACAGAAGGAATTCACGGAGGAGTTTCGGTTGCTTCATGATGACAACGAAATTGTGACAGAGATATATAGTACCAAGCAAGGTACTAAGGAGATAGTACAGGCATACAATCGGAGGCTGAAAGAACTCTTGGGTAAAATGGAGAGCCAGCCGGCTGAGGGTTTAAAAAAATGATGGTTCGTGGAAGGATTGAAATCCTCCCTATGGAAAAAAATGAAGATTGTACCTCTGACGTCATATGACGACGCCTATAATAGGGCAATGGATCTGGAAAGCGAATACAAAACATCAAGAAAGAAGAAAAGTAATAGATATTCATCTGACGATGACGAAGATTCTGACGGAGAGAGAAGTAGCAGTAGCGGATCAGGTAAAAAGGTACACACGCTCCAGAAGGACATGGAATGAATGCTGAGAAAATTCAAGGCCATGAAAGGGAGTACAAGTAAGATGGAAGAAACTGAAGTATGGTGTACAGACTGCAGGAGTGATGGACACAAAGGGTACTTGCCCGAAGAAGGCATTCTGTGAGATTTGTCAAATGATGGGACACTCCACCAAGGAGTGCCCATACAATATGAAAGCTCGAAGCCCGAACCAGGTGTTGTTCACAGAGCAGGCCACAACATCCGCACCAGCGGGTACGGGCCAATAGACTAACACAATGGCATCATCTGGAGGATACCGGGATAATAGACGCGACGACAGTGGAAGAAACAATAACAATAACAACAAAAACCGGATCCAGTACGATGCCAAGGGCCGGCCGATGATTCAGTGTAGGGCCTGCAATTAGTGGGGACACTTCGCCCGCGATTGCACGAAGGAAGCCAACACTCAGCACCTCTGCCGATGGTGCCGGCCAGGCGACCATGAGGACGCAAATTGCCTGAAGCCTAGCGTACACCTTCTAAACATAGAACCTACGAAGGCAGAATTATTGGCAATCACAAGGGCACAGGCTAAAAAGATTGCCTACCCAAATCCCCACATGGAGACCGTGAGAGTGCAGGAGGCCAGAGACGAGATCACGAAGGAGATGGCCGCACAAGGACAAAACAGTCACCAGACAGCAAGTCCACCACGGATGAAGGGAGAAGAGGAAATCTTATGGCAGATCTTGCAAGTCGAGGTACCGGTGAAAATTCAAGACCTCCTGGAGAGTATGCCGCAACTAAAAACGACTATTTTAAACTCTGTACCCCCACAAGTAAAAACGGAGGAGGTCGTGTGCCCCACAACCAACTCCGCGTTTAGGGAGGTCACGAACCCCGTGGTCGACCCCATGTTGTTGGTAGTCAACAGCGGACGCCACCCAGCGGTGGTAGAAATGGGTATACTAGGGACCACCCTAACAGACACGATTGTGGACGGAGGGTCAGGAGTAAATGTACTCCCAAAAGCGACATGGAAAAAGTTGGGAAAACCTACGTTATGGCCCCCTACGTTCAACCTACTAGGGGCAGACCAACATGGGATTAAACCCATTGGTACCCTCATGGGCCAGCAGGTGATGGTCGGCACGCAGCCATTTGTGCTGGACTTTGTGGTAATCCCCTTAAAGCAGAAAGGATATGACGCCATCCTGGGGCGGGGGTGGCTCATTGCAGCGAAAGCGAACCATAACTGGAAGAGGAATACCCTTTCTTTGGAAAACGTCGGGAGGAAGTACGTAATCGATCTCCGTACACAGATGGTGAGCGAAGAGTTAGCCTCTTCCTCCGACTCGGAATCTGAGGGACACCAATTAGCAGAGGGTGGTAATAGATGCCGCATGGAGCCCAATGATGAAGGGGTGTTAGAACTAGAGGCATGCTCAGGGGACGATGGGGACTCCTTGAATGGCCTCTTCCATTGGCAAATGGGAGATTATGAACTATTTACACCCTCGTGCAACGTATTAAGCATCGAAGAAGCACCCGATATATTTCCCCCAGAGTATGGCGAGTATAAGGAGGGGGAGGCAGCAGTGAATGAGGCGCCGACACACCAATTTCCAGAAGGGGAGCCCATTAAGTATCAGGAAGCCAAGCTAAAGGAAATGAATCTTGGGGAGACAAGTGACCCCAAGATCATCCTGGTTGGAGATGATTGGAATCCAGTGTTGAAGGCCACAACCTTCAAAATTTTCCTGGAATACAAGGATGTCTTTGCATGGACATACAAGGACTTGAAGGGCGTGCCCCTAGAGCTATGTGTGCACCGAATAACGTTGGTACCAGGAGCCCAGCCAGTGAGGAAGCGACCGTACCGAATGAACAAAAATTATGCTGTACGAGTGAACAACGAAATTGAGCGGATGTTGGAAGCGGGCATAATCTTCAGAGTGCAGACAAGCGAATGGGTGTCCCCCATTGTGATTTCCCTCAAGAAAGAGGCCAATCAGATCCGGATCTGTGTAGATTTCCGATGCCTAAACGCTGTCACCGTTAAAGACCCATTTCCCATACCCTTCACAGACAGCATCTTGGAGGAAGTAGCTGGACACGAAATCTATTCCTTCATGGATGGGTTCTCTGGTTACAACCAGATATCCATCGCGGAGGAAGATAAGCTGAAAACAACCTTCGTGGTGGAGGACGGTGTGTACGCATACAACCGAATGCCCTTCGGTCTATGCAATGCGCCTGCCACCTTTCAGCGCATCATCCTGCACATCTTCAAAAGGATGTCGGTGGGGAAATTCAAAGCATTCCTGGATGATTGGTCTATTTACAGTGAACAGGACATCCACTTAAAAACTCTGGGAGAGTGCTTAGAGAGGTGTCGGAGGGCACGATTGGCCCTCAACCCGAAGAAATGTAGATTCATGGTACCACAGGGGAGATTGCTGGGACACATTGTGTGTAAAGAAGGATTGAAAACAGACCCAGACAAGATTTGGGTAATAGTAGAGATGGAGCCTCCGACGGACGTCACGGGGCTAAAGTCCTTCCTTGGTCATGTGGGGTACTACAGGAGGTTTATCAAGAACTTCACGGAGGTGTCCCACCCATTGGATCAATTGACAAGGAAAGGGGAACCATACAGTTGGGCAGAGCCACAGAGCAAGGCCTTCGAAGAGCTGAAGACAAGGTTGATGGCAGCGCCCATACTAGCATACCCGAACTGGGATAAGGAATTCCACGTTCACGTAGATGCCTCAAACTATGCCATCGGGGCTACATTAGCCCAAGTAGGAGGACATGGGCTAGACCACCCCATTTATTTTGCCAGCAGATTGCTCTCGAAGGCGGAGAAAAACTATAGTACCACAGAACGTGAAGCACTCGGTATGGTCTATGCAGTACAAAAATTCCGTCATTATCTCCTGGCCACACCATTCACATTTTACGTAGACCACCAGGCACTCATGTATTTAGTAAACAAGCCCATTATCCAGGGGAGGATAAGTCGTTGGCTATTGCTACTACAGGAGTTCACATTTTTAATTGTGGTGAGACCAGGGCGAAGCCATGTCATAGCCGACCAGCTGTCGCGGATTAAGTCGAGGGAACCCCCAAAGGGAGTAAATGATGATTTCCCGGATGCTCACTTGTTCCAAATAGCCGTGCTCCCTTCGTGGTACAAAAAGATTGGAGAGTACCTATCGACGTCCCGATTTTCAGAAGGTATGCCTCCAGGAGAATGAAGAAAGCTCGCATTAAGGAGCAGGACTTTTTCGCTCATTAATGGGTTACTTTACAAAATGGGGCTGGACCAGATATTAAGGCGTTGTGTCATGGAGGAAGAAATCTCGAGTGTACTAAGGGAGGCACACGAAGGGCCCACAGGTGGACACATGGGTCCAGACACCACAGCCCGAAAGGTGCTTCTCGCAGGACTATGGTGGCCAACGGTATATCACGACGCTAGGGAGTGGGTCGTGCGGTGTGACACTTGCCAGCGGGCGGGCAAACCTCTGAAGCGGGACTTCATGCCCCTCAACCCGTCGCATGCACAAGAACTCTTTGAGCGATGGGGACTCAACTTTGTAGGTCTTCTTAAGGCCAGCCGCACACGACGGTGCCGGTACATTATAGTTGCGACAAAATATTTGACCAAGTGGGTGGAGCCAAGGGCCCTCCAGGGTAATTCGGCAGTAAGCATAGTGAAGTTTATATATGAACAAATCATTATGCGATATGGTATACCTATTCAGTTGACCAGTGACCGGGGAGTCCACTTCGTGAACCATGTCATACACTGGTTGACATCAGACTTCAAGATTTTTCACTCATTCTCAAGTCCGTACTACCCATGTGCCAATGGCCAGGCGGAGGCCACAAATAAAATAATAATGTCGGTGATATATAAGTCTTGCGGAGTGGAGAAGGATGACTGGGAGGAGCGCCTACCGTCGGTACTTTGGGCATACATAACGACCTACAAAGTAACTACTGCACAGACTCCTTTCCAGCTGATGTATGGGCAAGAAGTCGTGGTGCCAGTTGAATTCATGGTACCAAGTCTGTGGATTGCCATCGATAATCGCCTTGGCGACATGGAAAGCCTGAGGGAGAGGCTGTACGCGTTGAACAAATTGGACGAGCGAAGGATGATGGCTCAGTGGGCGACAGAAACAGCCCAGCAAAGACGGAAGGTGTGGCACGACAAGCACCTCCGGTGAATGAATTTTACCCTCGGACAGCTGGTGTTAAAATTCAACGAGAGGAATGAAATTAAACCGGGGAAATTCAAAGTCCGATGGTTAGGGCCCTTCCGGATACGTGAGGTCAACACAAACGGGGCGATAAAGTTATGGACGCTGGATGGGAAGGAGATACCAGATGCAGTCAATGGGTCGAAACTGAAGGCCTATCACGAACGGAGGGAACCAGGAACCCCCAGTCAGACAGCCGCGGGTAAAAATTAGAAAATTCAAAAAATATATAAAAGAAAATTGAAAAAAATATATATAAAAAAGAAAATTGGAAAAAAATATATATATGGAAACGAAAAAAAAAAAAAGAAAAAAAAGTGGCCACCGTACGGTGGACCACCGAAGGTGGCCCCACCGTGCGGTGGGACCACCGACGGTGGCGCCACTGTGTAGTGGAACCACCGACGGTGGCACCTCCGACAGTGGGACCACCGTGCGGTGGAACCATCGTGCGGTGGGACCACCGACGGTGGAGCCACCGTGCGGTGGGACCACCGACGGTGGAGCCACTGTGCGGTGGAAGCCACCGACGCCGCGTAAATATAAACGCCAAGGAAAGACCACCACACCGCCAATTTTTAAGAGTTTCATTGCACGCCACGTGACGCCAAGGCAAGACCACCACGCGACGCCAAGGAAAGGAATGCCACCGAAGGCCCGCATAAAAAGATAACACCGCACAAAGAAGCCATGCCGCAAACCACCGAAGGCCGCGGAAAAGCACAAAATGTCGCGCAAAGGAAAAAAAGGAACGCCACGCCGCGCAAAGGAAAAAAGGAACGTCGCACGCCGCACACCGCACGAAGGAGACCACCGCGCCACCACGCACAACAAGGGAGTTTCATGGGATTGTCCGATATTTGCAAATACTGGTGGGTTCATGCAAGCCGCTACCTCCACCACCAAATGTGAATGGCGCGGAAATAAATAAATGGTTTGCCATAGTTCTGGACGGATTGGTTAAGGTTAAAAACCTGCACTCTTGTGTCGTTTAATTGCAAATTGGAACCAAGCACAAATAGCAATAAGAAACTACAGCAATCCCACGCAGCCACAGGTAGACCAAACAGCAAGGGTTACGCACAGCGGGCACAAAGGGAAGAATAAGAGCCACAGGTAGACCAGCCGCACAGCGGCAGCCAAAAAGAGAGGACGGTTACGAAGGGTAGATTTTTTTAAACAAATCAATTACAAGGAAAACGATGGATTCAGTAGGGAAGAGGAGTTGGAAGAAACAACTGCACGCTTCCTCCAACAGCAGCCAGAAGAATAGAGGTAGCAATATCAGGATTTTAGCTTCAGGAGTGCGCGTTGCAGGCGGCACCATGGACGTCAGTGCGCGGCAAAAACAAAAACAGAAAACACCACAGGTTGCCGCAAGTGCGAAAAACACAGTGACGCCACAGAATATTACTTTCGAAGGCCTGAATGGATTGGAATGCTGCAAATGGTGGCAGGATACCTCCGATAATGACCTGGTAAAGCAAAACCTCCGGAAGGCACAAGTAGAGTGGGCTATTCAGATGTTCGTGTTCCCTATCCGGGAGTATGAGGGTGCCCTACGCTTCATGGTGGACACCTTCGACAGACATACATGCACCAGTACATTTGAATACCTCTGGAGGGATGTCACTATATCCTTCAAAGCAAGGGATTTCACGAGGGTATTCGGCATTCCGGGCAGCCAGGGCAAGAAAATAGACCTGAAGGCCAAGAAGATGACACAGGAGGAGAAGGAGCGGTGGATTAAATTAGTCTCCCAGAATTTGACCACAGCGGAGTTGGATAGCGTGGCTAGAGCCACGAAGAGTTGGGGAATCCGCAAGACTTTTGTTGTGGAGGGCCACTGGAGGTGCATCATGGATGTTATTAAGAGCAGATTGACAGGGTCGGGCAGGGCGTCGGACATTGCCCTCCCTTAGATTATGCTGATGAATGGGCTGATGAATGGCATCATGTATGACTGGGCAGCGTTACTGGCAGAGCGTATGTATGAGTTTCTGATGCTCCAGCATCGCACATTCTACATGCCTCATTATGCTATAGGGTTATTCCTAGAGGCCACGTGGGAAGTAGTGCCAGGGGATGAGTTGGAAGTATGGCCGCAGGGACCGTTGGCAGCGGGAGAGCCTCCAATAATGTATTGGAGGCACTTGGACATTGGGCACTCTTCCCCGAAGCAGAAACGGGCGGTGGATACGACCTCGGCCTCACGGGAGCCTAACAGCGGGAGGGAGTCCAGCAGCACAGAGGATTCAGAGGAGGAAGATGAGGAGGACGATAGCAGTCAGGCAACGGAGGAGCCTGTACGCGTCCGGTTTGCCCCACCTCTGTTACCGAGGGGCACGACTGTGCCAACATCTGGAGTAGGCGGCACTTGTATTCCGGCCTTCGGGCAGAGCCATACGCCTGTTACATTGGGTCCCCTCCAGCATGAGCAACAGGGAGCACCGTCGGGCCCAGCCCCAGCGGCACTTACCGAGGACATGGCAGAGTCAGGGACGGAGGAGTCACCGCACCAGGTAGTGGTCGAGCAGGGGCCGACGGAGGTGGAGGCTACCGAGCCTCACGTGCGATTGGAGGTCATGGGTAGTGACGCCATGGTGACTGTTTCTGCTTCATTGTTGGAGGAGCCGACCACAGCGACCCATCCCCCAGAGATGCATGCTGACCTCAACGCTATGCAGAGCTGGCTCACACAGCGGTTTCAGATGACACTGGCACAACCAGAGGGAGCTGTTGTATTTTCACCGCGTCGAGAGACGGGAGCGGAGGTAGTCCACTTGGATGACTCGTCAGGGGAGGCACATGGACTCACAGTTGGGCACGAGGTAGGGGAGGTCGCCTCTGGGCAGGCACTAGGAGATGGTGCACCTTTGATGGCGGAGGTGGTACCTTCGTAGCAGAATACAGTAGTGACCACTCCACCAGGGATTTCCCAGTCTTTGGCATAGGTGGGAGAGGATGTTGAGACTTATCTCGTGGACATGGCTGATATGGTAAGGAGGGGTAGGCGGGTAGTGGCCGCCGTCCAGACGCAAGCATTGCAGCAGGTGGTGGTGGAGCTCGAGCAGGTCCTACAGTTTATGCGGGTGGACTGCCCGACCGCCTTTGCTACCTACTTTGAGTCTCAGGGGTGGCCGACTATGGAGACAGCGGAGATGCTCTAGGCCTGGAGGCTGCGTCAGCCCGTTGTGGAGAGTCGGGTGACGGCAGTTGTCCGCGAGATCGAGCAGGTCTATCGGGATGCCTATTATACATTGACGCGTACACAACAGGAGTCTGCAGTCAGGGAGGCTTCCTGAGTAGTGTTGGAGAGCGAGGTGGCCAGTCAGCAGGCCTCATGGGCAGCTGAGAGGGCGCAGTTGTTGGCACAGCTAGAGGTGGCCCGCACAGAGACGGCTGAGATCCGGACAATGAAGGCTGAGGTAGAGGGCTGCCTGGCAGCTGAGCAGACATGGTTGGCCTGTGCGACGGAGGTAGTGGATACCAAGGAGAAGGAGTTACTGGAGGCAGCACACATGGTGAAGACAGCTCTCGAGAAGGTCCTCGTGGCGGAACGGGATGTGGCTGCACGCACTCAGCAAGTGTACGAGCTTCGTTCCCGCTTGGCAGCCCAGACACCACCATCTCACACTTCTACTTCAGGGACGCTTTCTCAGCCCCCTCCCTAGTCTTTCCGATATCTTGTATAGGTTGCATTATCTCCATTTTTGTAAGTCGCCTGGAGACGACTTTTCTTTTTTGGGGGATGATGTTGGCGGCATTATTGTACACGGGAATAACATTAGTTAATTATGTGTAATTGTTTTGGTTAGTTGGCAACCGAGGGGTGGAAGTTGTGGTGCGACGGTTGGCATTCGCACCCCCTCGGTACCCTTTTATACTCCGGAATGTAACTTGTAAAAGACACTTATTATGAATAGAACATCTGATATACTTTGTCTGATATTTACGGCATCATTCTGCGTTATATGGTGCTACCGTATGGTGGTTCCACAGTGGCTTTCTTCTTTTTTTTCCGTACGGTCAACTGACCCGTACGGCCATACGATTTTTTATTTTTTGTTTTTTTTTATTTTTATTTTTTTTATTTTTATTTTTATTTTTTTCTGCTAGAGAGTCTTCTGCTGGGGTCCCCTGTCTCTGAGATCGCCCTTCATCCTTCTCAGTTTTCCTTGCCCAAGGGTCTCCTGTTGTGGTCCTGTGCCTCTTGAGTTGCCTGCCTCGCCTCTCAGGTCCCCTTCCATCCATTCAGGTCCCCCTTTGGGCTCTCGGGTGTCCGTCCGGCCTCTCGGGTCCCCTACGCGCTTCGCGTGGTAGGGTTTCAATTTGAACCTATTGGTGGCAAGTTTATTTTCCATGGCCATCCGAAGACCTGGAACCACAAATTCTACAGGGACCACGACCTCCTTCCCATACATAAGAATAAGAAGGATAATAAAGATTTTGAAGGCTGCGGCCTTCCACACAGGGTTCCAATCATTGCCGACACTCTTCGAATTATTTACATCGCCAAGGTTTGGGGCGTCTCCCTTCCAATATTCTCTGTATTCCGGCAGGTACACCTCTGTTGGTTGCTCTGGTTCCTCTACTTCGATGCTTAATACGTTACAGGAGGGTGAGAACATCTCATAGTCCTCTTGCTGCCAATGGAACAATCCATTTAGTGAATCTGTGTCATCCTCCGAACAGCAACCTCCGATTTTTAATATGCCTTCGACATCTGGGTCCATCCCCTCTCTCCCTTCGTCTCGTGGGTCATTTTCCCTCTCGGATTCAGATCCTGAGGAAGAGGCAAGTTCCTCGCTCACCAACTGCATCCGGAGATCTATAGTGAATTTCTTGCCTCTGCTCTCCATCGAGAGTGTATTTCGTTTCCAGTTGTGGTTTGCTTTCGCTGCCACCAACCATCCTCTTCCAAGTATGGTGTCATACCCTTTCTGTTTCAATGGAATGACCACGAAGTCGAGTACAAAAGGTTGTGCACCCACGGTGACTTGCTGTGCCATCAACATGCCGAGGGGTTTAATCCCGTGCTGGTCTGCACCTAGCAGATTAAACGTAGGTGGCCATAGATTGGGCTTTCCTAGCTTTTTCCATGTGTCCTCCGGAAGGACATTTACTCCGGAACTGCCGTCTACTATAGTATCCGTCAAGATGGTGCCCAGGATGCCCATCTCCACCACGGCTGGGTGTCGGCCATTGTTGACGGTAAGTACAACTGGATTTGTTGCCGAGCTTCCTAGTATGGGAGCGTCCATGTCTCTCGGTTTGGGTTTATCAACCTTTGTGCCCAACAACACTGTCCCCAATTGCAGTATGGTGTGTAGGAGGTCTTCCAGTTTCACAGGTACCTCCATTTGGAGCATCTGTCGTACAATGTTCCTCTCCGCGTCTGTGCAGTAGGGTCCAGATGACTCGTGTGTCTCTCCCCGCTGGGCTTTCATGGCCCTTTCTATTTCCTCCCTTACCTCCGTCATTCTCTGCTTCTCCGTGCGGGGATGGGGGTATTGGGCTTCCTTTGCCTGCCCTCGGGTAAGAGCAAGGATGGCTTCTTTACCCCGTGTGTTGCCTTCGATATCAATCAAATTGGCCCCTACGCCAGACTTCGGACAATCGGCATCTTCATGGTCACCGGGGCCACACCACCGACATAGCTTTTGAGCGGTGTCATTGTTATTACACTCTCGTGCGTAATGACCCCATTGATTGCAAGCCCTACATTGAATCATCGGGTGTCCCTTCGCATCGTATTGGACACTGTTTCTGGTGGAATTATTATTATTCCCCCGTCCGCCTCGTCGGTTTCCTCAGTAGCCTCTGGAAGATGCATTATTGTTTGAATCCGATGTGGAGGGCTGCTCATGTGCAAAGAGCACTTGCTGGTTACGTGCCTTAAGATTGTATGGGCATTCCTTCATAGAATGTCCCATGATCTGGCAGATGTCACAGAATGCCTTCTTGGGACAGGCACCCTTTGTGTGGCCGCTCTCCTTACAATCCGTGCACCACAGTTCATCATCCTTGCTTGTGGTCCCCTTCATTATCTTAAACTCTTTTAACATCCATTCCATATCCTTTTGAAGGGCCGTGACTTTCTTCTTCGGCTTCTCATCACTGCTACTCTCTTCTTCCGACGTATCATCTTCAGAGGATGACGAAGATCTATTCTTCTTCTTTTTGGCCGTCTTATTTTCACTTTCCAAGTCCATGGCCCGGTTGTATGCATCCTCGTAGGATGTCGGAGGCACAATTTTCATCTTTCGTCGTAGCTTAGGGTTCAGACCCTCGACAAACCACCGCTTCTTTAAGCTATCAGCCGGTTGGCTTTCCATCTTTTCGACTAATTCCTTCAGCCGGCGGCCATATGCCTGTACGGTCTTCTTCTTTCCTTGCTTTGTTCCATAGATTTCCGAAACTATCTCATTATCATCTCGGAGAAGCCGAAATTCCTTCTCGAATGCTTTCTTCAATTCATCCCACGTAGTTACCCCAGTTTTATCCAAGTCTGAATACCAGTCAATAGCCACTCCTCTCAGTGTGGTGGGGAACTGCTTCATCCATTCATCCTGGTCAGTCACCCCGTTGGCTATCCAGATGGCTTCGCAGGTACGGCAATGCCGTGCAGGATCATCTTTGCTATCCTCGTTGAATTTGGGCAACTTCTGTTTGGTCGCCATTGATGGAAGTCGTCCACTTGGAGGTGGTTGTGGCCGTGTCTGCCCTCCAGCACTGCTCCCTCCGATGCTGCTGATGTCTCTTGTGGTGGTGACCAAAGGTACGGTGTTCTGCCTTGTACCTACCATGCGGTTAGCTTCCCCTTCGCCGTCACCTGTGCCCGGCTCCCTTCGGTGATCCTCCCTTTGTGGCGTGAGAGCGACTACTGTGCGGTTAGCTTCCCCTTCGCCGTCACCCATGCCCGGCTCCCTTCAGTGATCCTCCCTTTGTGGCATGAGAGATAAATTTTTGAACCGATCTCGAGTCTCTTCAACTAGTTCTCTCCGTAACCTAGTTTCCTCCAGAAACTCTTCGAGGCTTCTCGCTCTACAGTAGTCTAGCGACGCGTAGAAATTCCCCTCGGCTTCTACACCTTCCGTGACACCTCCTTGGTTCCCTTCGGGCAACCCTTCGGCAGGTTGTCCTTCGGCAAGTTGCCTCAGCCTCCGTCTATGTTCTACTTGCTACTCCAGAATCAAAGCCCTTTACGCGGCCTCCCACTCGTTCGTTTCCGGTTTTCTATTTCTATCTTTATTCAACAAGTTTGGCATTAATTGTAACACATCTCCTTAACTCTCAATTCTTTAAATCAAAACATGTCTTTATTAATTCATCTGCTCAAGTACAACTCGTGTCAATGACACTTTTATTTGAAAATAAGAAGTTCACATTTCAATTCCCTCCTGGCCTGTCGCCATCTCTTTCCGTGTCCTGTCGGTTGTTCTCTTCGTACCGTTGCAAGATTTGTTGTCGTCGCTCTTCCTGGGCAATCTCCTCCAGACGGGCCTGTTGTGCCAGTGATGCCTGTGCAAGCAACCGGGGGAGGTGGTTCATCAACTGGTTTACTGCCGGGCTAACCTCCAGCGCTGTCCACACGGCACTTGGTGGGATTTCTGCCTCCGCTGCTTCTCGTCGAACGTATGTCTGAATGGCCACCTGGAGCAAAATCGAGAATTCTCGTGTTGCCGTGTCTTCTCCTGTGTACAGTTCTGTCTGCGCGTCATCGGCCTCCGGGTTCACCTCACCAACGGGTAGGCCCATTGTGTCTGTGCGCCATCCGTGTCTTCTGTTCCCGAGTTCGTGTAGGCAGCGGCGCCAAATGTTTCCCTCTCGGGTGAATAACTTAAGACATAAAGGACATAACGCAGAATGATGTCGTAAATATCAGACAAAGTATATCAGATGTTCTATTCATAATAAGTGTCTTTTACAAGTTACATTCTGGAGTATAAAAGGGTACCGAGGGGGTGCGAGCACCAACCGTCGCACCGCAACTTCCACCCCTCGGTTGCCAACTAACCAAAACAATTACACATAATTAACTAATGTTATTCCCGTGTACAATAATGCTGCCAACAAAGGTTGACTGAGTGAAATACTTTTATGAAATTGATTTAATCTTGAAGAGTTGTTCAAGATTGACAATTTGGTCAAGGGTGACGCTTATGATAGGTATTAGGATCTAGTTGTTTTAGGCTACAAGCAATAGGTCATCTTGAGCCTTTGCTTAAGTGCTACCACCGTGGGTAGCAACCACAGAGAAATTGTCTGGGACATTGACCCTAGAAAGGGTTGCATACCCACTAATCAGTTTACATCAAACCATAGAGTAGAAAATAGAACTACATACTTTACGCCTTGATCCCGTGCCGAAACGGGTATGTAGGCAGTCCTGGGACGGAGTTGTCCCTAGTACTCAAGCGTTCGTGGGTGGGGTCTAGGTTTGGTAAGAAGGAGTGAGTAGAATCCTAACTTGAAAGATAAGTATAATAAAAGTGAAAAGGTAATTCAACGCATACTTGGAAGGAATCCCGTATGGATTCGCTTGACTTCCCAAGGCTTTAAGCCAAATTTCGAGGCGAAATTCAAGCTTGTATTATGTTATTTTGATTTCTCCTAAGGACGGTGACCTCGATGCACTCCTATTAGAAGAGTTTAGTACTTAGTGACTCAGGACCCGAATGGTCCCGATGAGTCTAAGTCTCTGGCCAGAGCACCTCCTATCCCTATTGGATAGATGCCTGCCCCGTATGGGTAGATGCCTATCCCGTATTGGATAGATGAAATCCCCTGCTCCGTATGGACAGATGTCTAACCCGTATGGTTAGATGCTCATCCCGGATGGATGAATGCCTAATCCTAATGGATGGATGCCCAGAGTATGCGATTGAATCAAACACAAATGATTAAATTAAACAAACAAAAAAAAGAATGGTCAATTTTTGTTGGGTTAAACAAGGTGGGTTATTACATGTGTTATCAGAGCAAAGGTTCAAATCTAGGCCTTGTACTCACTTCAATTTACATAACTAAGGGAATTTTTTCCAATGGTAGAGATTAAATTATAAAATCTTAAATCAAGAACTAACTACATAATTTAATTTTTAGGTAAAACCCTAGAATGGCTAGAGGAAGAGGAAGAGGAAGGGGTAATGGAAGACGTACTACCACTAGGAGACAAAGGGAAGCTAACCATGAGGAAAATCATGAAGAAAACCATGAAAAAAACCATGAGGAAGACCATGAAGGGGATCAACATAACCCAGGGAATAACGAAGATGGGGTCGAGGCTATAATCAACCTTCTAACCAAACAAAGGGATAAAATCAACTTCCTGGAGCAATCAATGCAGGACCTTAGGGCAAGGCAGAATGATATTGAAAATCGAAGTGGAACTGAAAATGGAAACCTTGGTAGCAATCAAGGGAATATGATGGATAATAGAAAAGAAAAGAACATATTGGAACTCTCCAAGGATTTGAAAAAAATCACCCCTCCTAAGTTCGATGGGAGGCAAATTGGTGAAGGCGCTGAGAATTGGTTAAATGAAATGGAAAAGTATTTTGAACTAAGAGATTTTAGCGAAACAACCAAGGCCTTATGAGTTTCCTATCAACTCACAGGGGAGGCGGCTAGTTGGTGGACCAACACCAAGGAGCAAAATGGGTATAGCAGGGATACGATTACATGGGATCAATTTGTTCACCACTTCCGAAAAAGGTGGCTCCCTTAATTGTTCTTTGATGAGAAGGTGACATAATTCCATAATCTACGTCAAGGGCCCCTATCAGTCCACCAATATTGGGATAAGTTCGCCAAATTGCTTAAGTACGTACCTATGTACCAGAAAGATGAAGAAGGCCAAGCGAGGAAGTTCATTTTGGGACTAAACACCAACATAGGGGCAGAGGTCGACATGCAAGGACCCAAAAACATGAACAAAGTACTTGAAAAGTCCCTAAGGCAGGAGAGAAAGATTCAAAACTTAATAGGGTAGAACTATAATGGGAACCACTCTTTTAAAAGGAAGCAGGAATTCAAGGGGAACACTAACTTCAACAAAAGTCAAAGGAATAATTCTTCCGAAAGAAGGCCACCCCCTAATCAATATCAGAGGAATGTAAATAATAATAATAACATGGGCAATAATAACAGAGGCAACTATAATAGGAATGACCACCAGAACAAGATAACTTATCCGCCTAGGGCCAATGAAACAAAGAATGATCCCCCTAGGAATCAAGGCAGGAGGGGTCCTCTAAGTGGATGCTTTATGTGTGGAGGAAATCATTTTGCTAGAGAATGTCCTAGGATGCAAGGTCAGATTAGGGCCAACCAACCACAACAAGGGCCCCAAAAAAGGATTCATGCAATAGTTAGGAACCGAAGAGCAAGATTCCAGAATGTTCCTGTGGAAACTACAGGTACACTATTTGAACAACCAATTTCAATTCTAATTGACACTGGGTCATCTAAATGTTTCATCTCACCTGAATTAGTAAGAAAATATGCATTAAAAGTTAATCAAATGGAGTCATCATGGACGGTTCAATATGGGGATAAGGCAACTAGGGAAGTAACTAAGTGTTTGTCGAGGGCAAGGGTACAATTTCCTGAGTTTGAAAAAAGGGTAGATCTCTTTGTGGCACCCCTAGGATTATATGATGTAATTATTGGAATGAGTTGGTTAACAGATCATCAAGCTAATGTAGATTGCTATAACAAAGTTGTTGAATGTTTGGATGATGGGGGGAAAAGGGTCAAAATCCAAGGAAAGTTTAATCCCATTAATATAGAAACCATATCAGCCATGCAATTAAAGAAGGAAAGAAGAAGAGGAGGTCTAATCTATATGGTTGAAATTGATGAAGGAAAAGAGGAAAATACCCCAACCTTTGAAAATACCCCTTTCTTAAAAGAATTCAAGGATACATTTCCAGAAGAATTACCCGGCTTACCCCCTAAAAGGAAGTTTCACTTTTCTATTGACTTACTACCGGGAGCTAAACCAGTATCAAGGGCACCTTACCGAATGAACACAATTGAATTACAAGAGCTCAAAATGTAATTAGAGGAACTCTTAGCTAAGGGATTAATAAGGCCAAGTGTGCCACCATGGGGAGTGCCAGTCTTATTTGTTAAGAAGAAGGATGAAACCTTAAGACTATGCATCGACTATAGGATGTTGAACAAGGTCACAATAAAGAATAGGTATCCCTTACCTCAAATAGAGGATCTTTTTGACCAAATGAAAGGAGCACCAGTTTTCTCGAAGATAGACCTCCGATCAGGATATCATCAACTCAGAATTAAGGAGGAGGACATTCTGAAGACAACTTTTAGGACTAGATATGGGCATTATGAATTCACAGTAGTTCCTTTTGGTGTAACCAATGCCCCAGCTGCATTTATGAACCTTAATGAATAGTGTACTCCATGACTACTTGGACAAATTTGTTTTGGTATTTCTGGATGACATATTGATTTACTCTAGGAATGAGGAGGAACATTTAGTACACCTACAAATTGTTTTGCAAAGGTTGAGGGAACATAAGTTATATGGGAAACTGTCAAAATGTGCCTTCTTCGAGGAAAAGATTCACTACCTTGGGCATATAATATCAAAGGAAGGAATAGTAGTTGATCCAGATAAGATAAAAGAAATAGTAGAATGGTTGATCCCTAAAAACATTTCAGAGTTAAGAAGCTTTATGGGGATAGCAGGGTACTATAGGAGGTTTGTGGAAGGATTCTCTAAGATAGCAAACCCCATCACCTCATTACAGAGGAGGGGTAAAAGGTTTGTGTGGAAAGAGAAAAGCAATAAGGCATTTCAAATTTTGAAGGGGAAACTAACTTCAACACCCATTCTAAAAGTACCAGATCCGAATGGACACTTCATAGTTGTAACTGATGCTTCCATCGAAGGTTTAGGAGGAGTACTTATTCGAGATGAAGGGGTGGTAGCTTATGAATCCAGGAAGCTGAAGACTCATGAAGTTAATTATGCACCCCATGACTTAGAGTTAGCAACAATTGTGCATGCCATACAAAAATGGAGACACTTCTTACTAGGGAAGCCCTTTGAGTTAAAGTCAGATAACCAAGGACTAAAGTACATCTTTACCCAACCCCACTTAAATGCTAGACAAAGAAGGTGGTTAGAATTTCTAAGTGAATATGATTTTGAAATTGAATATATTAAGGGGAAGGAAAATAGGGTGGCAGATGTTTTAAGTAGCAGGAGACACTTGATGACTATAACAACATTCAAAACTTCTTTCAAAAGGCAAGTAATGGATGAGCAGGGACATGACTCATGGTATGAGCAAGTCAAATTGACTTTAGAATATGATCCAACCGATCCTAAGGTTGATGTCACAACCCTCCTCTATCACTTTTGATTTAAATACAATTCTATTATGTTTTTGGTTAAATTACTTAAAATGATTGAATAAATGTTATAAAAGAATAAAATGAATACACACACACACACACACTTGGAGAATATAATTCAAAAGACATTATTTTTATTTATTTATTTTCCACTCCCAATTATGGCACATGTTGTAGGAAGAATAAGAAGCTTCTAGATGAATCTTCACCACCTTGCATGTAACTCCTCCACTAAGTTTAATCAATTTGCATGAGTCCAATATTGGAAAAGAATATCTTTTTTTAAATTAAATTTTCTAGATAGTGGAATGGAGAGATTTTTCTTATAAAATGATATGCAAGTTTCAAAGAAGGGAGTTGATTATGTTTTGAAGGAATTTTCCCAAGTTTTTTCTTTGGTAGTCTCATTTTGTTGCAAGATTTTTAAGTTGTTGTTTGAAGGATCTCTCTCAAGTTGCAAGGAAGGATCAAAGGATAGCTAGAGGATTCAACATCAAGCTTCAATAAACCAGGTTCTCTCCTTTTGTCATATGAGGAATTTGTATTTATCAAAAATATATAGTTTCTAGATTCTTTAGTTGAATATAGTTTTCATTTTTTTCTTAATTGCTAGATAGGAAGAAAATCTATTTTGTCTTTTAAAGAAATGCAGTGATATAATTCTCTCTCTTTTTAAAAATGCAGATTTCTCTTGCATATTTTACTTAATCTATTTAAAAGGTAGAAAATCAGAATTTTTGCTTTTCTGTTTCCTCTTGAAAACTAGAGATGATATTGAATATAAAAATAAGTAGATCTCTCTCTCTCTGTGAATGAATAAATAAATCTCTTCTTCTTATTTAGGAATAAAATGCAGCTCCATTATTTATTTTATTTAGAAATTATGCACATGATCTTGCTTTCTGCTTTTCCAAAGATTTGAGATCTATCCAAAAATCATATTTAAAATCCTTTTTCTGAGACTAAAAATCTTCCCTGATTAAATGATATGAATCTTAATATTTATTCTCTCTTGAATTCTTTTTTTTCTGGCCCTTCGAATGGAAATCTAAAAGTAAAAATTCATCCTTTAATTAAATTTTACTTCTCTGTGAACAGAAAAGTCTGATAAAAAATTATAAACCTCGCTGTGTTCATTATTCACTGTGGAAAATATTATTCTTTTCCTCTCAAAAATCTCCCTCTCTGTGAATATTAGTTGGGAAATAGAATATAAATCCCCCTGTGTGAGCTTTGTATAAACATGTGCCTACTTCTTGAAAATCTGGAGCAAATTATTCTCTGTTTATTTTATTTCTCTGT
Source organism: Cryptomeria japonica (assembly GCF_030272615.1). Taxonomy (NCBI): domain Eukaryota; kingdom Viridiplantae; phylum Streptophyta; class Pinopsida; order Cupressales; family Cupressaceae; genus Cryptomeria; species Cryptomeria japonica. The sequence goes on from NC_081405.1 coordinate 548,204,507, forward strand.
TACACTTTCATCCCTGGAATTAAATTGTTATTCTCACTCTTACATTAATATTTTCTTATATACACATACCTGGTTATGTATTTTCCTTTTATACAATTTAATATTTTGGGATGAAACAATATATATATATATATATATAGTATTAATAAAATTATGCAAAGTAAACTTATTTGTTTCGGTGCACGAAACAGTACTCCATACGAACCGTTGCGGGGAAGGGACGGGCGGAGTAAATACCGCAGGTTAGGGGTACCCCGTGGTACCCTCCACTAACCCGCGGTCACTGCTACGGCAGTGGCTGCAGGGTAGTGGGGGGGACCACGATGGTCCCCTCTGTTAGGTCCCGGAGACAACTAAGAGGGGGGGGGTGAATCAGTTGTCTAATAAATTCAAACCAAAAACCATTTGACCAACTTAATGCTTAATACCGGTAAACCAGTTAAGTATGCCAGTAGACAGTGTTAACAGTAAATTGCTATACCAATAAAGATTAATGCATGAAACATAAACATAAAGTCATCCACAATACATAACACCAATATTTGTACGTAGAAACCCTGTAAGGGGAAAAACCACGGTGGGAAACCTTACCCACAATCAGATGATACTACTGCAGATAGTAAGTGTACATAAATGAGGTCCGCACATGTAGAAAGGCCAATAGCCTAGAGCTCACTGCTCAATCACAAAATGGGAGTCACACTGACTACAGTTGGATGGTTAAATCCAATAAGAATGTAATGTACAAAATAGCATCTTCATATGTTGGATTCAGTACTGGTGTAATGCTGATATGCTTCTACAAAAACCTAGCTTCACCTTCAAATGATGTCTTCGTGTATACCTCTGCTTAATCTCGCATATACCTTCTCACAACTCTTCTTCGCATTCCACATTCTATCTTACAAATAAGATCTTACATTTATACCATAACCTAAGACCAATTTTAGTAGGTCGGCTCTACAAGATATTACAATAAAAACATTTAAAAAAAATATAATATCCGATGCAATAACCGATTGAACATGTCGGCTTAATGCATTTACAACAATATTAAATCATCTCCATAGCGTGCCATGCTGATCTGGAAAAGATAAACCTGCCGATGTAACCCTAGATAACCCTGGACCTATTTGTCGGTAAAAGCAAATATGCAAATATGAATATACCAATGATTAATTCTTCAAAACAAAGTGTCCACACGATGTCTTCGACATTACCAAGTGTCTTCCATATCATTCCAAGTGTCGGTGATCATTATATCTTGCCGGTGAACCATATACCAGTAACTGTGCAATAGTTACTTGTTTGCCGGTGAATGTTGTTGGATCTCCAAAGTGCTAATGTTTCAGTAGGTGTTGACATCAATGACAAAACCATACCAAAATACCAACAATCTCCCCCTTTGGCAGTGATGGCAACACAAGATGGAAAAACCATCAAAGTGCCAAAACAGAAATGCCAAGTACCAAAAATAATCTCTCCTAAACAACAATCTCTCCCTCTGGGAGCAACATGTGTTTATCAATCTTTCCTCAAAGATAATGTGTTTTTCCATAGGTATCTCTCCCCCTTTGACATCAAATGCCAAAGTTACAAAAATCAAGTTCATATACAAAATACCAATCAATTCAATATACCAACTACTCCCTCTGAGAAGTAGCTTCCTCATCAAAGACCGAAGTAAAAGATTTGTCTTTCAATTCTCCCGGTTGATGACAATCATCAACTTTCTAAGTCTCTACCGGTGGTGGTATGACTCCAAGCTGATCTCTGAGATATTCAAAAGTCTTCTTAGGCAAAGGTTTTGTGAAAATATCTGCAAGCTGTTATTTAGTATTCACATAAACCAGTTTTATCTCTTTTTCTTCAACTTTTTCCCTTAGAAAATCCAGTTTGATAGAAACATGTTTTGTTTTAGAATGTAATACCAGATTCTTAGATATATCAATTGCTGCAGTGTTATCACAATATATAGTAATAGGTTCTTTGCATTTTACCTTTATGTTTTTCAACATTTGCTTAAGTCATAGTACCTGTGTATAGTTAGTTGTTTGCCGGTGAATGTTGCTGGATCTCCAAAGTGCCAATGTTTCAGTAGGTGTTGACATCAATGACAAAACCATACCAAAATACCAACACCCTCATCACTACGGGCCTGCACCCGCAGTGATGATGGGATCGTGGGCCCCTTTCCACTCCCTTTGCTAATACCATTTAACTTTAAATTTAAGGCAATGACAATTTTTAAAATTCTTTTTTTAGTTTAATAAATTTTTTAACTTAAGTAAATTTTTAGAATTATAATTAGTTTTAACAAATTTATAATTTGTGAATTAAATTACACTAAAATTTATAGATCTTTTAAGATTCATTTAGCAATTAATCCGTATTAATATGAATTGAAGCTAGATTCTATTTTTGGGATTAAAAACTTTATAAGCGATTATTCTTGCATGTAACCTACACTACCTTCGCTTCATGCAAATGTCTTTACATTGATTACAATTATTGGTGTTCCCATCTTCATGCAAATTACATGTTTAATTGTTATTATGCAAGTTTCCTAACTGTCATTATTATGCAAGTTATATTCAAGTTTTGAATAATAAATAATTTTAGTTATGAGTTTTATTCCATGTAATTCATCAAGTAGTTAATTCAATTAATTGAGCTTTGCAATGTCTAATTTTGCGCGTTCAATTCATAATTATTTCCAAGTATGATGTTTTCATAGCTCGTAGTTAGAAAACTAAATAAAGGAAGATGGAAACCAAAACCTAGTAGCGTTCGGTAAATACAGTGCATCTAGGTCATGCTTACGGGTAATGTCGTCGTGTTGAACTACTGCACTTAACGCCTAATAAAGCTACATCAACAACGTCTGTGGCATTGTCCCTATAAATCATCGGGGAGTAATAAGGGACACTTGGAAGTTAAAAATCCAAGGTGCGGGTAATCCCTCTTGGATCGATGATCTAATAAGATAATCTTTAAATGATTTTACATCCGTTGAGTTAAACCATAGTAAACCCTCCTATAGGGATGATGAGTGAAATGCTTTTATGAAATTGACTTAATCTCGAAGAATTGTTGTCGATTGACAATTGGTCAAGGGTGACGCTTATGATAAGAATTAGGATCTAGTTGTTTTAGGCCACAAGCAATAGGCCATCTTGAGCCTTTGCTTAAGCGCTACCATCGTGGGTAGCAACCGCAAAGAAACTGTATGGGACATTGACCCTAGAAAGGGTTGTGTATCCACTAATCAGTTTACATCAAACCATAGAGTAGAAAATAGAACTACATACTTTACGCCTTGATCCCGTGCCGAAGCGGGTATGTAGGCAATCTTGGGACAGAGTTGTCCCTCGTACTCAGGCGTTTGTGGGTGGGGTCTAGGCTTGGTATAGAAGGATTGAATAGATTCCTAATTTGAAAGATAATTAAAATGGAAAAGGTAATTCAATGCATACTCGAAAGGAATCTTGTATGGATTTGTTTGACTTCCCGAGGCTTAAGCCAAATTCTGAGGCGAAACTCAAGCTTGTAGTATGTTATTTAATTACTCCTAAGGACGGCGACCTCGGTGCACTTCTGTTAGAAGAGTGTATTCCTTAGTGAGTGGCTCAGGACCCGAATGGTCCCGATGAGTCTGTCTCTGGCCAGAGCACCTCCTATCTCGATTGGATAGATGCCTACCCCGTATGGGTAGATGCCTATCCCGTATTGGATAGATGAAATCTTATGTCCCATATGGACAAATGCCTAACCCGTATGGTTAGATGCTCATCCCGGATGGATGAATGCCTAATCCAAATGGATGGATGCCCAGAGTATGCAATTGAATCAAACACAATGATTAAATTAAACAAAAAAAAAAGAATGGTCAATTTTGTTGAGTTAATTATGGTGGGTTATTTAACAGTTGAAGGGTATACATTAGATGAAGATGGGTTGCTCAGATACAATAATAGAATCTATATTCCTAATTCAGGAGACTTAAGGAAAGTAGTCTTGTCGGAGGCTCATAATGCCCCTTACTCAGGGCACCCAGGGGTTAACAAACTTTATGCAGACCTAAAGAAGTTATACTTTTGGCAAGGGATGAAGAATGACATAGTCAAGCATGTGGCTAAATGTTTGGAGTGTCAAAGAGTAAAGGTAGAACATAGACATCCAGCTAGATTATTACAGTTACATGATGTACCTCAACACAAGTGGCAAGTTATTAGCATGGATTTTGTGCAAGGGTTGCCCATGTCACCATCTAGGCATGATACAATAATGGTGGTAATTGACAAACTCATTAAGGTGACACACTTTATACCAGGGAATCTAACGGATGATGCACCTACCTTGGCAAGGCGCTTTGTTAAGGAAATATTTAGGTTTTATGGAATGCCAGAGAAAATCATATCAGATACAGATGCTAGATTCACTTCAAGGTTTTGGACAACTCTTCAATCAGCTTTGGGAACTCAACTAAACTTTAGCACTGCATACCATCCTGAAACCGACAGTTAAATAGAAAGGACAAATCAAATTTTGGAAGACCTACTTCGCATATACTGCATGGACCAACAGAAGAAATGGGAAGATTACCTAGCTCTGGTAGAGTTTGCTTACAATAATACATATCAAACATCTTTGGGAATGACACCTTTCGAAGCATTGTATGGTAGACCATGTCGAACATCTTTGAGTTGGGATAGCCTTGAAGATAGAGTAATTGTTGGACCAGATATGTTGAAGGAAATGGAAAGGAAAACTAAGGAAATTAGGCAAAGATTGAAGGAAGCCTCAAATAGGTAGAAAAGTTATGCAGACAAGAACAGGACACCAAGGGAGTTTGAGGTGGGAGAGAAAGTCTTCCTAAGGGTTAGGCCACACAAGAGTTCCATAAGGTTTGGGAAGAAGACTAAGCTTGCACCTTGTTATGTTGGACCTTTTGAAATATTGGAAAGGATTAATCTAGTTGCATACCAGTTGGCCTTACCTCCCCAGTTGAGCCGAATCCATGATGTCTTCCATGTATCTCTTCTTAAAAAGTATGTACCTGATGAGAAACATATTTTGAATTGGGATGCTTTACAGGTCTAGGAAATGGGAGGAATGATGATAGAGCCATTCAAAATCTTGGAGAGGCACCAGTGCCAATTGCGCAACAGAGAGGTTGATCAATGCAAACTACAATGGAATCAGTATGATGAAAAGAATGCCACGTGGGAAGATACTAGGAAAATGCAACAATTGTTTCCTTTTTTGTTTTAAACTCATCACGAACTATAGACTCTTTTGGATACATTCAATAAGTGCATCGGGACGATGCACAAATTAAGGGGGGGAGGATGTCACAACCCTCTTTTATCACTTTTTGATTTCATACAATTCTATTATATTTTTGGTTGAGCTATTGAAAATAATTGAATGAATATTATAAAAGAATAAATAATGGACCCACATACACACTTGGAGAATATAATTCAAAAGGCATTATTTTTTTATATTTTTTTATTCCCAATTATGGCACATGTTGTAGGAGGAATTAGAAGCTTCTAGAGGAATCTTCAATACCTTGCATGTAACTCTCCCACTAAGATATTAATCAATTTTGCATGGGTCCGATATTGGAAAAGAATCTCATTCTTAATTAATTTCTCTAGATAGTGGAATTAAAGGATTTTTTCTATATATTCTATGCAAGTTTTCATAAGAAGGAGTTGATTATGTTTTAAAGAAAAAATTCCAAATTTCCTTGTTGTTAGTAGTAGGATCTTCCTTGGTAGTTACATTTTGGTTGTAGGATTGTTAAATTGTTCTTGAAGATTTCTCTCAAGTTGCAAGGAAGGATCTAAGAAGGATAGCTAGAAGATTGGAAAGGATTCAACATCGAGCTTCGATAAGCCAGGTTCTCTTCTTTTGTCATCTCTCATTTACATATGAGAAAATAGTATTATAAAAAAAATATAGCTTCTAGATCTTCCTTTATAAAAAATAAAATAAAAAAATTAGGTTGTAAATCTTTCTTTATTTAGGAATAAATATTGATAAAAGTACATTTCATATAATGCATGTAAAAGATAGCTTTATTATTTATTTAATTTTCTTTAAAAAAAAAAATCAGATCTTGCTTTTGCTTTTCCAAAAAAAAAAAGAAAGATTTCCTAGATTTGTGCAAAAATCATATTTCCTTTATTTAATTATTTTTTCTGAGAATAAACTCTTCTCCGTGTGATTAAATGATAATCACTTGTGTATGAATCTTGTTCCTTATTATTCTTCTCTTAAATTCATTACTAGAATGGGAATTTGAATGTAAATCTTATTTCTTAAATTAAATCTTACTTCCCTATGAAAAAATCTCACCTCTATGTGAATACAAGTCTGATCATCTGTATATGAAGTTATTTAAATATTTTTCCTATGAGTAAAAACCCATTTCTCTCTCTCTGAATGTAGATTTGATAATAAATCTTAATTCCTGAACTAATTCATTCTCCTCTAAGAGCAATCTTACTTCTCTGTGAATAGAAAATGTCTGGAAATAAAGTATAAACTTCTCGATATTCATTATTCTCTGTGGAAATTAAGTATAAATCTCTCTCTGTGAATATTAGTTCCTGAAAATCTCTCAAGGAAAGCTTTGTTTATCTAAGCATAAGAGCAAAATTGATGGATATGATCATTGTGAAAACAAAATTTAAGCATCTACCTATCTCTGTGATAATTTAGTTATCTGTACATTGCTGAAACAAATTTCTCTATTTTATTTCATCCCTGTGATTAAATTCTTATACTCATCTTTATAATAACATTCTTTTTGTGCATATAACTTTTATATATTTACCCCTCTTATATCATTAAATAAACTGGAATGAAAACTATATATATATATATATATATATATACAAAATATGGTAATAAATAACTAAGCTAAAGTAAATTGTAACGTCTTTATGCACGAAGGCAGCGTGCAGAAAGTGGCGGTGTTATTATAACCGTTGGGGAAGTGGTACCCTCCACTTCCCCTGCGGTCACTGTTACGACAGTGGCCGCAAGGGGAGTGGAGGGGCCCACGGTGTCCCCTCATCCCTGTGGGCCTGCACCTACAGGTCCGCAGGGGTGATGGGACCCGTGGCCCCCACACCCCCATTAACTATTAAAAATAAAGTTTCGGTTATTATTATATATATATATATATATATTGCAAATTGGAAATTTTTAATAATTGCTTTAGTTTAAATTTTAAGTTAGTAAATTAAGCTTAGGAAAATTTATAAATAATTCGGATCATTGTGTAATAAATTTGTAATTTTAAATTAATGTATATAATTGGAATCTCTCAATCCATTTGAGATTTATTGGGTTACTTGGTCGGTAATTTTTAAGTTCTTTGTAAACAATTAAGTCATATTATTATGATTTGATCCGAAATTGCCAAAAGTCTAAACTAATTGCTTCTTTTCAACTAGTAAGTCTATAATTAATTATTCTCGTGATAGAAGTAAACATTGCCTAATTTTGCATGTAAATGACACTATTTTTGCATCATACGAATCGCTTATATATTAATTTGCAATCATTGATGAGCAAGTTACATCTCCATCATCTTCATGCAAGTTACACGTTTTAATACATGAGTTCATAATTGTCATTATCAGGCAATTATATATTAAATAGTTTAGTTGTAGAAAAATGGTATTTTTATCAAATGATACTTGAATGCCATCGAAGTAGTTGTTTCAATTAATTAAACTTTGCAGTCTAATTATGTACATTTATTTCATGATTCTTTTCAAGCATGATGATTTTTCATAGCTTCTTAGTTAGAAAACTAAATGAAGTCAGAAAACCAAAACCTAGCAGCGTTCAGTATATATAGTGCCTCTGGGTCACGCTTACGGGTAATGCTGTCGTGTTGAACTATTGCACTTAACGCCTAATAAAGCTGCATCAATGACATCTGTGGCATCGTCCCTATAAATCATCGGGGAGTAATAAGGGACACTTGGAAGTTAAAATCCAAGGGGCGGGTAATCCCCCTTGGATCGATAATCTTATAAGATAATCCTTAAATGATTTTACATCCGCTGACTTAAACCATAGTAAACCCCCTTAAGGTTCATTGAGTGAAATACTTTTATGAAATTGATTTAATCTTGAAGAGTTGTTGAAGATTGACAATTTGGTCAAGGGTGACACTTATGATAGGTATTAGGATCTAGTTGTTTTAGGCCACAAGTAATAGGCCATCTTGAGACTTTGCTTAAGTGCTACCATCGTGGGTAGCAACCACAGAGAAACTGTCTGGGACATTGACCCTAGAAAGGGTTGCATACCCACTAATCAGTTTACATCAAACCATAGAGTAAAAAATAGAACTACATACTTTACGCCTTGATCCCGTGCCGAAACGGGTATGTAGGCAGTCCTGGGACGGAGTTGTCCCTAGTACTCAAGCGTTCGTGGGTGGGGTCTAGGTTTGGTAAGAAGGAGTGAGTAGAATCCTAACTTGAAAGATAAGTATAATAAAAGTGAAAAGGTAATTCAACGCATACTTGGAAGGAATCCCGTATGGATTCGCTTGACTTCCCAAGGCTTTAAGCCAAATTTCGAGGCGGAATTCAAGCTTGTATTATGTTATTTTGATTTCTCCTAAGGATGGTGACCTCGATGCACTCCTATTAGAAGAGTTTAGTACTTAGTGACTCAGGACCCGAATGGTCCCGATGAGTCTAAGTCTCTGGCCAGAGCACCTCCTATCCCTATTGGATAGATGTCTACCCCGTATGGGTAGATGCCTATCCCGTATTGGATAGATGAAATCCCCTGCTCCATATAGACAGATGCCTAACCCGTATGGTTAGATGCTCATCCTGGATGGATGAATGCCTAATCCTAATGGATGGATGCCCAGAGTATGCGATTGAATCAAACACAAATGATTAAATTAAACAAAAAAAAAAGAATGGTCAAATTTTGTTGGGTTAAACAAGGTGAGTTATTACACAAAAACACATGCAAGAGATAAATCTTTCAATAAAGAAAAGAGATCATTTAGTGCATGAGTGTTGATTTTCCTATGCATTCTTTGTGTGGCATGGAACAAATAATCAAATAATAAATCCAAACACTTCAAAGTATGAAAGATAAAATATTGAATACTTTGCAATTGTCATCTTCCATTTCTACATTCCTTGTTTAATGTCCATTCCCTTAGTCTCCTTTGAGTATCATTCAACTTATTTTACAACCTAAATATTCATCATAGATATGCAAAAACTAGATAAAAATCCTTAAGATCAATGCCCTTTACCAACCACTAAAGTTTGGAAACTTGTTCTTCATAGGCAACCAACACTCACAGACACTTGTGTGCATGTTCAAAATTCAAATTTAAATCCATGCTACATGTTATAATGATCATTTGTTGGGAATCTCATAATAAACATAGTTTTGATGTTATTTATTGGTTCTTCGCTTCTAAAATTTCTCATTGTAGCTCATAGATAGTTTTCTAGATTATTCTATCATCGTAGGGATAACATCTACCTTGAAGATTAGATTTAGAGTTCTCCTTGGAACCATCCCACAATGTCCTAATCAATTTTTTCCCCTTCTCTCCATATTTACATGGCTTAGTTTCTCCTTATTATTTTTCATTATGTTCCTATATTTTCTTGACCTCCACTTATGCTTTGGCTTTCTTATTTGCTAAATCCCTTTTTCATCCTTTCTTTATCACAAGTTTGAAGCCTTTCAACCTCATCCTTAACCTCTTCCCTTGCATATCTTGTGATACTCCATCTCTTCATCTTTCATTCAATTGCATACATCGCTTTAGAATAGAGATCCTCTTAGAGTTCCCTTAGGTTTACAATCTCTACACGCATCACTTCAACATGTCAACACCTCACTACGAACCTCACAATCAAATTTTTCCACGTGCTATTATAAAGATCCAAATGTGCAAGTGATTGACTAAGGTAATTTCCCAATAGCATAAACATGTTTTCGCTTCCTCAAAAGTTTGGCTTTTAATATCTTAGATTTGGATATTGGCATGAGTAATCTAGATGCACCTGAAATATTAGAAAATTAAGACAACGAAATTTAAAAAGTTGCAAATCATTCAAAGAAAAAGACCAAAGTGCTTCTGGTGGACACTAGCGCCTCATACCTAAACACAAGTGCCCTTATATTTCAAGTACTTGAATTCAACTCAAAAGTCATAGCGACAACCCTCCAAGTATTTTAATCCTTTTTCCAACACCTATGTTTATCATAGAAGCATTTGTTGAAACATTTTCTTAGTGTTTTTCCATACTTAGATATTTAATATTTTCAATTCTTGCTCAATTTTTTCCCTATTCTAACATCAAATTAAATAGTATTTTTGTTTCTAAAATAAAGAAAATATATTTTGTTTAGTATAGATTACATCCAAATCAATTTTATTTCTTCTTAAAATAGCCAAAGATTAAAATTTTATCTTCCAGAAAGTAAACAAGTAAATTACATCACTTTCTAAGCCAAGAATAAAAAAGGAAATAGAGCAAATCATGAAGATAGTGTCATCTATGAGAAATAATTATTAAAGTCTTGCCAACATGAGTGTACATTAGTTCATAAATCATTGAAATATTCAATTTTGAAGACAATGTCATCTAGGAGAAACAACTATTAAAGTCCTACCAGCATGAGTGTACATTAATTCATAAATTATTAAAATATTCAATTTGGAATTCCCTTGAAGACTTATAAGTGTTATTGCAAAAATAAGTGGCATTCCTAATCAAAATGAAGTTGTTAATACACCTCATATCCAAGAGGTAACAAAGAAGAAGTTGATCTATACAAGGAAGAAGCTATCAATAGGGAAAATTACATAGTCATATCCTTATCACCATTGCAAAAAGATAATCATGGTAAGAGATAATTCCCTCGAAGAGTATTTACAAAGATACGATGCTAATTTGTACTATATATATGAGAAACACTCAAAGTTAGTATTGCTTAGGGAAGCATATCCATGTTGGCATATGCTAGATTTGGTTAAGTGTTGCCATTGATGTCAACACTGTATCGCGGTTGGATATGGTCCTGCTATCCCGATTAGACTTGGTGTTTATCTTGATTTTAGCTTCGATTATGATCTAGTATGATTAGATCCTTGGATTCGGTTTTGGATGCTTATTCGGGATGGTTACATGCTTTCCATATTCTGTTGGTTCATAATTTGGTGCTCCGGTAACTATCACTTATGTTCCCGGTTGATATTTCTTGGTATCGGTTAGCGATATTTGATGTTTTGGTTAGATGATTTTGGTCCGGCTTATGGAATCGGTTTCTATAGTGCTGAAGGTGCTTCTCGATCATGTCCTAAGTGTTTGGTGACTTTGCATTGGCTGGCGTGTTGTTATGGTGGTCCTATTTGGATCCAATTAGACTTTGTGTTATTGCACTTACGGTTCCTACTGGTTGGAGAAACATGTTGGATTTTGGTCTTAGCGGAATTTTTGACGGATATGATTGTTTCGATATTTGAATTAGGTCCATGCCATGTAATGTAAATCATAATATTGGTCTAGTGGTACCCTGTGATGTAATTTTTGTAATTATGGGTTTTTGGGTTTAGGGTTTAGCCGACCTTATCAATAAGGTTGATGATCTGTATTTATAGGTGACTTATTCATGTAATTGGGTATGGTTTTTGGGATAGATGGTCATGTCTACATTATGAGAGAAAGGTTTATGTGCGAATAAAGTCATATCTTTCAACGAAGGGATCATAAGGATTTGGTATTATAGGGCAGACATTTGTGCTTAACCGAAATTGTATCAAGCATAAGTAGATGCTACTTTCACGGGTCATTTTCTCTGAATTGTAATCCGATGTTTTGTAAGTCAGTGAGACTTTTTTTTTGTGATGAGCAAGGAGCTCTGAGTTGTTGTCCTGATTGCAAGTGTGATCCCCATTGTAATTATTTCACATACTGTTGCAGAAGTATTATCTGATTGTGGGTAGGGTTTCCCATTGTGGTTTTTCTCTTTACCGAGTTTTCCATGTCAAAATATTGGTGTCATGTGTCCAATGCTTTCATGCTTTATCTTTCCTTGTGTTGTGCTTCGGTATTAATCTTATAATTTGCATTAACTGTTGTACTTGTGAGAAAACTAATTCACCCCTGCCCCCTCTCAATTTTCTCCCAGTATCAGATCATTCCAACAATCCAAAATTGGACTCTAATTCTATTTGTAAAGATATGATGCTAATTTATACTATATGTATGAGAAGCACTTAGATTTAGTATTGCTTAGGAAAGCATCTCTGAAATTGGAATCTAGATTTATTTGTTGATCAAAGCCTATAAGGATCTAGCTCAACTCGTACAAACCATCACATCCACTTGGAAACAAGCATCAATAATGTATATCATGAGAAATATCATTTCAATCATTTCCATTCTCGTATTAATATGATAATTATATAATTATCTCATCACTTTTTCTAACATTCATATGATAAGAAAGGTGGAAACTAGTCATTCAAAGTTGTACAAACATATTGCAAGATCAGTAGTCATGCAAAAGATAACCACTTGTTTTAGCATTCACAATACAAGAAAGATACAAAAAAGGCACTCCAAGTTGTAGAAGTACACCATAACATAAGTAATCACATGTAAGTATAGTGTAGTGGAAAGTTAAAGCAAGTTGATAGACGATTAAATTTATAGAAGATGAAAGTAAATACAAAAGGACAAGGACAAATGCATATGAAATTGTATGAATTTCAACTAGGTCCAAAACTTGATTGAAAGAGTAACAATATACAAATATTGAAGCCTCAACAGTACAAAGTTATGTTCTTAGTATCACAAAGGTGTTGATAAATGTTTTTATATTGCTTTGTGCTAATTCAAGTAATATTGAAATGATGACATGATAGCATGCATATGGGTATCACAACGATTCTAGCATGAGTAGGCATGTCTGATTTTTGTAACAAAGTTGAAATGTGTTTGGATACCATTTTTAGTGTGTAAAATATCTATGTAAAACAATTATTAGGGCATTCAAATAAGAAGCTATACATTGGGCATGAAAGGAGTCTAACAAGAACTTTGAATTGTATGCATATTAGCCATGGTTGTGACAACTTTTCCATAACTATTTTTTGGATGGCTACCCTACAACCAAATTGACGAGCATTTAGAAGTACACTCATAGGCCTAAGTGTTTCTTACATGTTTGAAAATAAGTGACATTTCATTTAATCATTAATAGCATGGCGAGGAGAACTTGTGTTAAGTAAACTTTCATAAGAAGTTATTAATTCTATGGGTATATATGATTATGGGTTTCATGGGTATCTAGTTGCCCATGAGGGCCACCTTCCTTTAAGGCATTTTCATATGTAACATTGCATTTGTCACAAATGAAAAACTTGAGTTGTAAGCCTTGATATAGATATAGTCACATGATAAATGATGCATTCATGATAGGGGGTATTATCACACTATCCCATCACACAACTAAAATAATGCCAAACCCAAAAAACGTTTACAAAAATATAGAATTTGTTTATTTCAAAATTCATACATTACAATTGCTAACATGAGTGCATCAATTACAATTTCACATAAATAAGTCTCCACTTGAGACTATGGGCACTACAAGCCATCACCAAAACATATGGGCATTATGAGCCCTCACGACAAACTCTTCTAGAAGTTCAACAATCTCCTTTTGTGATCCTTCTTCCCAAATTTTCAAACCCCACTCTTTTGAGATTAATAACTCCTTTAATAACTCCTTTTATACACATGCTTGAGGAAGGAAAACAGTTCACAATTGTCCCATAACTGAATTCCAACAATCATCGAGCAAATGAACTACAAATTGAATTATCCCTAGCTATTTCTATTAGGACTTGACATTGGGCAATACACCAACCTTCACGTCCCTTCAGTTTGCAACACTCAAACTCTCTCATCATCGAATGGCCAAATCGTTTCACACCAAAAAATTTCTATTTTTATGTCCATATGCCAAGAAGTTGAACCAACAATTCAATTTGCTTGGTTGTTCATTTCATATTCTTTCATTGACCTTTCTTGATGGTCAACACTCTTGGTCAAAGTCTGACATTAAGCTTGCAACTATGTTTGTCTTACACCTGTTGAGGCTCAGAGCTAAGTTCCTTCGGTGGCATTCAATGCTTCATTTTTCCTTCGTCTGTTGGGTGTCAACCATCAGCCATATCCCTTACTTCCTTTGTGTTTCCATTATTGAGTAGACATTGTCCCTACAAAGTCCCCTTATCTTATGATTTATGCAATTAGGGACAATTAGCTTATAAGAATCAATTGCAGGAGATTTCCCTCTCAATAAATCAACTAATGCTTCAGGTAATGATAATAGAAGTTCCTTAATTGCAGAGTAATGATTTATAACATCACTTAATGAATGATTTTCCTTAAGGACTATAATTGATACCCCTTATATTCAAGTATTGCATGTTATATGGTAAATGGTGTCATTGTGTAATGTCTCTGAAACTATAATATTCACGATTCTTATCAGGGAGAATCTCCATAAATAGATGCCAGTTTAGAAAGAGAATCGCTTTATAAAACCTTATAATCACGTCAATATGCCTAATGATGTAGATGAACAGTAAGATAAATATCCTTTGTCTGAGATCTCTGTATAATAATCAGTACCAGCAAATAGGAATGCAATCTACTATTATATGAAAGTTTAATGGTCGTCTAATGTGGGCTACGCAATGATCTTCTCAACTTTCCAGAACTCTTGCACGTTGATGTAATGATCCAATATTCCCACGATATTCTTCCTCTCCCTTGCTTGACCTTTCCAAAATGATTTGCAATCCTTTTATATCCATGATGTACCTTTTTGTAAAGGTCGCGACTCTTTAATGGTTACAACCTTTCATTAATTAAATCGTTCTTATCTCCAAATCACACCTCTTGAACAAATTCATTTTAGACTTAACTTATAACTTAATCATTTCTCGTAATGATTGTGATTGATGTATTTGTTTGATGGATCGTTCGCTAACGTATACCATTCGTATTTGAAGTGTCTGCTCTATTTCTACACCAAACTTCCCCAAATGTCGAGTCCATTAGTATGATGAATAGTATCAATAACAAATGATTACTGTTGTCTTGTTACTGAGAGGATCGCTGTTATGGAGATAACCACCATATGTGTTGTATGATTGAAATGTTCTTCATGATGATACTTGACTTGACTTGGGAACATCACAATCGCCCCCTCTTGAATTTGCTTGTCCTCAACTAATTCTTGTCTTCCCTGCCTTCGTTCTTAGATAAAACTACGCACGTATCAATAGTACAAAACATATAATCATATGAATCAAAGTAATAATAAAGGTTAGAAAATTACTATTTGTTGCATCTACTACAATGGGAAGGCAGAAGCTTCCTTGAGCCATCCTGTTCTATTTTGAGAGGGACTGGCTTCTTTGAGCCATTTTTTCCATTTTGATGAGAGAGTGGCTTCATTGAGCCATTTTGTATATTTGAGAAGGATTGGCTCTCTTTGAGCCATTTTGTCCATTTGAACAGAGACTGGCTTCCTTGAGCCCTTGTGCATACTTGAGAAGGATTGGCTTTCTTTGAGCCATTCCATTCATTTGGGAAAATGGACTAGCTTCCTTGAGCCATGTCACCCATCTTGAGAGGAACTAACTTCTTTGGCCATAATTCCCTTCTTTGGAAAAGTGGAAAGCCTATTTGAGCTATTTCTATACCAAGCTTAATAGTGGTTGTTTCCCACAACCCTTTACTACACTTGGAAGCCCGTGTTGGCTGTCCACATACTATTCCCTTTTTTTAAGGGTTGTTGCCATCATAAATGCTTAATCTAAAGCTCTTAAAGTTCTAGATGTGTATCATATTATGATTTCATATGTATTAGGAGTTCATTAGTTTCTGATCTATGCATTCTTGAATTGATGTCCTTATAGTTTTTAATTACAATAATATAGTTTTGTATAAAACATTATATATCCTTATGCAAACTAATGTTATTCCTTTTTTAGAATGTTTCGATATCTTCCTCGTTTTCCCATTTGGCATCTTCTTCTGGTAAGCCTCTCTACCAGATGAGGAATTCAACACGATAGTTCTATTTCTTAATCTTCTTTCCCTAGTGTCTAGGACGATCTATGGTTCCTTCATCATTGAGTGGGGGTAATTTTGTACATGGAACAACTTGTTGCCCAATGACCTGTTATAGCCTGGATACATGAAAGATGTTATGGATCTTGTTGCCTTCAGGGAGCTCTAAATCATAAGCTACTCCACCAACTCTTCTCAAGACCCTCTAGGGACCATAGAATCGAAATTTAAGTTTTTCTGCCCCACTTGATTTGATTGATGATTGCTTGTAATGTTGTAACAACAAGAACACTAGGTTCCCTTCTTTGAATGATCTCTCCACACGGTTCCTATTGGCATATAGTTTTTGTTGGTTTTGGGCCCAATGGAGATTCACCTTAAGGGCATTCATGATGTCAACATTCTGATGGCCAAAAGCTTTAGCTCCAGGTACTCTGTTGTTTTGGGTAAGGTCCCCAAATGATGTGGCTTCATACCCATACAATGCCTTGAATAGACTCATGCCTATGGACAAGTGATAAGTGATATTATAGCAATATTCCCCAAAATGTAGCCATTTAAGCCATGCCTTTTGCTGTCATATAGTGTAGTTCCTTAGATATCCTTCTATCCATTTATTAACAATCTCAGTTTGTCCATCAGTCTATGGATGGTAGCTAGTGCTAGGTGTAAGTTCCGTACTGGCTAATGGGAACAATTCTTGCCAAAATTGGCTAAGGAAGCAACTATCCCCGTCACTGACTATGTTTTTGGGCAACCCATGGAGTCTAAAAATCTCTTTAAAGATAATTTTTGCTATTTGACCTGCATTCTAATCGATAGATATTGCAAAGAAATGAGCATACTTTGTAAATCTATCTATTATTACATAAATGCAATCCTTACCATGCACCTTGGGTAGACCGGTTATAAAATCCATGAAAAAACTTTCCCACTTTTGGTTTGGAATGGGTAGTGGGTGTAAAAGACTTGTTGGGTGGCCCTATTCTACCTTGTTTTGTTGGCAAGTCATAAATTCTTGCACATGTTTAAGGACATCCTTCTTCAATCATTTCCACAAGTATCTTTCTCGGATTTGTTTGTATGTTTTGTAGTAACCTTGATGGCTGGCTATAGGATTGTCATGGTATTCCTTCAAAATTTTACCTTTCATTCTTGAATGTGATGGGAGATATACTCTTTTTTTGTATAGGATAAGGTCTTCACATATCTTGTATTCATCATTTGGCATCTTCCCTTCTAGAATTTCATTGGCAAGGGGGTCTTTGGCATATTCTACAATGATGTCGTTTTTCCACCCTTTTGTGATGTTCATGACCGTGTTTAGGCAAGGTCGCCTTGATAGTGCATTCGCTACCACATTATTGGATCCTTTGACTTATTCGATGTCAAAGTCATAAGCTTGAATCTTACCCACTTATGTTGGTGATCATTCAAATCTTTTTTACTCATAAAATAGCATAGACTGTTGTGGTCTTGACATGGAATTTCCTGCATACTAGATATTGTTGAAATTTTGCTAAGGCATGCATGATAACTAGTGTCTCTTTGACATAAATCAAATAGCGTCTTTCCACCTTTGTCAGTTTCCTCCTTTCAAATGCTATAGGATGTTTCTTTTGCATGAGGACTGCTCCGACACCTTCCCCTGAAGCATCATATTGTAATTCAAATGGTAAGGTGAAATCTGGAATAACTAGGACTGGGCATGAGCTCATAGTTTCTTTCAATTGTTCAAATGCTTGTTGTACTTTCTAGTCATCCCATATGAAGGCTCCTTTCTTGGTTAGATGTATGAGAGGGCCTGCCATTTTGGAGAAATCTTTAACAAAATGCCTATAATAGCTGCATAACCCCACAAACCCCCTAAGTTGGGTCAAGATTTTGGGTATGGACCACTCCCAAATAGTTTTAATTTTTTCCTCATCAACACTCACACCATCTTCATTAATCTTATGGTCCAAGTAGAGTATTTCCTTCATACCAAATTCATATTTTGACACCTTAGCATATAAGGATTTTGTTTCTAGTAAGCTTAGGACCTCTTCAACATGTTGGAGATGCTCTTCCCAAGTGTGGTTGTAAATGAGTATGTCATCAAAGAATACAAGTAAGAATTTCCTCAATTGTTAACGAAAAATATGGTTCATACATGATTGAAAAGTGGCCGATACATTTGTAAGGCCAAAGGGCATAACCAAAAATTTGAAGTGCCCATAATGACATCGAAAGGTTGTCTTGGGTACATCCTCATCCCTCACTCTTATTTCATGGTAGCCTGTTCATAGATTGATCTTGGAGAAATATCGTCCCCCATGAAGCTCGTCGATCAACTCGTCTATCCTTGGTATAGGGTACCTGTTCTTGATTGTTTTCTTGTTAAGGGCTCGATAGTCTATGCACATTCTCATGGTGCCATCCTTATTGACTAGAACAACTTCAGATGCAAAGGGGTTGTAACTTGGTTGAATGTGCCCCATTTCTAGTAACTCTTTGATAGTTTTCTCAATCTCCTCCTTGAACCTTTGAGGGCATCTATAGGGAGTGGTAATCATTGGCTTAGCTCCTTCAAGCTCTATGGAGTGTTCAAACCCTCTCCTCGGTAAAATCCCAAGTGGGATATCTTCAAAGATATTCTTATGCTTCCTTGATATGGGTTGGATGTCTATATAGATCATAGGTTTGTTCGGGCCCGATTTATCTAAGACCAAACATTGAGCAATCCATTCCCCTTGCTTATGTTGAATGATTCTCTCCATGCTCTTGCATGAAACCACTCTTGGAGCTCCATTAGGGAGTCTCTTCAAGGTTATCTCCCGTCCTTCATTATCGAATCAAATTTCTAGATTTGAAAGATCCATGGTGAAATGACCCAAAGAATGGATCCAAGGTCTTCCCAATATCACATTGTTCTCTAATGTGATTACATAGAAGTCCCCCTTGATGGTGTGATCTCCCATTTTGATCTCTAGTTGAGGAATGACCTTGGCGCAATGATTAATGGCTCCATTAGCTAAGGCCACTTTAAATCCTTTGGCTTTTAGTTTCCTTTTCGACACCAAGTTTTTGCTAATGAAATTGTGGGAAGATCCACTATCCACCAAGGAAGTCACTTTTTCTCCTTTTAGAATTCCTTCAAGTCTGAATGGTCTATGTTCCTATTTGCTTGAAATTACTGCCAACGTTCCATGCTCTTCCTCTTCTAATCTTATCCTTTTGTATGGATTCTCTTCAGCCCCTTCATCCTTGGTATCTTCTATTTGGTGTACTTGGCCCCTCTTGCATTAATAATCGGGTCTCCATGGTTCTCTGCACTTAAAACATAGATGCTTTCTTCTCAAATCCTCTCTTTGTCCTAGGCTATCTTTGGTCTATGTTCCTGTTTGCTTGAAATTACTGCCAACGTTCCATGCTCTTCCTCTTCTAATCTTATCCTTTTATATGGATTCTCTTCAGCCCCTTCATCCTTGGTATCTTCTATTTGGTGTACTTGGCCCCTCTTGCATTAATAATCGGGTCTCCATGGTTCTTTGCACTTAAAACATAGATGCTTTCTTCTCAAATCCTCTCTTTGTCCTAAGCTATCTTTGGTATGGCATCTCTCTCTCTCTCTCTCTCTCTCTCTCTCTCTCTCTCTCTCTCTGCATGCTTGGGATATGCCTTGGAAGCCATGTCTCTTGATCTTTCTTTGGAGTAGTTGGCTTCAACTTTTATGGCCCTTTGTATCGCTTCGCTTAGACTTTGGGGTTCCAAGGGGTTTACTATTTTCCTGATTTACTCCTTGAGCCCTTCCACAAATAGATAGGTAAGCCTTCCTTGAGGGAGGTTGGGGACCATGATTGCTAAATTTTGAAATTCATTGGCATAATCTTCTACTGTTCCTTGTTGTGTGAGTAAAGTTAATTCCTTGAAGTACCATTCTAAATGCCTTAGATCAAATCTCATGGTGAGCCTTTGAGTGAATTCACTATAGGCGGTGATGTTTCGATGGTCTTGAGTGACAAGGCCATGATGCCATCAATATTGTGTTGTCCTAGTTAGATGAAGAGTAGCAAATTCGACAGCATTTTCCTCAATCATAGGGCTTAGTGATAAGTATGTGTCTAGTTTTTGGACCCATGATTGGGTGGTAAATTTCCCTATGCCATCAAAGTAGGGTAATGACATTTTACCCAACCTTGCCTTGAGATCTTTGTTAGTGTGTTTCCTTCTTCCATTGGGGTTGACTTGCATCTTAACCTCATAGTACTCCTTAAAGGGAATGTGCGCTTGCACTTCGGGGTCCAATCTTGCATAGATTGTTGCTATTTCTTCTACACTTTCAACCATTGGTTCTTCTATATTGGGCATAGGATCTTCTCTAGGCAAAAATGATGGTATGGTAGGTCTAAGAATAGAAGCTTGAGTTGAGTGTTCATTTTCAGATTGACTGGATTGTCTCTTGTTGTTGTTCATGCTTTGGATAGCTTGGAGGATCAACTGGTTTGTCTTCTCAAACTTGTCATTGGTCTACTCCATGAATGTTCTCTATTTGTTTGCCAATTGCTCCGCCATGTCTGCTTGGCCCCTCCTATGTCGATAAGTTTGCATTCACTAAGTTCCCACAAGATGGTAGGATACTTAACTTTGATACCACTGTAATGTCTCCTTATCTTATGATTTATGCAATTAGAGACAATTAACTTATAAGAATCAATTGCAAGATATTTCCCTCTCAATCAATCAACTAATGCTTCAGGTAGGGATAATAGAAGTTCCTTAATTGCAAAGTTGATTCATAACATCACTTCATGAATGAGTTTCCTTAAGAACTATAATTGATACCCCTTATAGTCAAGTATGGTATGTTATATGGTAAATGGTGTCACTATGTAATGTGTCTAAAACTATAATCTTTACGATTCTTCTTAGGGAGAATCTCTAGAAATAGACACCAGTTTAGAAAGATAATCGCTTTGCAAAACCTTGTAATCATGTCAATATGCCTAATGATGTAGATGAACAATAATATAGATCATATATCCTTTGTCTGAGATCTCTATATAATAATTAGTACCAACAAATAGGAATGCGGTCTACTGTTATATGAAAATTTAATGGCTGCCTGATGTGGGCTACGAAATGTTCTTAACTTTTCAGAACTCTTGCATGATGATGTAATGATCCAATATTCCCACAATATTCTTCCTCTCCCTTCCTTGACCTTTCTAAAATGATTTGACATCCTTTTATATCCATCATGTACCTTCTTGTAAAGGTCGTAACTCTTCAATGGTTACAACTTTTCATTAATTATTTCATTCTTATCTCCAAATCACACCTCATGAACAAATTTATTTTAGACTTAACTAATAGCTTAATCATTTCCTATAATGATTGTGATTGATGTATTTGTTTGATGGATCATCCCCTAACTTATATCGTTCGTATTTGAAGTGCCTACTTTATTGCTACACCACACTTCCCCAAAATGCAAAGTCCATTAGTATGGCTGAATAGTATCAATAACAAATGATTATTGTTGTCTCGTGACTAAGAGGATCGTTGTTATGGAGATAACTATCATATGTGTTGTATTATTGAAACATTCTTCATGATGATACTTGACTTAGGAACATCACAGTCCCATAAACTTGATGTCATAGCTTAGCTTATTGAGTGTTAGGGTTAGTAATTACTTTGTTATCTTATTATTCCATGTAATCGAGTTATGAAGTACTTAAGATATCCAAGCATCGAGGTTTTGTGTCAATGTGAATATTTAACAAGATCTCCAAAGTTTCAAGGTAGAAGACTTCAAAACCCAATGACTCACCACATCTATTTAGGTGTCACGATTGGCAATGACCTTGATCTCCTTTTCCTTGATTCACATCCATGGAGGGAGTAAGCCTAAAACAATGAAGTTATTAATGTTTTTCAAGGTTTCTTAGAAACCCTACATTCTTTCTTTGAACTTCTTCAATGAAACATGTGGTTCACAAACTTAGGAGTTTGTTGACATACTTGTCTTTGACAAATCATGAACTTGGACCAAGAAAGGAAAGCTTTGGCATTCCAATGCATGAAAGAACCAATTAACTAATCTTCATGTATTTTTGTCAACGATTAGCACTTTTAGCAAACCTACTGACTCTTGAACTGTGTTAGCAATTTGTGCTTTTGATGAACTAGTCGACTTTTGAATTGTTTCAACAATTTAGGCTTTCAATGAACCTATTGGCTTACAAACCTAGGAATCCTCCAAAATTGCATAATTTGGCCAATTTGAATCCATTTTTTGCCAAATTTAACTATAGATACCCATTAAGCCTCTCTGCAAGACAATGTCTTCAATTTTCCCCAAATTGAACCAATAAATGTTTTAAGAAGCAAACTACCAAAAACAAAGCAAAATTGAACCAAAACGAAAAAAATAGAACCTAAAAAAAATTGGTTAATGGTGATTGCTCATTCATTCAAATGATCTTGCATCAAAATCCCACACAATCAAGTTGTTTCCATTTTTTTTGTAAGAATGTAAGCACGAGAGACAATGAATGAAGTATAATGTTTAACTAAAAAACCTCTAAATTGCAACCAAAGGGCTAAGAGAATCAACCAAGAGAACATTACAAACCATGATTTAGAGCCATTTGACAAAACTTTGCAAGATCAAGAAACTAAAGAGCATAAGCTCATTCAACAAACATATGACGTAGTCATGGACTCCAAAAAGACTCTAATTAGATAAAAAAATCTTAATCTGGGAGGAGTAATGAAAAAGGGCATCACATGTGAGGTGGTAGAAGATATTTTCATCTTCAATTGATTGTGATGACTACTACTTAGTTCATGAGACTATAGAAGCTTTAAGACACTTTTAACCTCATTAAAAATGAATTGAACAAGGTAGAGATGTAAAGTTAGGTACAATTAGGCTTAAAGATTATTAGGACACCATGGGATCACCATTTAAAGATTTATCCAGGTGTCAATTTTTACTACAAAAGAAAAATATATGCATGTTTGGTTGTAAAGGACATCGTGTTCATGGAACAAGCTTACCCATATGAATTTGTTGGGTATAAAATCATCCAACATCTAACAAACATAACAAAACCAAGCATCTAAAGGGAAGCTGGATGAATGCTCCTTTTGGCTCTTTATATGTGGCCATTAGGAATCAACCACACATTTGCTCCATTACCATAGACATACCTCTAGGGGTTCAAAAGAAATGCAAGTGCATGGAAACAAGCCATAACTAATCTAAGAAAGCTCTTGATATACTAAAAACCGATTGATATCAATAGTCAAACATGTTGAGTTAGTAATTAATCTAAAATAGGGCAAGTTAGGAGAGCAAAAAGGACACCAACATGAGCTATAATGTGCGTATAATGTCTCTAATTGAGCAATTGAATTGTAAGAACATGCAAGATAACATTGAACGTGAGAAAGCATAACATCCCTATAGAACTTTTACCACATTTGTTTACTCCAATGTAAATCCACATGGTTATGTCTATTCCTATGCATTTGATCAATTTGCTTGCTTAATCGTACTACATGCAATTACTATATTATCTCAAGAACTTGAGGAAGCATGCAGTTGGCATGTTTGAATGATTATAAGCATATACTTTTTTCATAAAAATTAGATTTAGCAAGTTAAAGAATGGGCACACTATTTGTTGCACAACTGGTTTTATGTTAGCAGGTTAACAACACACAGCTGCATCACACAAAAAAATAACTGGTTAAGAATATGCATGACATATTTAAGTGTTACATCCATGGAAAAAGATTATTTTCAGATAATCCAATAAAGAAAGTGATGTTACATTAGATGGGTATTTTCAATATCAAAGAAAAAATGCCATATCATTTTTTGTATTTTATACCCATTATTTTATTGGATAACTTGACTAATTAACTTTTCCAAGACCTAATGATCATATTTCTTCCTTAAAAATCAGAACTCTTATTAGAATTTTTTTTATTTTTTTCCTTGCCAACTAAATTCAATGTGGAATATTATTTTTAATGTTTCCAAAAAAGTATACCTCGTGTTCAATGAGGTAGAGCAACAAATGTACAAAGTTTGTGGCTTCATAATGAATTTTTTTTTGAAAGCATCTAGCTATGAATTGCCAGTTGCTAATAGCTATAAATATGTCTCATGGATTTTATATTTGTTGAGCTTGGAAATGTTCAGTTTTTAAATTTGAAGTATTATTCGAGAAATCTTCACTAAGATGTACAGACTTTGATAGTTTTAAAATATGTTGTTTGTGAAATTTTTAACAATCTAAATATGTCACAACACTTAAATCTCCCAAGCATATGAAATAAAAAGACTAGTTGCTAACATAAGAATTAAATGAATGAAAAAATAAATAATTAATATCTATGAATAAATTAGGACAAAATTGGATAATTTTGAAAGGCTGAATGCTAACATATTTTTATTAAGGCCCTCTTGACAAAGATGGAATTTCTTTTAGAGGCATGTCAGCAATTTTGTATCCTTAAAAACAGAAGATGGAGGTTATGATCAATCCACATGATTAATAATAATAGTAACAACAAAATACAAAATGTGGTTGCATGTCCAAGCTAAATTATACCCAAAAAAATCATTGCTCAAGATATAAGAGAAAAATATTACCCTAATGCAACAAGGATTGAATGTGTTTAATTTCTTTTGGAACTGAAGCAGTAAGGACCTGCATTCAAAGTCCAAATTTAGAGATTAAACACCTAACAAGCATAATACTGAAAAGAATAATAATAGTTGAAACTGGGAAATACAAAATCAAACAAAAAGCCTTTCTTCTGTAAACTATCCAAGCTTTAAAAACCTATTCTTAAAGAGAAATTTCTTAAATGTAATCCAGGTGAGAATTATTACATTCGTTGTATCATTATGCTTGGAAAACCCGTGATTAATCCTGAGTAATCATTGCTCAATCCATTTGTTT
This sequence comes from Cryptomeria japonica, assembly GCF_030272615.1. Taxonomy (NCBI): domain Eukaryota; kingdom Viridiplantae; phylum Streptophyta; class Pinopsida; order Cupressales; family Cupressaceae; genus Cryptomeria; species Cryptomeria japonica. The sequence continues at coordinate 548,229,654 of NC_081405.1, forward strand.
TTCCTTCATTTTTCAAAAAGTGGCATACACACACACACACATTTTTACACCTATTCAAAGCAAATAGGTACTCTATATTTCTGGTGTACGGTATTTTAAAATTTCTTTAAGTTTGAGTTTGAATGGATTTCTTATACAAGTTAGATTTTTAACCATAATTAAGATTTTTCTTTTAATTATACTCTAACAAAAATTTTCCTTTAGTTTATACCGTTAAGAAAGTTAGGTAAAAAACTGGACTGTAAATAGTATTTTACACTTATGACAAAATGATCTACCATTTTAGTGCCAGATATATTTTTAAAATAAACCCTCTTAGGGGAAAATAATATAGATTTTTGAAAAGGTACTAATCATTTTTTACAATTGACATTTTTATAACATATAAGGTCCTTTTTTTAATTTATAATTACATAACTTTTTTATTTTATTTTATTTTGTGTTTTTACAACTAGAACGTTGGTTTTTAGTTCCCAAGGTTTTTCTGTTATAAACCCAGTAAAGTTAAACCATTTACTCTTTTACAACACCATGTCTAGGCTTTATAAATGCAAAGCCCCTAACTCTTTGCTTAAGGTAGACTTCTTTGAGAAGAGAGATTATGTCAACAAATGTTGGTCTAAAGTTTCAGCACACAATCTAACCACAAAAAGAGCAGAGAAAAAAGAAAGAAATACCAATGTCCATGGATGATCAAAAGTAGGTCAATGGGACTCAAGGGTACATCCAATTACAATGGAAAGTTCTATGAAAAGAAAACTATGGAGGCCCACAAAGAGGAAAAACAAAAAACAAAAATATGAATGCCGTTGGGGACCACCAACACATATGTTCAAGAAACCAATACAAACAACCAACGAGGGGGAACAAGAACCCTAAAGAGCGTAAGCTGAGGAGCACTTGAGACATAGGAAAGTCATGAGTATCACAGTTGGATCCAAAATGGAGGAGTCACCAGTGCAATTGTTGATCATTGTGAAATGACAAATAATAGATTTTATAATGCTCATTGTCGAGTGCCTAAAAGGCTGGGAGGGCCAAGTTATGGGATTCTAAGAGGAAGAAAGATGAAACATTGTCTCACAGGTCTATCTGCATCTATATGTGAAACAGTGGTATCTAAAGGCCATTTGGAGCCACTAGTCTCCTAAGTAGATTGGGAGGAGGTAATCAACCTAGGGGATCTAGGATACCTAGAGATCCCTTGCAAAGCCTCTCATAGATAAAGGGCCAGATATTGCTGGTCCGCATAACTAAAGAAAGTAAAAAGAGTGTTGCCTAAGTCCCTATAGAGGCAATAGTATCTCCCTCAGATCTCATAGTAAATAGGGTATTTAAAAAATGAAGAGCTCCTTAATCTCCAACTCTTATAGGGAGTAAATATCATAGGGCTAGTCTTGGTGAAGAATATGGTGATTCATCTCAACTGTAGATGGTGGGAACACACCCTTAGTTAGGCAAGGGGAAATCTCAAGCCATGTGACCAATGAGGATGACATAAGATAGCATCTCCCACTTGTAAGAAATGCTCAACGTAAAAAGAAAGCTTTGGGCTGAGTGGCAGAGGAAGGGAGGTCTAGGTCACCTAGGCATGTTGTCTATAAATGTCTTCTCTAGCAGCTCTAATGGTGGTCTCCTTTAAAGAAAGAAGTCGAGCAAGAGTGTCCAAGGAATAAATGAAAGGAGATAGTCAAAAGTTATGACCCCGCGAAGTCCCTACATCATTCTCCTCTGGTTGAAAAGAACGCAGCTCCTGCAAGTGGGTGTCCTCAAATTGCTGCCACTGACCTTGATCCAACTGCTTCTATTCCCACTCTGTAATCGATGTGCTCTCTGCTGGTGCTAATCCATCCCATTGTACCAAGTATCTATGGTATTCTCCTTGTCGAGTGCGAATAGTCTTCTTGTCGAGAATCTGTGCAATCTTCTCCCTTTTCTTACTAGGGAGTGTCTACCGCCAATCTACTTCCTCCTCACTGCCAACATCATGAATGTCACCATGAAATGTGTATAGATCAGAAATATTAAATACAGGAGAGATATCAAGATCAGGTGGTAAATCGACTTGATAAGCATTGCCATTGATCTTCTTGAGAACCCTGCAAGGACCAACTTTCTTATATTTTAACTTGTGGTATGTGCCTATAGGAAACCTCTCTTTCCGCAGATAAACCATCACTAAATCACCTTCCTTAAAGACTTGATGTCGTCGACCAACATCTACTATAGATTTGTACTTCGCATTACTTTCCTACAACTTCTGTCTCACCCCTTCCTGCAATTGGTGAAGGTGTTCTGCAAATGCTACTGCATCATCACTAATTCTTTCGCCAAGGGGCAACTACACCAAATCTAGAACACCCTTAGGATTCCTACCATAAACAATTTGAAATGGGGATTTACCTGTAGATCTGTTCATTGAGCTATTGTAAGCAAACTCTACTTGGGGCAATTAACCATCAAGGTAATTGCCACAACTATACCCATCAAGGTGACGAACCTTCAAACTATGCCACAATTGAGAGTGGCAATTACCAACACCATCAATGACAACACACTTGGCCATAAACCACCACCCAAAGTTAACCAAGCCATTGGTCCTATTTTGTTGATGGTGATCATCAGGAGGAAGTCGTTCGTCATTGAGATAGAGATAATGGGGAGGAAGCTAACAAATTCCATCGTCGACAATGGCCCAAGAGTCAATGTGTTGCAGGAGGAAACTTGTAAATGCCTCAAAAGACCAACACTCTGGCCGCCCACCTTCAACTTGGTAGGTGCTGACCAAAATGGAATCAAACCATTGGCGACATTGATGGTGCAAAATGTAACAATTGGGACACAACAATTTCTCTTGGACTTTGTCATCATCCCGTTGCAGAAGGCGTATGAAGCACTCCTTGGGAGGGGATGGCTAATTGTTGCCAAGGCAGATCACAATTGGCAACAGGACACATGCTCTTGATCGAGAGTAAAGGAAGTCCATCATCGACCTAAGAAATCAGGGGGTGAGAAATGAGTTGACATCCTTTGAATTAGAGTCAGAAGACAAAGAGTCAAGTATGGACGAAGCAAAGAAATGCATGAAACCCAAGGATGAAGAGTTGCTCAAGTTGGAAGATTGTTCTAAAGATGATAGGAGTTCCCTGAATGGATTATTTCACTAGCAAATGGAGGACTATGAGGTTTTTCCATCAACATGTAATTTCCTTGAAGCTACAACTCTTGATGAAGAGCAACCAATGAAAGTATGTAAAGTTATGGATGATACATTTGACAGTACAAAGAGCTAAATATGTAATTGTCAAGGGAAATCAACTTCATTGGAAATTTACTGGAAAAGCAAGAGGGAATTAAGAGGGATGGACAATAGAAAGCAAAAAATAATGGAATCAGTAAAAATTATCAAATTTAAAGGGGAGCTAGCGAGTGAGAAAAATAATGCACATTGTGTACAACAAGTTCTTCATACGAAAATATCACTGTCAAGGGAGCCTACTGTTCTTTTTGTAACGCCTCCATTTTCTACAATCTACTGTATAGCCTAAGGTATGTTATCCCGTACCGACTCCATAGTTGCAAAGATGGTTTCCATGGAATATTGTGAGGCATTATGTATTGTTCACGTGGCATAGGGAGTACTTTCCAAACCATACGATAGCATCTTAAGTCCGTACAACTTTTGCTCATCACTATACAACACCCCAGGTGCGAAAGTGTCATTTCACATTTTGTATCATACGACGACATTGTCTTGCTCACGTGCAGTCTCCATTTCCTATTGTATGACATGTTAAGTTGCCCACTGTACGACAATCCTTTGTGCTTTTTGTATGACACCTTGATGCTCCTTCCATATGACTCAGTAGTACTATATGACACTACTTGGCATGTTCTCATGTACAAAACATTTTTGCAAGTTCTTCCATACGACATTATTTCTCATGGCATTCAACTTGTACAACATTTTGGCCTCATACAACATCTTGGCCATCATTCTATATGGCATCCTCACTATTTGATACAACTTGAGCCATTTCTTTGCACTGTACGACAATTGCTAGTTGGTGGTACCATATGGCAGTTGTTGTTGATAGCACTGTACAATGGTCCTTGGCCGTACAACAAACCCCTAATGCTCTCGTACGACATTCACATCCTCCATCTATAAGGTATTCTTTGTAATGTCCCCGATTTTAGCCTTTTGGCTAAAAGGAGGTATAAGTATAAAGTCATTAAATAAATTAAAAATTAAAAAGTGACTTTATCTTTAATTAATTTAATTAAAAGTGACTAAAGTATAAAAATTAAAAATAATTAAAAGTCAATTAAATAATATAAAATAAATAAAGTGTACCTACCCTCTTCTAGAAGCCTCTCATGATGGGTTATGGGAAAGATAAATAGAAGAGGATGATTGAGGTGAAGGTAGATTGGAGATTGTTTGGATATGATGAAAAAAACTGATGCATGGTGGCATTAGTTGAATCTCTGAGGACGCAAACCTTCAGCAGATTGAGGAAGGGCTGGACGAAACCCTAGTTCTTCATTTGGAGTAGGTTCGTGATGGAATCTACATTGGTGCTTAGCTTGTGAAGTCTTCTCTTGCAGATAAATTTGCAGCTGTGAGTGGGAGACATTGTAATCTCTCATATTGAGCCTATTGAGTTTGATTCTTTCATGGAGGTTGGGATTTATGGCGTTTTCAGACTATCACATAGAATGTCCCAATTATACCGATTCCTAATGGAGGTGATTTTGATGGAGTAAATCAGTCATAATCAGATCTGATGTCAAGTTGTAGCAGATCTCCATAACCCATGATTTGGGTCATATCACACCATTCAGTCCACAAATCATTATCTTGAAGGCAGCAGCAGCATTGGAGAAGATAGGCGATACCATTGATAGGTGCTTGGAGGACGGATTGCAGGAAGATTGGTCTAATTGCAGATCTAATAACAAACTGATTTCAGACTGCCCAAACCCACGATTTCATCAATATATCATCTTTGGAGCATCAAATTGCACCTAGGAAGAAATCGCATAATACTAGAAGGGGAGGCGATTCATTTAAGGTCAGTTTGGAGGAGAAGTGGGTGAAGAATCAAGCCCAAATGAATTCTGGAAAAAATGCACCAGTCTGAAGACAATCTTCATTTTTGTTCATAAACTCCCATAGAAGCATCGATTTGATTATCTAGCATTGGCACCCTGATTGGAGGATAAGGGCGATCATTTTGGGGTGAAAGTCTGAGGTGATACCAGCTGTCATTCACTGTGATCTCAGACTGTACATTGCAGCAGTAAGGGCAATGTTTGAAGAGGTTCGATTTTGTTTTTTGGAGAGTCTTTGGCATCATACCTTGCTTGCTCCATTAAGGCGTCTTGGTCAGGTTCTTTACAAAAGCTTTCATTGTAAATTCTCAGTGTGAATGCATAAGAATGGTTGCAGTCCTTGAGTCTTCAGAAATCTGAAAGTTGTTCATTTATGACAGTCCATGTATTGTTCATTAGCTGCCTATTTCATGTTCCTAGACTGTCAATGTAATGCTAATTTGACCATCATATGAATTATCAAAAGAGAAGTTGGGTTTGCATCTCATTACACTTTCTTTCTGAGGATGCATCACAAGTATTTGTTAAAATGCCATTTGCTGTTATAACTTGATTTGACATTGAGTTTGGAAATTAATCATAGGAGACAAGTTGAAATTCATAACAAACCAGCCCAAATTAAGTCAATGACACATGAAATGGGTGCAGTATTTGCATAATTTTACGTGTTATCAAACACCAAAAAGGACAAGCCAATAAGGTAGCAAATGCTTTAAGTAAGAGAACTTTGCTCATAAGAGAAATTTAGATAATAAGTACAGGAATATAGCCTCTTAAGGAGTTGTACAAATTTGGATTTCCAAGAAGCCTAGAGGTGTGTGTTGGTGTTGGAAATAAGCCACACCCGGACCGACGATAGACTGGTTCAAGAGGGGCCAGTAGCTCAGTGGTAGAGCACTCCAGCAGCATATGGAAGGTCCTAGGTTCGAGTCCTAGCTGGTCCATGTCTCAACATGGTATCAAAGCTAGGTCCAAGCTAGGAGCCCCAAGCACACGAGAGGTGTGGCTTAAGGGGTGGTGTTGGTGTTGGAAATAAGCCACACCCGGACCGACAATAGATTGGTCCAAGAGGGGCCAGTAGCTCAGTGGTAGAACACTCCAGCAGCATATGGAAGGTCCTAGGTTGGAGTCCTAGCTGGTCCATGTCTCAACAGTGTGTAAACAACGAGGTTGCAAGGAGACAAGTGTCTAACCCTTTGGGATGCATATCGAGCACTAGGATGCATTTCCGGTATTGGAAATGCAAGAAGAGATGTCCCTACTTGTAGAAAATGTCCTACTACTGTCTCTTGCAGTTTCCAAAAAAAAAAAAATTTGAAAAAAACCTTCACAAAAAGGAAAAGGCATTGCACAAGGCCAGTTTGTAGGGTTTAGAGTCGATAAGATGTTGCATAAGAATAAATTTGTGCCATTTTGCAAGTTTACAAGCTAAGTCACAGGATACGGCGATTTTCATGGATGAAGTTCGAATTTAATCGAATTTCAAACTTCTATAAAAAAATCGAATTAAATCGAATTTCCTTTATAAAGCACTGCTATCCGCCTCTAAACACAACTCAATTGGTCGTGGGTATTCTTTGTATATGCTTTGTATCTATTGGGTCATGGGTGTCTGCAACTACTGGGTCGCCCTCGGATTTTCTCCAACAAGGGTCACTATTCTGATAATTTATTAGAAGTATACATATATTTAAAAATAAACAAAATTATAGAAGGCGAATTTTATCCGAATTTTTTTTCGAATTTTTCCCTTGTCGAATTTCATCCAAATTTCATGGTTGTCGAATTCGAACCTTGTGACTTAGTTTACAAGTATAATTTTACTAAAAAATTGCTTGTACTTACTACTACTAATCTAGGTCCTTCTCTATCTCAAGCCTTTTGTCCTTCAAGGCTTGTATTTCACTGTGAATTGCATGTATGTGTATCCCAAACACACATTTATTGCAAAAAAAATTAATGCATGAAGTTTTAAACTTTTATGTTAATGCTAAACTATTTCAAGGCTTTTGTCCTTCTCCGCCTGCAAGTCGTTTGCCTCAAATTTAAAGATGTAACCTACAATGAGTAGTCACATATAAGTTTATTGAACCTTTATTTGTAGATGATATTGGAACAAGGATAAGAGCATCCATTCAGCCAATTATATTAGTTTAGTTTTGAATTCTAACAGTATTATGGGTAAAATTAATCAGACTTATAATGAAAACAAATATACAAGTTAAATTTTAGCTGATTTAACAAGATACTCTAATACATTCAGGAAAATTTCAAGAAACAATGCTCTAAATGTGATGTCCCCAAACAAGACCCCGTCCACTATTGTTAATATTAAGAAAGCTCCTTGTATTATCTTTATAAGTAAGGATAGCTTACAATACATGAATAAAGCTGATAAAAGACTAGCTACAGCATGTATGTCTGCAACATAATGGGTTGATTTCTACATGTATGTAAGCATGAACACTAATGCCTATGTGAATGGCATGTATGGTGAATATTAAAAGTTTTGTAGTGATTGGTATGTGGGAAAATTGTCATTGATGAAAAAGAAGGTGGAGTCGAGAGAATATAGAAGAGATACATCAACAAGATCACGAAATATATAAAGCCACGATGACCCAGTAAATTGTTACAAGTGGAGCATTTAGAGCTCGTTTCTATACTTAGCTATATCAAAAGAAAGATTAAACACATGATAAGGATAAATATATGAAATACATTTATTACGAGCAAGGGTGAAACAATATTTCAGTAGCAAATAATCTCTATGAAAACTCCTTGATACATACTGGAACGCACAAGTGAAAGTTAGCATTATTCAAGACACACAGTCTAGAGAATGAAGAGAGATGGCTAAAAGAACTCAAAGATCACAAAAATAAGCAACGATTATAATTCAATAAAGTTAATGAACATATATATTCTATGAAAGAACAACAAATATACCTTACGCAGAAGTATAGTTGCACTGTTAAGAGTAATGATTAAGCTATATGAGGAACACAATGACTTCAAGGGAAAAAACACAGAATCGATGATACAAGTCAGCGATATCAAAGCCAAAAGGCCGATTGACAAGGAGTCGAATTACACCATCAGTTGACAAGCCAGCAATCGTGATCAAAGATATATTGGGCACTATACAGGGATTCCTCGGTGGTTGTATACATCAATCCAAGAGGACAGTGATCATATAATACAGCGAACCAGATTATACTCTTAAGTATATAAAAAAGGCATCGGTTTGAGGACATGAAGAACTCTTATGTGCATCACCGCTATAACATCCATCAAACAATTAGCCATTCCTGATATTACCAAAGAGTAATATATCGCTGGCCAAGAATCATTTAGGCAATGGAGCGATAGGGGATAGCAAAATGATTCAGATAAATTATTAACGAATGAAGAGTCAGCATTTAGTCAACAACGATTAAAAGTTACAAGGCTGTGAATATCGATTTAAGGAAGAAGATAGACTAATTGACTGAGCAATGGATTAACTATGTAGCAATTAGAAGATAAAGAGTCAAGACTAAACGATTATAATAATGGCAATCAAACAAAGGATGACCAATAATCATGAATCCACCTAAGCAGCGATTATGTTAACAATGATAAGGATGTTAATAACTCAGAAATCTACAGAAGCTATCGTAATTAGCAAACAATATATTAAACTATCTCAGTGACTACAAGATCAATGGTTATGCCTTAAGATGAAAGCGGTTGGAAAGAGATTATGATTAGAAGACTAATCGGTAGTCCTCAGATAACAAACCAATTGTTATAGAGAAATGTTTGGGAAGGGATGTGTCTCAGCGCTCATGAAGAGGTATAATCTCTTGGGTATTGCAAGGTATATAAGGAGTTCAAACTCATTCAATCGAGGGAGGAATACGAACAGACATATGAACATGAACAGACAGATTTGAAAGTAGTATATGCATATCTAAAAGGAATAGATCTGAAGTGGTTGTATCAGTTTGGTACAGAGCATTACAAGATGGTCATTCATAAAGCGTTCTGTATGAAGAATTGACAAGGAAGATATATGCAAATATATCTGGAGAATTATGCAGTATTGATGCTGAGTTAAAGGAGGAGCTTTTGCAGTTATAAAGGAAAGACATTGGGCAAATATAGAAGAAGAGAAATGATAGCATTAATTGGGAAGATAAGTTCTATCTTCCAAACTATTCTTAAAATTTTAAGTTAAATATCACAATAAAATGACATCAGTTTGGGTAAATCTTATATTACAATTCTCACCTTAAGATGGATTTGTTGTCTCAAGATTAAATTAAGGAAATCTCCATTAGGGGACATTACACTAAAACAAATTAGTAATAGTAATTACAAAGAATTCAGCATTGCATCTAAAAAACAACAAATATCTGTAAAATTAGAATTGGTTTTTAAGTCTATAATTCTACTAATATGTTGCATCTTGCTGCCAAACTGTAATGTCCCCTCTTAGCTTGTTCCTGTTTTTGATGGTTTAGCCTATTATTTTGGCTCTTGTAGGCTAAAGCAGATGGTTAGAGGGTCCCAGTGGGCAGTTGGTGGAGCATTCTCTTCTCCGGAACTCAGTTTGGTTAAATCATGTTCAATTTACATTCAATATGCAAGTTATATTCTATTATCTAATTTTGTTGTATTTATTATTGTCTTACTGTATATATCTAACTATCTTCTTGCTTGTGGCAGATGAGAGAGGAGCATTTAATATTTTTCTATTTCCTTATCTCACGAATGCCACTCAATATAAGTATATAACAAATGGGACACGGTCAAGCAATGCCTAGAACATATAGCACTCCTCTAAGTTGTAATGATACACCTGACTTTAGTTTGATGGTGCAGTTTCCAACTCCTTTGACAGGGTGTGTGGAGTCATCTCCGATGGTTACCTCTTCATCATTCTCCTCTCTCATGAAGTCTAGTACTTCTCTGAATCTTGTGATGTGTCTGGATGAGCCACTGTCGATCACCCAGGAGTTCACTTTGTTTGATGTTTGATGTGTGAGTGCTGAATACAGTACATACTTCTCGGAGTCCTCTTCCCTTTTCGATTTTCATGTTTTGGCAAATGTGGCTTGTTTAGTTCTTTTTGGAAATTTGGCAACATAGTGCCCAAATTTGTCACATCTGTAACACTGAATTTGAGAGAGGTCCTTCTTGAAAGAGTTCTTGCTGTGACGACCTTTTCTCTTCCCGAATTACTTCTTCTTGCCCTTTTTGTCTGAGCTTGTAGTTAGAACTTGAAGATTGTAATGTCCCCTTTTTAGCGCAACATGATATGGGGTGTCGTTAGCCTATTCTGACACGGTCCCGAAGGCTAACAAGGACATTGATGGGATCCTGAGGTGTTTTGGCCTAGGTGTTTTCGATTTCAGGCCAATCGGTGCTGCTCTGACAGGGTTTCTAGACACTTACTATTTATAGTAAGTTAGTCTCCAAGCAGTGACTTGAAATTTTTAGTGTTTCCCTGGTTGGCATAATTATCAGTAAAAAAATATTTGAAGGCGACAATGATTTAAAGGGATTATCAACAATGTTTTAATATTTAACGATAAAGTGTAAAGTTAAATTAAATATTTAACTTTATCGTTATATTATAAGGTTGGGAATATAAAGTAATGTTTAAAGTATTAAAAGTTCCCTTTAATGTGTACATTGTGGGAAATAATATTTTATTCTAAAATGTATTATCCCACATTTAGGAAATGAAGTGTTTGCATCCAGAAAAAAGATATAAATGGAGGTTGAGAGCTCTCTTTTGGGATAGGCTGGGATGAAATTAATGTTATGCTGTTGGATTTCGTAGAGATCTGATTATTGGGCTTGGAGGACGGAATCCCTCTTTGCTAGCATTCTCTTCGCTGTTGAAAGACACAGTCAGGAGGATTAATGGTGTTTTCATTCAGGAAACACATTGGGCTTCATTTGGTGCTCTCGCATGATGTTTTAACAGGGATTTGAAAGTGCAGATTTGAAGATATTGATTTTGCTACAGTACCGCGTGAATAGTGTTTTGCTACAATGCGCGTGAATAGTGTTTTGCTACAGTGCCGCGTGAATAGTAAAAATGCTACAATGCCATGAATAGTGCAGCTACAGTGTGTGAACAGTGTTTTCAGCAGGTTCTATACTTGTGGAGTTCAGGTTTGAATTTGTTTATTATCATATGGTCTGTAATATTCTTCAAATCTGATTTGTATGCTTGGAGTTGGAATTAAATAAATACCATCAGCATTAATCTTCTTGTTTTTGGTATTTGATATGTCTGGTTGTTTTTATATTGAATAAACTTTGAAAGCTTTACAATAAATATCAATTTATCCTATTGCAAATCAAGAACCAAAAAATCCAGTAGTCAGCTTGCAAGCCAACTATTTGACAAAATTACACTAAGTAAAAAGGACATAAATTTAGTACCGAACAGGGGGTGCCCATTACAGTGGTATCAGAGCTATAAGTCCTGCCATCCTGTGGAGATCTTACAGAGACTTTGGAACAGCTGGATAGAGGGAAAAGTGTTTGACAAAATATCAAAACACTAAAATCAGAAATTAATGAATTAAAAAACATGCTAAGCATGTATGTTTAAGCATGCAACAGGGGCCTTATAACTTCCGCCATACCAAAGCAAGACAAAACAGAAATTTGAACTCACAGAGCGAGCAGTCTAGTTCATCCGTGCAGGTGGACATAGAATCCAGTCATACAGACATAGAGGAGATATTCTTTGATCAGGACAGCAGTATGGGTGACCGAGATGATAGGAATACCGGTCCAAATCAGGGAGAGGTAATGTTCAGACAGTTACTGGGTACATTAGAGCAAGGGCAGCGTATGCAGCAAGAGAAAAATAGGCGAATGGACATGATGTTGCAGCTTATGGCTAGACAGATGGGCATCAATATTAATCCAGGTGATGCCAACAATGGAAACAATAACAATGGGGGAAACGATAACAATAGGGGCGATGATAATAATGGAGGCCGAGGCAACAACAATGGCCCTGAGAATAATATTAATGGTAATAATGGACATGGTAACAATGGGAATGAGGCGGATAACTTTAGACACGTTGCACGCCCAGCTCGAACAGCGAGCTCGAGACCTCTTCTACCCACCTTCCCACCTAGGGATCCGGTTCAACCAGTGAACGAACCGCAGATTACTGAGTTACAGGGTCAGTTCAGGAGGGACTGGGAGGCCAGTGGACCCGAGTTTCAGGCAGATATTTCCCTCAGGGATTATATGGACTTGAGGATGAGACATATGCCTAGAGCAGGAGGGAGGAATCAGAATTTTGAGCTGAGAAAGAAAGTTGGAAAACTTTCCTTGCCTTATTATGATGCTTCAGGGAAGATGACCGCACGAGCTTGGGTGCAGAAGGTAGATACATACTTGCAGCTAAATCCTATGCCTGAGGATGAGGCTATCAAGTATGCGGCTATGCATTTGGACGGCGTTGCGCATGAATGGTGGCATCATGGCATGGTGACTCTGGGGCATAATCAGATTACATCCTATGAGGAATTCACAGAAAGATTGATTGAGAGATTTGACACTAGGGATCCCGAGTTACATTTCAAGGAGCTAGCACAGTTAAAACAGTCAGGTTCAGTGGATGCTTACATCGCCGAGTTTCAGCGTTTGTCTGTACTTGTTACTGATATCTCTCCTAGGAGATTCGTGGTGTTATTTTGTGATGGGCTTGCTGATCCATTACGTGGTTGGGTGAAGGGACATGATCCACTCACCTTAGCAGAAGCAACTAAAAAGGCACGAGATTTAGCCCCTTCGGTATACAAAGGAAAATACCATTCAACAGATTCTTCCTACCGCAAGGACAAAGACAAAAAACCATTTCAAAAAGAGTATAACAAACCCAAAGAAGGATCAAAAGGACTAGACAGTGAAACCTTGAATGAACTTCGAAAGAAGAAACTGTGCTTCCAGTGTAGAGAGCCTTGGGACTTATCTCATAAATGCCCTCTCAAGGCTAAGGCAAATCAAATGGAGTATTTTTCAGCAGAGGAGTCAGAGTCAGAGGGGGAGGATCAGCACTCCGATTCAGATGAGGGTAACACGATAGAGGAGAGCAGCATTCCTAAGGATGATAGATCGTTGGCACGCTTGACAGGGGCCCAAAAGGCAATCACATTTAAGGTCAGGGGTACTATCCAGGGGCAGAAAGTGATATCTCTCATTGACACTGGGGCTACACATAACTTTATAGATACACAGTTGGTAGCGAGGAGAGGTTTACAGACAGAGGAGCATGATGGTTTTAGGGTCATGGTGGCTAATGGCCAAAAGCTATTATGTACTCAGAAGGTTTCAAATCTTCACATTAGATTTGGAGATGGCTATGAGTTGGAGGATGATTTCTACGTTGTGGACATGGGAGATTACGACGTCATCCTTGGTATGACATGGATGGCATCGTTGGTTGAGTTCACTTTCAACCTAGCGAAGTTGGAAATGAGGTTTCAGCATGAGAGTAGGACTGTTGTTCTCAGGGGACTTTCAAATGGGAGTTGCAAGGTAGTCTCTTTGAAGAGAATGGAGAGACTTTTTCGACATAATGACATAGAGTGGGCAACAGAGTGCTTAGTTATGCCAACTTCACCGGAGCCTCGGGTGAAGAGTCATCCACCAGATATACAGGAGATTCTTGACAGGCATGCCAAGGTATTCAGTGATATTCCTCACGGGGTTCCTCCTGACAGGGGTGCAGAGCATGTTATTGAGCTCGAGGAGGGAGCCAAACCAATGATGATCACTCCCTATCGTCATCCTAAGAAACATAAAGATGAGATAGAGAAGGCAATTAAGGAGTTGTTGGACATGGGGCACATCAGGCCTAGCAAAAGCCCCTTTGCTTCAGCTGTAGTTTTGGTAAAGAAGAAGGATGGGACAATGCGCATGTGCATTGATTACAGGGCACTGAATAAGAAAACAATTAAAAACAGGTATCCCATTCCTAGGATTGATGAGCTGATTGATGAGTTGCATGGGGCATGCTTCTTCACCAAAATTGATTTGCGATCCGGATACCATCAGATCAGGATGAGAGTAGAGGACATTGAGAAAACAGCCTTCCGATGTCACTATGGCCACTTTGAGTTTATGGTTATGCCATTTGGACTAACCAATGCACCCGCTACATTTCAGAGTTGTATGAACCAGGTATTCAGGGAGCAGTTGAGGAGATTTGTCTTGATCTTCTTTGATGACATCTTGGTCTTCAGTAAGACCTAGGAGGAACATTCACAACATTTGGAGGAGGTATTATCTATCCTAGAGAGAGAGTCTTTATATGTCAAGGAGTCTAAGTGTTTGTTTGGTATGACAAAATTACTATACCTTGGGCATATTATTAGTGCGGATGGAGTTCGAGTAGACCCTGAAAAGATTAGAGCTATAGTTGATTGGCCTACTCCTACGAACCTCACACAGCTTAAGGGATTCTTTGGTCTTTGCGGATTCTACAGAAGGTTTGTTAAGGGTTTTTCACAGACGGCAGCGCCTTTGACAAATCTCACCAAGAAGGGGGCCTTCGTGTGGACAGGGGCAGCACAGAGGTGTTTTGAGCATTTCAAGCAAGTAATGTCTTCATGTCCAGTTCTAGCTCTACCAGATTTCACGAAGCCTTTTGAGCTTCATTGTGATGCATCGGGTGATGGGATTGGAGCAGTATTGATGCAGGAGAAGCATCCCATTGCATTCGAGAGTAGGAAGCTCCGGGGAGTTGAAAGGAGTTATTCTGTCTATGACCGGGAGATGTTGGCCATAATGCATGCATTGGCCAAATTCCGATCATATTTGGTAGGTGGGCGTTTTGTGATCAAAACTGATCACAACAGTATTAAATACTTCATGAACCAGCGTGATCTTAATGACCGGCAACAGAAATGGGTTACTAAATTGCAGGCTTATGACTTTGACATAGAGTTTGTCAAAGGTAAGAAAAACGTGGTGGCTGATGCCTTATCTCGGAGACCTCACTTATGTGCTCTGGCAGAGATTTCAGGAGATTGGAGAGATCAGATTATAGCAGAGTATGTCGGAGATGCTTGGGCTTCTGGATTGATTTCAGGTACTATACAGGATGATCGCTATGAGGTGATAGATGGATTGATCAGAGTTCAGGATAGGGTTTATTTGATTCCGTCATCACATTTGAGAGAGGTGATACTAAAGGCATTTCATGATGCACCCACAGCTGGGCATCCGGGGATCTTCAAGACATACAGGCAGATCCGAGAGCGGTTCTCATGGAGAGGGCTCAAGGATGATGTTCAGAGGTATGTCAGGGAGTGTGCGGTTTGTCAACAAAATAAGGGAGAGCACACATTTCCTGCAGGTTTATTGCAGCCCTTGCCCATTCCTGATAGGAAATGGGAAAGTATTTCGATGGACTTCATCACTGGGTTACCACGAGTGCAGGGAAGGGATTGCATCTATGTGGTGGTGGACCGCTTGACGAAGTTCGCTCACTTCTTTGCTATTCCGTCCATTTACACAGCAGCACAGGTGGCAGATCTTTTCTTTAGAGAGATATTCAGGTTACATGGGTTGCCCAGATTCATTGTCAGTGATCGGGATAGTAAGTTTATGAGTGTTTTTTGGCAGGAGTTGTTTAGGTTGTGTGGTACAGATCTTACACCTAGCACTAGTTATCATCCGCAGACAGATGGGCAAACAGAGATTGTGAATAAATGGGTGGAGGGATATTTGAGGAACTATGTAACTGCACAACAAAAAGCTTAGGTCAGATGGTTGCATATGGGAGAGTATTGTTATAACACCACTTATCATATGTCCATCAGGATGACTCCTTTCATGGCACTCTATGGTTATGATGCACCTAGCTTCATGGATTTAGTTTTGGGGGACAGCAGAGTGCCCAAAGCCAAAAACTTATTGCAGGATAGTCAGGACATCCTGAAAGTGCTCAAGGAGAATATACAGCAGGCCCAGAATCAACAGAAATTGTACGCTGATCAGCACCGAATAGAGCGCAGTTTCGAGGTAGGGGATATGGTTTACTTGAGGCTACAACCATATAGACAGTCATCACTCAAGAAGAGCGGAGCTGAAAAGTTGAAGCCTAGATTTTATGGTCCCTACAGGGTGATTCGCAGAGTGGG
Source organism: Cryptomeria japonica (assembly GCF_030272615.1). Classification (NCBI taxonomy): domain Eukaryota; kingdom Viridiplantae; phylum Streptophyta; class Pinopsida; order Cupressales; family Cupressaceae; genus Cryptomeria; species Cryptomeria japonica. The sequence continues at coordinate 548,245,946 of NC_081405.1, forward strand.
TGAAGTCACCTATGAGCTTGAGCTTCCAGAGGGCAGTCGGGTGCACAATGTGTTTCATGTGTCTAGGCTTAAGAAAGCCATTGGTCAGAGTGTAGTGCCTTCTGCAAATTACCCCCTTTGGATGAGGAGGGGAAGCTTGTGTTAGTACCCGAAGCTATTCTGGATATCAGGAAAAGGACACTCAGGAACAGAATCGTTAAGGAATACTTGGTGAAATGGAGAGACCTGCCAGATGAGGATGCTACATGGGAGAATGAGCAGGTATTGCAACATTCAGGATCGAATTTGCTTGAGGACAAGCAATTTCAAGGGGGGCGGACTGTAATGTCCCCTTTTTAGCGCAACATGATATGGGGTGCTGCTCTGACAGGGTTTCTAGACACTTACTATTTATAGTAAGTTAGTCTCCAAGCAGTGACTTGAAATTTTTAGTGTTTCCCTAGTTGGCATAATTATCAGTAAAAAAATATTTGAAAGCGACAATGATTTAAAGACATTATCAACAATGTTTTAATATTTAACGATAAAGTGTAAAGTTAAATTAAATATTTAACTTTATTGTTATATTATAAGGTTGGGAATATAAAGTAATGTTTAAAATATTAAAAGTTCCCTTTAATGTGTACATTGTGGGAAATAATATTTTATTCTAAAATGTATTATCCCACATTTAGGAAATGAAGTGTTTGCATCCAGGAAGAAGATATAAATGGAGGTTGAGAGCTCTCTTTTGGGATAGGCTGGGATGAAATTAATGTTATGCTGTTGGATTTCGTAGAGATCTGATTATTGGGCTTGGAGGACGGAATCCCTCTTTGCTAGCATTCTCTTCGCTGTTGAAAGACACAGTCAGGAGGATTAATGGTGTTTTCATTCAGGAAACACATTGGGCTTCATTTGGTGCTCTCGCATGATGTTTTAACAGGGGTTTGAAAGTGCAGATTTGAAGATATTGATTTTGCTACAGTACCACGTGAATAGTGTTTTTGCTACAGTACCGCGTGAATAGTGTTTTGCTACAGTACCGCGTGAATAGTGTTTTGCTACAATGCCGCGTGAATAGTGTTTTGCTGCAGTGCCGCGTGAATAGTAAAAATGCTACAATGCCGTGAATAGTGCAGCTAGAGTGTGTGAACAGTGTTTTCAGCAGGTTCTATACTTGTGGAGTTCAGGTTTGAATTTGTTTATTATCATATGGTCTGTAATATTCTTCAGATCTGATTTGTATGCTTGGAGTTGGAATTAAATAAATACCATCAGCATTAATCTTCTTGTTTTTGGTATTTGATATGTCTGGTTGTTTTTATATTGAATAAACTTTGAAAGCTTTACAATAAATATCAATTTATCCAATTTATCCTATTGCAAATCAAGAACCAAAAAATCCAGTAGTCAGCTTGCAAGCCAACTATTTGACAAAATTACACTAAGTAAAAAGGACATAAATTTAGTACCGAACAGGGGGTGCCCATTACAAAGATCTTCATCTATATGCTTATGTTTGATTTCTTTCTTATTTTGCCTTGATTCCTGTTGGAGACAGTCAGCCTTTAGCCTATCGAATTTTGGAAAGTTATCCCTTGCACTGATGCCTTGGACGAACGTTTCCTATATACTAGGCAATCCACCTAAAGCAATTAGGGTTAATTCTTTGCTTTGGATCTCATATCCAAGGGTTGCTAGTTCATCCCTTAAGGTAGATATCCGCATGAAGTAGGCATTGACTGATTCTTCTTTTATCATGGTTATATGATTTATCTCTCTTTTTAGAGCCAAGGTTCTACTGGCATTAGATATCTCAAAAGCGTCTTCAAGTGCTTTGAACATGTTGAAGGCTGATTCGTGTTTCTTTATAATCGGCATAATATTGTTCCTTATCCCATCAACTATTATTTTGATAGCCTTATCATTTCCTTCTCTCCAAATTGCTTAATCAGGTTCAGTCTCAGGTTCTTTAGATTCAATCTTTACAAATGATTCAACTTTGTTATCTTTTAGTATCAATTGAATTCTAAATTTCCACGCAGAGAAGTCGTCACCTCCTGCAAGTCTGTCTTCAAATCTGATAGCGCTAGCCATTGATAGGATTGTGATGTTGAATATATATACTTGATTTGAATTTTACGTAAAATTGAACAGCCTCAGTTTCGATTTAACTATAGCTCTGATACCATGTTGAGACATGGACCAGCTTGGACTCGAACCTAGGACCTTCCATACGCTGCTAGAGTGCTCTACCACTGAGCTACTGGCCCCTCTTGGACCAGTCCATCATCAGTTCAGATGTGGCTTATTTCCAACACCAACACAAAATTGGCCTTCGTTTCTCACACTTACTATTTACAGTAAGTCAGTGGATGATTGAGAGGGACCCTTACTATTTTTAGTAAGGCATTTAGATGAACAGTGGACACGGTGGGCTACCCTATGGTGTTTACAAAATTGAGAAATAATAGTTATTATTGGAGTTATGATATTTTAATTATTATTAAAGTTATACTTTAATAATAATTAATCATAAGTGAATAATAATGATTAATATTTGAACTTCATTTATTGAAGTAAAGTCAAATATTAATACATAAGTTGGACGCCCACTTTGCACTTATTAAAAATGGCCTAGGTGAGGCATTTAATGAAATATTAAATGCTTTTTGGGAAAATCGAGCCATATTGGAGAAGTTATAAAAAGTGCCTTAATGAATTATTTGTTCATTGAACACTTGAGCATTTCAATGAAGTTTATCTGTGAGCTTGAGACCAAGGGTTTCAGCATTTCAGCATTTAAGAACGGAAACTCTTCAGTGTTTGTGCAATTCTGAGCCTATGAAATACTAGTTGAATTATTGTCAGGGGTTGGTTTCATCCAAAGGCAAAAATAAAGCACAATGGTGAAGTTTTCAGGAGTTTATTTCAAGGGTTTGAAGAGTAAATCATTCAAATAGCAGATAAATCTTGAAGGTTGGATTTATTAATTGCTGGCACACATATTCAGGGCCGTACATCTTCTCAAGGACCAGTCGTACCTTCTTCTAGGGCTGGCATGTCTTGTTAAGGTCAAAGCGCCTTGGGACTTGAGCATATTTCTTCATTGTGGAGGCATCTTCATTGTGGCTAGGTCTCCTTGGGCATCATCGATTTATAACAGCATAATACTCCAGGTTCATTACTTGCGTTTTCATTTGTCTTCAGGAATAGATCTGATCGCTGCTATCAATAGAGCTGTAGATGCACATTTTATATCAGTGACTGGAACGACCTTTGATTGTAAGCCAAGAGTCTTGGCATTGCATTTAGATCAGTTGTATATCAGCATTATACGTGGTTTGCATCCAAAGAAGGAGATACAAGGTTGCATGCCATGTGCTTGTCTAAATGTCTATTGGCTGTAAGTGTCTTTTGCTATACCTCCATGTTGGGTTGAATAGATGCATGCCAAGTGATTGATAATTTGTCAAGTAGCTGTAGTTAATATTTTCAGTCATTTATATGCATGTGAAAAGTCATAAAAATAGCTGGCATATCATTTCTATGTCATTGTTAGTCAATCTTGCATTGCTAGAAGCATTCAAAAACATCAGTTGCAGCATACAAAACCAAAACAATACAAACAGAAACACCGAACCAACAAGCATACAGGTTGCAGGCAAAGTGTTTGTTTAATCGTCTAAGGCAAAAGATCAAGGGTTTACATCAAATTTGCCAAGGCACTTCACACAAACCTAAAGTTTTTTTTATTTTTTGTTTTAGAATGTCAAGTGGGGGAAAACAAGGCTTGCACCCACTATGGAAGTATTGTGATTGTGTTACAAGGTCAAAGGGATCAAGTGGAAAAGCCACCATCACATGTAAGCTTTGTGAAATGTCATGGCAAGGTACTTACACAAGGGTGAGCACTCATTTCCTTCACATTTGTGGAAAAGGTGTTGATCATTGTCTAAATGAAATAGAATGAAATGATGTTGTAAGGGATCAAGAAAGGGTTGAAGGGAAAGTGTCTAATTTGAGCTCTCACACTTCAACAACAAGGACAACTACTGCAACTCAAAATCAAAATAGAGTTAAAAAATGGATTTATCTTCTAGAGGTGTTCATGTGACAACAAAAGATGTAGCAAAAGAATACTCTCACAAGAGACCACAGATTGGCAGCTTACACCCCATAGGAAGATTATTTGATGTGCAAGGTCAAGAAGTGGTTGATACAACGATTGCACACTTCTTTTATGCAAATAGAATACCATTTAATGTTGCTCGCTCACCTTTCTACAGAAGCGATGGTCCGTGCTATCAATAATAGACCAGCTAGGTATAAACCAATTGGGTATGAAAAACTTCACACTATTCTAACTGATAAAGAAAAAATTCAATTATAGCAACAAACTGCACCAATGAAAAAAGTGTGGTCTACAAAAGGATGCAATATTCTGATGGATGGGTGGATAGATGCTAGAAATCATAACCAGCTATGTGATAGCATTGAAGATGTGGAGGCGTCGCATGTAGTTCAACTTGTTACAAATGTTGCCCTTGTTTGTAAAGAAGAAGACATGTTGGTGCAAAATATGTACACACAAATATTTTGGACACCATGTTGTGTGCATTCGTTGAATAGTTTATTCAAAGATATTGGAAAGTTCTAGTGGACTTCAAATCTCATTCAAAAGGGCAGAAGAGTACAAATGTTCATATGTAACCATCACCACACAAGCCATTTATCGAAAACTTGCCAAGGTGGAATTTCTCAACCCTATTGATACATGGTTTACTTTTTATTTTATTCTTCTTTAGCGTTTTTGTGGAGTCAACGACGCTTTAATTCCATGGTAGTTACTGATGCATGGGCAGCTTGGAGACGATATATATCAGATATTGCAAGTGAGATGAGAAGTATGGTCCTTGATCACCATTTTTGGGCTGATATTAAATTTGTTGTAGACTTTATTAAGCCCATATGTGAGGTGATCAAATTTGTAGATTCAAACAAGCCATGTGTTTACTACTTTATCTAGTAAATTAAATGCAAGAAATAAAAATACAAATAACAATGCATACCAGACACAGTAGTAAAATATATCTTTATTTGCACATGAAATTATTACAGAGAAGAAGACCAAAGATGGTTGGCCAAGAATTACAATTAATCCAACTATACCATAGTCCCTTGGCAGTACACAACATATTTAAAGGACCTGACGATTGCCAAGAGGAACACAATTGTCAACCAACGGACACATAACTACCCAAGAGTGACAACCCACTTAATAGAAACAATTAATACATTGGCAGATAACAAATATTATCAAACATAACGATAGGCATTTTATGCCGACTATATCATCCCCCCAAAAGAAAAAGTTGTCTTCTAGACGACAAGTAAACATCAAGTAATATTCAAGAAGACTAATGACAGACTATGACTTGGATTGGATGACCCCAACTTGTAGTGTACCTGCCAAATCAAACGACAGTCTGGGGGCGACGAGAGTCTGGGGGCAGTGCCCCTAGCAAGGTCAAGGTGCAGCACCCCCATTGCCAAGCCCAAATTAAGACCTTCAAAAGCACACAAAATTCCATGGTGCACGTTTTTGTGACTTTTTAAGACACCAAATAAATTGTTGATGAAGCTAGAAATGGAGATTTTACTCCTACCACTTGCTTTTTTTGCCCTTCCCATAGGGCTTGGCCACGTACAACTCCCCTCACTTCATGTACAGCCTGAAACAAACCATGTACAATCTGAAACCTTATGTACAGGCTTGACTACCTTGATTGGTTTTCTGCGTGCAATTTAGTGTTTTTGTACAGTGTCTTCAAATTGAGTACGATATCTCCTCTGCCTCACACAGACTTGACTTCTCTATTGTCACGTGCAGCTTTGTGTATGACCTCAACCCATACATCCTCTTCTCTTGTTTGTATAGTGCGTGTACGTATGTTCTTGTGGTTACGTACGGTCTTTCATGTCCGTGTGACTTACTGTCTCCCCTTTTGTACAGCATGCAGCCTTTCCTTCCGTACAACATGTATTTTCTCTTTGTATGGCCTCCTCCCTACTTGCCCGTACGGTGTACTCCTCACATACAACCTTCTCTTGCTTTCGTACAACTTTCTCACGTACAGCTCGCCTAGTTCATCTTCTTCCATGTACAGCACTTTGTATTTGGCCCTGTATGGTCTCCTTTCTACAACTCTTATACCTAGCTTGTGTGCAGTCCTTTCCTCAACCTTGTAGGGCTCAATCGTGTATGGCTCCCCAACATTACGTTTGTCCACATGTCGGCTCACATACGGATTTCCCTTCCCTCATCCATATGGCTCACCTCCACTCCCATATGGCTTCCTCCAACTTCTTTTCACCTTCTTGTATGGCCCGACCCCAAACAATTCCCTCAAGCCTGCCCACTACATGATGTTCCAGCTTGGCTTGTGTACAGACTTTGCACTTCCTCAATTCTGTCAATTTGTAGCATGTTGTAGTCGGGGTGGAAGACTTCGTAGTCCTCCATCTACCAATCAAATAATTCGTTCAAAGAACCTATTTCATCCTCCCAACAATCTTCCAGTTCCATTACCTGTTCCACCCTCTTTCTTCCTTCCTTTGTACTCCACTCTCCATTTCCAAACTCCGAGTTTGAAGATGTTAGTTCTTCACTCACCGCTTGATTCCTCAGGCCGATGACATACTTCCTTCCCTTACTCTCGATGGACAGTGTGTTCCACTTCCAATTGTGATTTGCCTTCGTAGTGATTAACCACCTTCTCCTGAGGAGACCCTCATATGCCTTCTTCTCTAATGGGACGACGAAATTCAAAAAGAAGGGCTATGTGCCAATTGTTACCTTTTGTGCCATCAAAGTCCCTAATGGCTTAATGCCATGCTGGTTGGCACCCACCAAATTGAACTTTGGTGGCCAGAGCATAGGTTTTCCAAGGCTCTTCCAAGTTTCCTCTGATAGTACATTGAAACCTAAGCCTCCATCGATGGTGGTGTTTGTTAATTTCATTCCCATAATTTCCATCTCCACGACAGTTGGCTTCATGCCAATGCTCACTGTCAACAACATCTAGTCACCTGCTACGTCCCCTTCACATGGAAGTTTCTTCGACGGTTTCTCTTGTGGCTTGTTCTATTTGTGATGACAGGAGTTGTCATCACCGACCATGTTGGTAATTGCCATTCCTAGTTGCAGCATAGTTTGAAGAAGATCTATCACCTAGATGGGTACGATTGTCTATAACACCTTTCGAACTATGTTATTCTCTGAATCCAATCGCAATGAGGTACTTGCAATTCTATTGGAGGTTATTTGTTCCTTTGCCAACACTTGTTCTACTTCTGCTCTAGCTTCTCGGAGTCGTTCCTTCTCCATACATGGCTTCGAGTACACCACCTTCTTTGTTTGTGTTCTCATGATTGTTAGAACTGCCTTGTCCTGTTCCGCTAAATCTACCATATTAATACACTTTTGCTTCAAGCAGTCGATGTCTTCATGATTCCCTGGTCCACACCATTTGCACAATAATTGTGTTTTGTCTTTCTTATTCTGACAATCTCTCACAAAGTGTCCCCATTCACTACAATTTCAGCATTGTATGATACGACATCCTCTAGAGTCAAACTGTATTTGATTTTGCCCTCATTGATTTCCATAATCGCTTGGTGATACATTTTGTGGTTTCAATGGGATAGACTCTCCGTATGTGAAGAGTACTTGCGTACTTGTATGTAATGTCCCCACTTTAGCAGTTGACCAAGCATATGTGCGTTAGCCTAGCTCTACATGGGCCCAAAGGCTAACGAAGGGTTTAAAGGGATCCTGGAGTGTTTTGGCCTAGTCATTTCCAGTTCAGGCCAAAACGGAGTTGATTTACTTAGTTTCAGGCATACTTACTATTTTTAGTAAGTCAACAGGACACAACGGAGGCTAGTTTTGGTGATTGGATTCGATACTCCTTGGCGAGAGCTTTCCGACGAGTTATCAATCGCGCTATTCAAAGTCCGATTGCTAGTATATTTTAATGCCTGAAGTGTTATTAAAGTAACATTTAATTTAATTGTAAAATATTAAAGTGTTACTTTAATATTTATTTTATGGCGATGTGTGCAAATCAAAGGGGCATCCAAGGGAGACATAAGTGAATATTTTAATATGTTTTATATTGCACATGTTTTATCCCACATTGCTTAAGTGAGTTGGGTCGACCCTTGGAGAAAGAATAAAAGGAAGCTTTTGTGGCTTCATTCAGCATGTTGAATATGAGAAGAAATTGATGTGTGAGTTGCAGATCCGTTCTTGGCATTAGAGGACGTCTATCCTCTCTTGTGACATTCTAGACGTCATTCCCTTGGGGTTTGGCCTTTGGAATCCATTGCTATCAGCTTCATTAACAGGCAGATTGGGTGCATTCTGGGTGCATTTCCAGCTACAGGCAGCAACACTATTTGGGTGTATTTCCAGCTACGGGCCGCAACACTATTCACGCGGCACTATTCACGCAGCACTATTCATGTCATTGTAGCAGCAAGATTGGAAAACATTTGATGGAGCATTATTGTTGGAGTATTTAGTGAGTTGAAAAAATCTTCTATGTATTTGATTAATTCTGAAAATAATATCATATCAGCAATAGTTCAATTTCTAGTTGCATATTATTGTAGTTTCATTCTTGTTCATATTCTGTGATTTCAATTCCATGTAAAACAAACCAACATTTCATTTCCGGAGCCATAAGGGAATTTAAAACATTAAACGGAGAAATAAGGAGTTGGATGCAAACTATTTGATAAAATTCCTAGCAGCCGTTGGTATGGTTTTTGGGCATTCCGGGGTGTCCATTACAGTGGTATCAAAGCTTGTTTTTCCTGCCATCCTGTGAGGGTTTCATGCGTCCAGCACATCAGTATTACTTGAGGAGAAACAGGTCAAACACAAACCTACAGAATTCACCAGAGATTGAAGAGGAGGGTAACCCTTTTTCAGCACCAACCATGGGTGACAGAAATGGGGAAAGGGGAGAACCTAGCACTAGGGAGATGCTCAGTGATCTTGCTAGGGGTCAGAGGGAGCTCCAGGCTACATTGCAGCAGATGGCTATAGCATTTACACAACATTTGACGAGAGCAGATCAAGGCAATAATGCCAACCGAGGTAATAATGGTGACCAAGGTAATAATACCAATCAGGGTAATAATGCTAATCAGGGAGGTGGACAAGATAATGGAGGTAATGGAGACGCATCGGTTAACAGGGGAACCAAGACATATGCTAGAGCAGGTTCTTCTACTACGAGACCACTCATGCCACAGTTTCCTCCGAGACAGAATGACCAGAATAATGTCGGTCCTACATAGCAAGAGATTCAAAATATAATTATGGATGATTGGAGGACTCTAGCCCTGAGCTACAGGATGAGATGACATTCAGCGAATATATGGATGTTAGACTCAAGAATATGCCCATGAGAGGAAACCGACAATAGAATTATGAGATGAGGAAGAAGTTGGGAAAGTTGTCTATTCCCTACTATGATGGTACAGGGAAGGCTTCAGCACGGACATGGGTCCAGAAATTAGATACTTATTTTCAGCTTAATCCCATGCTTGAGGAGGACGCGATTAAGTATGCTGCATTGCACTTGGATGGGAGTGCACACGAGTGGTGGCACCATGGTATGGTCACATTGGGCCATAATCAGATAGACACATACGCAGAGTTCACTGAGAGGTTGATTGACAGGTTTGATACGAAGGATCCAGAACTCCATTTCAAGGAGTTAGCTCAGTTGAGACAGTGGGGTCCTATCGACAGTTACATCTCAGATTTCCAGAGACTATCAGTGTTGGTTACAGACATTACGGAGAGGAGGTTGATTGTACTGTTTGTGGATGGATTGTCAGAGCCTCTTCGTGGTTGGGTGAAGGGACATGATCCCCTCACATTGCAGAATGCCATTCGGAAGGCGAGAGATCTTGCACCTTTCGCTTCTAGGAGTATGTTCACTCCTAAGGATCCACACTTCAAGAAGGATAAGGATAATAAACCTCTACATAGGGATTCTCAGCCTCAAAAAAAGGAATCAAAGAGGTTAGACAATGAGACACTGAACGAGTTGAGGCGGAAAAAACTATGTTTTCAGTGTAGGGAACCGTGGGATTTATCTCACAAGTGTCCTCTGAAGGCTAAGGCCAACCAGATGGAGTACTTCTTTGCTGAGGAGTCACATTCAGAGGATGAGGAGCAGCAGTCAAAGTCTGATGGTGAGAGTAGTGCCACTGAGGAGGGTTCAAGGAATGAGAAGTCCCTAGCTAGATTGACAGGTGCTCAAAAGGCAATTACTTTTAAGGTGCGTGGTACCATACAGGGACAGAAGGTGGTTGCTTTGCTGGACACTGGGGCCACACATAATTTCATAGATTCACAATTAGTGGCTAGGAGAGGGTGGCAAACTGAAGAACATTCAGGATTCCGAGTCATGGTAGCTAGTGGTCACAAGTTACTATGCTCACAGAAGATTACAAATCTTCGCATCAGATTGGGAGATGGTTATGAGCTCCAAGATGAGTTCTATGTTGTGGACATGGGTGATTATGATGTTATCTTAGGGATGACTTGGATGGCATCATTGAGAGAGTTTACTCTCAACATGGAGAGAGTAGAGATGAGGTTCCAGCATGAGGGCAGGACCGTGGTATTCAGAGGATTATTAGATGGCAGTTGTAGGGTAGTTTCTTTGAGGAGGATGGAGAGGTTGTTCAGACATGATGATGTTGAGTGGGCAGCGGAGTGCTTGATTATGCCAGCATCACTAGAACCACAAGTTAAGAGTCATCCGCTTGATATGCAGGACATCCTTGATAGACTTGCCAAGGTATTTAGCAGTATTCCACATGGCGTTCCTCCAAATAGGGGAATAGAGCATGTCATTGAATTAGAAGAGGGGGCTAAGCCCATTATGATCACACCCTATCGTCATCCAAAGAAACACAAGGATGAGATAGAGAAAGCCATCAAGGAGTTGTTGGAGATGGGGCACATTAGGCCAAGCAAAAGCCCTTTTGCTTCAGCAGTTGTTTTGGTTAAGAAGAAGGATGGAACAATGCGCATGTGCATTGACTACAAGGCCTTGAATAAGAAAACCATTAAGAACAGGTACCCCATTTCAAGGATAGATGAGCTGATAGATGAGCTACATGTGGCATGTGTCTTCACAAAGATAGATTTGAGATCAGGGTATCATCAGATCACTATGAGGGCAGAGGACATTGAGAAGATAGCTTTTCGATGTCACTATGGTCATTTCAAGTTTCTGGTTATGCCATTTGGGCTAACCAATGCTCCCACTACTTTTCAGAGTTGCATGAACCAGGCGTTTAGGGGGCAATTGAGGAGATACGTTTTGATTTTCTTTGACGATATTTTGGTCTTTAGCAAATCATGGGGGAAGCATTTGCAGCATCTTGAGGAGGTACTATCTATTTTGGAGAGAGAGTCTCTGTATGCCAAGGAGTCTAAGTGTGAGTTCGGGATGACAAAGCTTTTGTACCTTGGTCATATTATCAGTGCAAAGGGAGTTCGAGTGGACCCTGAAAAGATTAGAGCTATTGTTGATTGGCCCACGCCTATGAACCTTACTCAGCTTAAGGGGCTCTTTGGCTTATGTGGTTTTTATAGGAGGTTTGTTAAGGGGCTTTCTCAGACAGCTGCTCCCTTGACAGATCTTACTAAGAAGGGGGCCTTCATGTGGACAAAGGCAGCACAGAGGTGTTTTGAGCATTTCAAGCAGGTGATGTCTTCATGTCCAGTTCTAGCTCTACTAGACTTCACAAAGCCTTTTGAGCTTCATTGTGATGCATCAGGTGATGGGATTGGAGCAGTATTGATGCAGGAGAAGCACCCCATCGCTTTTGAGAGTAGGAAGCTCCGAGCTGTGGAGAGGAGCTATTCTATTTATGATTGTGAGATGTTGGCCATCATGCATGCCTTGGCCAAATTCCAATCCTACTTGGTTGGAGGGAAGTTTGTGATCAAGACGGATCACAACAGCATAAAGTATTTCATGAGCCAGCAAGACTTGAATGACAGGCAGCAGAAGTGGGTCACTAAATTGTAGGCTTATGACTTTGACATTGAGTTTGTCAAAGGGAAGAAGAATGTAGTAGTTGATGCCTTATCCAGAAGACCTCACATTTGTGCTCTTGTAGAGATTACAAGAGATTGGAGGGATAAGATTATAGCAGAGTATGTCGGAGATACTTGGGCTTCAGGTTTGATTTCAGGTACTATAGGGGATGATCGCTATGAGGTGATAGATGGATTGATCAGATTTCAAGACAGGGTTTATTTGATTCCGTCATCACAGTTGAAAGAGGCGATACTGAGGGTATTTCATGATGCGCCTACAGCTGGGCATCCAGGGGTCTTCAAGACCTACAGGCAAATCCGAGAACGGTTCTCATGGAGAGGGCTCAAGGATGATGTTCAGAGGTATGTCAGGGGGTGTGTAGTTTGTCAACAGAATAAGGGAGAGCACACGTTCCCTGTAGGTTTACTACAGCCCTTGCCCATTCCGGACAGGAAATGGGAAAGTATTTCAATGGACTTTATCACTGGGTTACCACGAGTGCAAGGGAGAGATTGCATCTATGTGGTGGTAGACCACTTAACGAAGTTTGCTCACTTTTTTTCTATTTCGTCCACTTACACAGCAGCACAGGTGGCAGATCTTTTCTTCAGAGAGATATTCAGGTTACATGGGCTGCCTAGATTCATTGTCAGTGATCGAGATAGTAAATTTATGAGTATTTTCTGGCAAGAGTTGTTTAGATTGTGTGGCACAGATCTTACACCCAACACTAGTTATCATCCGCAGACAGATGGGCAGACAGAGATTGTGAATAAATGGGTGGAGGGATATTTGAGGAACTATGTGACTACACAGCAAAGGGCTTGGGTTAGATGGTTGCATATGGGAGAGTACTGTTACAATACTACATATCATATGTCCATCAGGATGACACCCTTCATGGCACTTTATGGTTATGAAGCACCAAGCTTCATGGATTTGGTTTTGGGAGACAGCAGGGTGCCCAAAGCCAAAGACTTATTGCAGGATAGTCAGGATATCCTGAGAGTGCTCAAGGAGAACATACAGCAGGCTCAGAATCAACAGAAGTTGTATGCTGATCAGCACAGGGTAGAACACAGTTTTGAGGTAGGGGATATGGTGTACTTGAGGCTACAGCCATATTGGCAGTCATCGCTCAAGAGGAGCGGAGAAGAGAAGCTGAAGCCTAGATTTTATGGTCCCTATAGGGTGATTCGCAGAGTGGGCGAAGTCGCCTATGAGCTTGAGCTTCCAGAGAGCAGTCGGGTACACAATGTATTTCATGTGTCTAGACTTAAGAAAGCTATTGGTCAGAGTGTAGTACCTTCTGCAGATTTACACCCTTTGGATGAGGAGGGGAAGCTTGTGTTAGTACCTGAGGCTATTCTGGACACCAGAGAGAGGAAACTCAGAAACAGGATAGTGAAGGAGTATTTGGTCAGATGGAGAGACCTGCCGGAGGAAGATGCTACATGGGAGAATGAGCAAGTAATACAACAGGCTAGACTGAGATTGCTTGAGGACAAGCAATTTCAAGGGGGGCGGACTGTAATGTCCCCACTTTAGCAGTTGACCAAGCATATGTGCGTTAGCCTAGCTCTACATGGTCCCGAGGGCTAACAAAGAGTTTAAAGGGATCCTGGAGTGTTTTGGCCTAGTCATTTCCAGTTCAGGCCAAAACGGAGTTGATTTACTTAGTTTCAGGCATACTTACTATTTTTAGTAAGTCAACATGACACAACGGAGGCTAGTTTTGGTGATTGGATTCGATACTCCTTGGCGAGAGCTTTCCGACGAGTTATCAATCGCGCTATTCAAAGTCCGATTGCTAGTATATTTTAGTGCCTGAAGTGTTATTAAAGTAACATTTAATTTAATTGTAAAATATTAAAGTGTTACTTTAATATTTATTTTATGGGGATGTGTGCAAATCAAAGGGGCATCCAAGGGAGACATAAGTGAATATTTTAATATGTTTTATATTGCACATGTTTTATCCCACATTGCTTAAGTGAGTTGGGTCGACCCTTGGAGAAAGAATAAAAGGAAGCTTTTGTGGCTTCATTCAGCGTGTTGAATATGAGAAGAAATTGATGTGTGAGTTGCAGATCCGTTCTTGGCATTAGAGGACGTCTATCCTCTCTTGTGACATTCTAGACATCATTCCCTTGGGGTTTGGCCTTTGGAAACCATTACTATCAGCTTCATTAACAGGCAGATTGGGTGCATTCTGGGTGCATTTCCAGCTACAGGCAGCAACACTATTTGGGTGTATTTCCAGCTACAGGCCACAACACTATTCACGCGGGCACTATTCACGTGGCACTATTCACGCAACACTATTCATGTCATTGTAGCAGCAAGATTGGAAAACATTTGATGGAGCATTATTGCTGGAGTATTTAGTGAGTTGAAAAAATCTGCTATGTATTTGATTAATTCTGAAAATAATATCATATTAGCAGTAGTTCAATTTCTAGTTGCATATTATTGTAGTTTCATTCTTGTTCATATTCTGTGATTTCAATTCCATGTAAAACAAACCAACATTTCATTTCCGGAGCCATAAGGGAATTTAAAACATTAAACGGAGAAATAAGGAGTTGGATGCAAACTATTTGATAAAATTCCTAGCAGTAGTTGGTATGGTTTTTGGGCATTCCGGGGTGTCCATTACATTGTAGTCTTGAAATTATATGGACACTCCTTTATTGAATGACCCATCACCTGGTAAATCTCACAAAACATCTTTTTAGGACAATTACCTTTCGTGTGCCCCTCAATTTTGCACTCAATACGACATAGTTCATCACTTTCTTTATTGGTTCCTTTCTCGGCCTTCAATTCTTTCCATTCTCAACATATCCCATTGAAAGGCTTGGATTGTTTTGGATTCTTCATCACTTCTACCTTCGGTGCTCTCGTCATCATGAGTCTTCCTCTTCCCTCAGGAGGATGTTTTGTTTTCACTCTCGATGTCCATCGCCCAATTGTAAGCATTGGCGTACGAGGACAAAGGCACTACTTTCATCTACTTGTGAAGCGAGGGGATCAATCCCTCAGTGAACCACCTCTTCTTCAAGCTGTCAGTTGGCTGGTTCTCCATCTTCTTCAGCAATTCTTAGAGCCTACGATTGTATGCTCGCATGTTCTCGTTCTTCCCTTGCCTAGTGTTGTAAATTTCCACAACAATTTCATTAATGTCTCTCAGCAATTTAAACTCTTCTTGAAATGCCTTCTTCAATTCGTTCCATGATGCTTTGCATTGAGCTGCTAGGTATGTAGACCAGTCAATGGCAATAACCCATAGGGTGGTGGCATATGCCTTCAACCACTAATCCTAGTTGTCATGACCATTTGCTTCCCCTATTGTTATGTAGGTCTTACAATGGCGTATGAGTTCCTTCGATCCCTTACCTGTAAATTTAGGGAGTTTCTCCTTCTCCTGGGTGTTCATCATTGTTTTCAATCGTAAGGTACAATGTGTATTCAACCAGATTGGACCATCTCACTCTGTGCCTCTTGCACTCTTGGCCATGTGCGAGCTCTCTACGTGTCCACCTTCTACGTCTTCTACACCTTGGTCACCTTCTTCATTTCTATACTCTCTCCTTCGTAGAGTCTTCGACTCTTCTTTGTTCCTTGGCGAGGGACAAGTTCCCAATATTATGCAAATTGGTTTCTCCCCTGCTTTGACCTAGGTGGACTATTTAGCCTGGTGCATTCCTTGCACTCTTGGCCACAAGCGCATCCTCTACACGAACACCTCTAGCATCCCCAACACTCCGAGTACTCCCAAGCTCTAACTCATCCTTGTGCTCCCTCCAGCCAAGGTTGGCAGTTCAGATCCTCCAAATCTCGATTCCCCTGAGATGGATAGATGGCAGAATATATCTTTGAGTTCAGGATTTCCCTCTTCATACTCATCCAATGTTGACTGTACAGACAGATGGTCTAATCATCTGATTGGATTTTCCTCGAATGCTTCTCATAATCTTCTCTTTGTTCTACAATCCTTAAAGATCGCCTAATCACTTGGTCTTGACCACCCTATGGTCTCTTCTCACCTTTATTGGAGAATCATTCAAGGCTGACCCAATTTCTTTGGAGGCAATGGTGCCAAAATGTTCACTGCTATATCTGGTAAGTTAAATATAGGAAATAATAATACAAATAACAATGCATACCAGACACAGTAGTAAAATATATCTTTATTCGCACATGAAATTATTATAGAGAAGAAGATCAGAGATGGTCGGCCAAGTATTACAATTAATCGAACTATACCATACTCCCTTCCTTGGCGGTACACAACATATTTAAAGGACCTGACAGTTGCCAAGAGGAACACAACCGTCAACCAATAGACACATAACTACCCGAAAGTGACAACCCGCTTAATACAAACAATTAATACATTGGCTGATAAAAAATATTATCAAACATAACAATAGGCATTTTATGCCGACTACACCATGTTTGGAAGAAATTTATGAAGAAAGAGATTCCATGTGTGCAAGAGTTAGAAATAACAAATGCAAGAGATCTTTCTCTATATCCTTTGCTAGAGGAGAAGATACATGGAAAATGGAACAAATTTAACACACCCCTTCATTGTGCTACCCATGTCTTAAATCCTAAATGGTATGATATGCAAGTAACCAATAAGAGGGTTCCATATAAGGGTAGAGAGGTAACAAAGGGATTTTGGGCTGCAATAAACAAGATTCATGGCCGAAGTGAGGATGCTTCAATTTATGAGGACTTGATGGAAAAATTTCACATAAGCATGGCTATTTTTCTTTTGTGGAAGCTTTATATGATATTCCTGCAAAGAAAGACCCTATAGAGTGGTGGTGGAACCTTGGAGATGAAACCCCTAAATTGCAATCATTTGCAATAAGATTGCTCTCACAAGTAGCCAACTCTTCATGTTGTGAAAGAAACTGGAGTACTAATGGTTTTATTCATTCACTAAAGAGGAACCGATTAAGGTCAAAGAAAGAAAAGAACTTGGTGTACATTAATAGCTCACTTCGCCTTCTCTCTCGTGTAGAGCCTAGGTAAAAAGAATGCAAACGACAAATATGCTACTACTAATAAATAATACTTTGTTTATGTTTTGTTAATAATGGCAGTGTAATTAGTTCCCTAGAGTCATGTCGGTTGCCGACGGTTGGCAGCCTTAACTAACCGTCCGGTACTATTTATATTGTAGTTGTATCGAGAACAGGGAATAGTGATGATGTACAGACATTACACCAGAGAAAGGAATATCATTTGGCTATATTATGTGTTGAATATGTTTTACTATCAGTTCTATTATGTTCTATGTTTTGTTATTTCCTATAAGTTAAATCTATTCCATTTGGGAGTAAACAGAGAGGTTTCTTCAAAAAAATGGGACCAAATTTCACCTAATGGAGAAGTTGCAGCCTTGGTGAATGAAGTAGTCGAAGCAGATGGCCTGAATGATTTATCCCCCATTCTATTACCAACAGAAAAACCTAAGCTTGAGAGTGATCAGAATTTGGAGAGCACCATAGATGAGGACCTAGAAATGGATTACATAGAAGTGCAGACAATAGAATTCTGATTTCTGATTTTTATTTTTTTGTTTGCGTATCAACCTATAAAGCTATAAACATTTCTGAATTTAAATATGTAATAGCTAATATCAAATATCGAAATATCAATTATGTAGTATGAACTCTTTGACTCTTTCACACAATGACATTTGTGTGTTTATACTTAAAATTTAATGTTAAACTTTACAAGTGTTCTTATTTTGAAAGTTTAATGTTGAGATATTTCAATTTTAATGTAGCAATTTATAAATTAGTAAATTATATTAAAAAAATGCCATCTCCAAGTACCCCGTCTCCGATTTTTCAAAAATAGATGTACCGATACCCTTACCAATCTCTCATACCAATAATAGTATGCGTCTCTTAGCAACCTTGGTAAACAACCGGTCATAAGGAATAGAGAACCTTGGATGGACTACATGTTGCAAGATGGTTTACTTTTAAAAGGATCTCAGTTATGTGTACCAAGGAGTTCTATGAGGGAAAATTTAATCAGTGAAAAGCATTGTGGTAGTCTTGCTAGTCATTTTGGCTTAGATAAGACTTTAGCTCAGCTAAGTGTTCACTACTTTTGACATAAAGTGCAATAAGATGTGAGGAAGTTTGTAGAGAGGAGTAAATTGTGTCAATATGCTAAGGGAAAGAGTATAAATGCAAGTCTTATCAGCTTTTACCAATCCCAAATAGACCTTCGCACTCCATTAGTATGGATTTTGTTTTCGGTCTACTTAGAACCCAAAGAGGCCATGATTCAATCTTTGATGTAGAAGACACGTTTTCTAAAACGACTCAAATTATAGCATGCAAAACGACAAGTGATGCTACTCATGTTGCTGATTTATTTTTCAAAGAGGTAGTTAGATTACATGGCATTCCACTAAACATTATATCAGAGAGGAATACTAAATTTGTGGGACATTTATGGAGGACTTTATGGAAGAAGTTGGGCACTAATTTGAATTTTAGTTCAGCATGCCACCCTTAGACGAGGTGGTGAATATGACTTTTGGTAATCTACTAAGATGCTTGGCAAAGGACCATCCCAAGCAAAGGGATCTCATCTTGTCACAAGTAGAATTTGCTTACAATGATTCACCTAACAGAAGTACAGGTACAAGTCCTTAAAAATTGTCTATGGTTCACATTCAAGAGGTATTTTTGAGTTGAGAGATTTTGGTAAAATGGAGAAAAGAAGTGTTGAGGGAGAGGAGTTTGCCATTGCTATGCAAGAGGTACATGAAGAAATCAAGAAACAATTAGAGGCAAGTGCAAGTAAATACAAGAAACATGCAGACCTCAAGAACAGAGGTTAATCTTCAGATTGGAGACATGGTATTAGCTCAATTGAGGAAGGAAAGGTTTCCTAAAGGTGAGTATAACAAACTCAAAATGAAGAAAATTGGCCCTTGTAAGGTTTTAAGAAAGTTTTCTAACAATGCTTATGAGATCGAAATGCCAAGTGATGTTGGAATCTCTCCTATTTTCAATGTTGCAAACTTGTACCCATACAAAGGTGACGATGAAGGTGGCATAGCTGAGAGCAAGGAAATATTGGTTAGGAAATGAGCAAACCAGTTGCCAAAAGGAAACAAGGAAGTACTAGAAGCTATTTTGGACAAGCAAGTTGTCAAATGGACAAGCGGTAAAGAGTACTACTAATACTTAGTGAAGTGAAGAAGTCATTCAATACAGGATGCTACTTGGATGACTGAATCAGACATCAACAAGCATGGGTGCACCCTTGAAGACCTCATGAATAGGAGCATATGAGCCAACTTTTTGCTCCTTGGGAGTATGATGCAGGAGAATCATTTAATTTTGTTCTAGGTTTGCCTTAAATGTTGTGCTAGGTGTTAAATTACATGTCAGGAGGTATCTGGTTAGGTTTGAATAAACAACTCAGCCCAAAGCACCTAATCAGGGTTTTAGATGCATAGAACTGAACTATGGTTTGTAAGGTCATGGGGAAGGTAGTTAGGCACGATATAGCACTTTCAAAAACATTGGAACAAGTTAGTTTTATCATCTTTTGGAAGAGAACATTGAGTTTTTTGTTGTAGGTATGCTAGCAGGGTGTGAACAGGGATTTTAGACCTCTATTTATGCAAAATAAATGAGATTTCAAGCATTGTTGTCTGATCTTGTGTATGGAGTATTATTAGTTAGTTTGTCATCATTCTCCAAGAATTGTATGATATGTTAAGAAGTCCAATTGGTACCTGGTGATGTCAAGGATCAATATGGACCTAATGCAGGTTAGAGGTCTTGAAACGAAACTCAGAAATCAAATTTTTACCTACACTACCCTGTCAAAACCCTACCTACGGTTTAAGGAGGAATTTGGGATATGGGGGATTAAATGCTTCCCGAATTGACAAAATTGGGTATGTAGGTCTGTATCAACCTACTCCACTTGTTTAAGTACATGTTATACTATTTTGGCTCGTGTAAGGTTGCTATCTCTCAAAAAATCAATTTTGGACACCTAGAGGGCTAACTAGGACTAATTATTGTCCATTTTGAAGGGTTTAGATTGGAGGATTCCATTGTAGGAGAGGGTATCTGAAAGTGTGTTTAGATTCCCAAAAACCTCCATAAAAATCATTCTCCCATGAGATTTGTCCTAAAGCAGGGCTCTACTATGAAGAGACAATTTGTCAAACAAGTCATTGATCATTGTACTTTTGCTGCAAATTCCTTTCTCTCTGCATCAATAGAGTTCGCATGTTATATTTTTGTTAATATGAAGGAAACATGAGAAAGCAAAAAAAATCCAAACTTTTGACCATATATATTTTGAGTTGCAATTTCTTTTAAGAATAACTTGATCTATACTTGAACTAAATACTCGACAAGAACGATGTGGGACATGAATTCAACAAACCTCATGGCCAGAATCAGTAATAAGAACTTCATCTTCAATCCGGATACCTATCCCCCGAAACCTGTTATTTTATAGCCAAAAAAAGACAGATTATTCCTATATAATCCATGCAAACCCTTCTATCTTTTCCACTTGTGCTGCATAGATGGCACCGAAATCAGATCCTTATTTTACCTTTCTGGTACACTGCTATTCCTTGGAATATAAACACCTGGCTCAATTGTAATTACCTGTTTAGAAAAGCAAGGCCATGAACTCTTTTAGCCTTTTTCCAGGAAAAAAATTATATATTGTTGATAGAGCAAGTAAATTTGTAAATGATTTTCAGTACAAGGAATCTTTAATTTTTATGAAACATGTACCATGGACACAAACTATACATTTATAGAAAATAAAATTATTGAAAAAATCTGGTGAACCAAGACAGTTGCAAGTCATCACTTCTTTTGATGAAAAGATTGCGTTTACCGCATAGCTATTACTTTTGTGGCATATCCCTTGTCTTGAAAACTGTATACTGGGGGAGATTTAAGATTATAAGGAAGGTGCAGTTGCCAAAAAATCTATGACGGACAGTTATTAAACAATCAAGTGTCAAAAGATAACCAGAAAGAAGCAAACTAATAAATACCATTAAGACATTTATTTTACAAACTATTATTACAGTATTAATTCTTGATGGAATATATGTTGTGCAGGAGAAATGCCAGCAGCAAGTTGTGCATTGTCCATTGATCTGTAAATATGTATAAATAACTTGATTATAATAAGCAAGTCATTAGTGAGAGTTGTCTTGCAGTTTTGCAACATCTGTTGATGGAGGGAGAACTGTGAAAAGACAAACATGGTCATTGAAATGTAAATGTTGAGAAGTCACGAATTCACATGACTGATGAGTAAAATGTTAATTGTCCTCGGTGATGATAATCAACACATCAAAGGCTTAGATGTCAATTAGCTAGCCATCAACATCTATTGTTATGCTGATACGAGATATATGACCCCTTGAGATACAATGGTTGTCTATTCCTGAAAATTAATATAAATTTGTTTGGAGGTGATTGATATGCATATCAGATGAAGGTTATGATGTGTAAAAAACTAATCTTCATTCCAGAAGGGATGCAGATTTATGATAATAATTATATGAATTATTTTAGATAGTCGAACAATTAAATAAAAGAATTCATGTTTATGAAATATTTTTTGTACATATGAGTTCAATTTGACAACCAAACCCTATAATGCATGACCATCATAGAAGATGGACAAGGTCTTATTAATTTTTCTCTTTTGATAAAATAAAGAGGATGAATTAGTTGAACCCTTCATCAAAAAGGCTTGTTCTAGGACCATGGGAAGTCAGTAGGTCTAGTAGCATTCTGAAAGATAGCAAGGGCTGATGTCTTTTGACATGTGCACCCACACACACAGATGATGGTAGTGTAGTACACCATAGGGAATTTAGCCATCATAGGTTCAGTGATGGCCACACTATAATTTTGTCCATGAGGATTCAGTAGGAAAACATGTATCTGCTATTTAGTATTTGAGCAGAATGTCATTGCAAATTAAAATTTTAAGTGTGCGTTCATGTGTGCATGTTTCAGTTTGTGTATGCCTGCACATTTGTGAATGTAGTCTTTTTATATCTTCATTAGTGTGCAAGCAGTTACACGGAAAGAAATCCATCAAAGCCATAAGAAGACAAATAACAGGATGCACAGAATGCTAGCAAAGCTTTGCAGACTTAAAATCCTACAAAAATAATGCCTATCTAAATGAGATGTTTGAAATAATTTGATTCCAATAGAAATTTCACGTATACCATTTATGCTCTCTAGCATTTGTAGCATTCAAAAGATGCTCTAATGTAATGTCCCTACTAGTTAGGGATCACTGTCCTGTTTTGTACACAGCAGAACCTCCCACTTTGCTTTCCACCGTTGTTCTCTCTTCCACCACCTTTTTCCCTCCACTTGTGTGCGGTTTGTTTTACTTATATCCCGTGAGGGGTTGTACCCCTCCATGGTTCCCTTCCACATGAAGGGGTGCGGCAGTGATCACAGCCCAGGCTGTGATTACCGTCGCACCTCTTGTGCGGAGGTAACCGGGGGGGGGCTCCATTAACTGCGTTATACGTATAATCTTATTTGCTTTTGTTTATTTATTTTTATTTAGTTTTAAAAGAATTATTAAATATTAAATAAATCACACTTGTCTTTCTTTATTATATACATATTTTAAATGTATTAAATATTGAGTGACATTTATTATATATTAAATATATTTCCTTTATTAATTTAATCATTTATTCATTTAGAACCTTATTTAATTAATCTATATATATATTAACATTATTTAAATAATTTTACATTATGTGATACCTTAGGGGTTATCACAGTCCCTTCATCTTAATTTTGCTTGTCCTCAAGCATCTTTAGATCTTCCTCTTTTTCCCAAGTGGCATCCTCATGGGGAAGATTCTTCCATTTAATCAGGTTTTCGATAATGGTCCGGTTCCTTAGCGCCTTTTCCGTGTATCTAGAATGACCTCAAGGTACAAGGTGAGTTTCCCTTCATCATCTAAGGGTGGTAGTTCACTGCACGGAGCCAAGTGTTGCCCGAGAACCTTTTTGAGGTGGGAGACGTGGAACACATTATGTATTTTACTGTCTTTGGGGAGTTCTATTTCATAAGCTACTCCCCCAATCCTTTGAGTTACTTTATAGGGTCCGTAGAACCGGGGTTTCATGTAATGTCCCCATTTTGTGAGCATCGGAGTTTGTAAGAATTAGCCTATCATTTGACCCTCGTAGGCTAATAATTATTGATAGAGGGCCTCGTGTGGCAGTTACTTGGTGATTAGAGACATTACTCTTCAGCTGGATTCAGGTTTTGGCCTTTGCACAGGTTTTTTGACTCAGATTGGCACACTTACTATTTATAGTAAGTTACTATTTTGGGAGAGTCAGGGTTCCTATTAATAGAAAGACACCTGAGCAGAGCTTATTGGCAGTGTCGACCTTGATTGGGCCTTTGCAGCTATTTCTAGACTCAGTTCCACATACTTACTATTTATAGTAAGTCACTATTCAGGGTTTCTATTTTTAGACAGGCATCCAATCACATGGAGAACAGGAAGAGTCGACTCCTGGCTCAGACGGCTTAGCAATCAGACAAGTACATCAAGAGATATTAAAGTTTAAGTGACTTAAGTGATTTATTTAATATTTTAATATTATTATAAAGTTCTAAAGTAACTTTATAATAATAAAGTCACTTTAATATAATAAAGTGCGTTAAGTGAATAATTTAATGTGGGAATAAATCTTTTATCCCACATTGGCCAGGAAGGTGTTTGAGCTCTCTTAAGGAAAGAATAAAAGGAAAGGCAGGAGTTCATTCTCGGAATCCAGTTGATGAATAGTATTTTGATTGATTTTTATTGTGGAGCCTAGGGCTTTCGCAATTTTCTTCTTTGATCATAGGAAACGGAAACTTCCTATTGATAGCAATTTTGAAGGTGTGAAATAACACCTGAATTATTGCAGTTGTGGGAAAGAATACTTCAGTTCTTTCATTTGTGCAAATTGGTGAAGTTTTCTACAAGGGTTTGAAGTTTATTGTTGGAGAACATTTATAATTGGTTGTGAATCATCCTTCTTTGGCACATGGAGTTATATCATTCTTGTTGGGAGAGATTATCAACAAATTATTCAAGGTTTTAAGAGCAGATTGCAAGTTTGTTCTTGCTGCTACAGTGCCGTGAACAGTGCCGTGAACAGTGCGCATGAACAGTGCACGTGAACAGTGCGCGTGAACAGTGCGCGTGAACAGTGCGCGTGAACAGTGCGCATGAACAGTGCGCATGAACAGTGCGCGTGAACAGTGCCACGCTACAGTATTTTGCTTGATTCCGATTGCAACTTTCATCTCCATCATTAAGCATCACTATTATCAGGTTCCTCTTGCAACTATTAATAGCTAGTATTGAAATATTAGGCATATAATTTTGCTGTTGTAAGTGATAACTTAGAATCAGATTTGGCATTGATGTAGTCTTTTTGTAAGCCAATTAGTCTTGGCAAATCCATAGCAGCATTGTACTTAGGAATGAATTCAATAAAGAAGATATATGTTGCACACCATTTGTTTGACGAAATGTCCTTTTAATAGCATATATGATCAGCATAATAGTTGCATGCCAGTTGTTTGTCGAAATGTCAGTTGGCTGTAGGTATTCATTCCATATCTAGTTTTCATGTATATGCATTAAAAATACCAAAAAGAACTGCACTCGCATACTAGTTCAATGTAAGAGGTATTGTCAACATCATTGGTGAACTTCCTAAATTTCTTGGCAACTTTCAAAGTGTATCAAACAATCTGAAATACAAAAATCAGAATACAGAAAGACAGCATACAAAGTGTTTGACAATATTCCTTGAGCCAAAATCAGTCAGTTTGGGCAAGGGATACTACAGTGGTATCAGAGCGGTTTCCTGCCAACCTGTTGGGTGATGGTTGCATTTAATTGGTGGGAAAATCATCCGTGTACAAATCAGTTTTGATTTGGTTTTCAGTTGGGTAGTGAAAATGGGCTACATGACAACATTGTTCAGCGATAAACAGGCACTGAAAGAACTTGAACAATCACAATACAAGCTCAGCCGAGAGTTGTTGCGTTTAGAGCAAACGCTTTCAAAGTTTGGGTTGCCTAAAAGATTCAATTCACTTCCTACCAGCAAAAGTCGAACACCACAAAACAAAGAAGAAGAAGTGATTAGCATGTTTAAGGAGTATAGCACTCTTCCTCAAAAAATTAAGAAGGAACTTCCTTTCATGAGTTACATGGATTTGCACCCGAGTCTTTGCCATAAGACAGAGTTTGCAAGGAAGAAATATCACACTATAGCTCATGAATTGTTTACACATGAAATGGATAGAGAATCTACACATAAGGATGATACAACTCTTCATCAAAATGATTTGGTATCTTCAAATTCCTATGAAGTATGCAGAAATTTATATGATGAATTTGATAGACATGCTGATTTGATTCAAGAAGACACTAGCACATCTTTGGGTAATGATTTATCTACATCATCCTTGCAAGAGGTGACTCAAGAAGTTTCTAATATAGAGGCTACTTCTGATTTTCATGACAGCGATGATGAAACTTTGCATGAGCATGAGACAGCAGTTTTTTCACATGTGCAAAATGATCCTATTGAATTGTCACATGAAAGTACTCATAAATTGGGTACTAATGATGCATTGTATGTGGAGGATTCATGTCATGGTGAGTCTGATTTTCCAGATCAGACCTTTGAAAACAAGCTAGAAGATTCATATGTTGATACGGAATCCCAAGATCGTGCTTTGGATGGGCATGCAGTTACTTTGAGAGTGGAGGTGTGTGAAGATACTATCATACCAGCAACTTCTACCTTATCAGTTGAGCCATCCTTTGAGGTACAAAGCAGCAGTACCTTAGATGTTGAGGTGTGCATGGATGAAAGCACACATGATGTTGCTTATCATGTAGTGAGTGATGACGAATCAGCCTCATATCATAGTGCATATTGTGAACCGGAAAACTTGTATGGGGGTCATAAGCTACAGAATCCTCATCATTTGGTTGGGCAACTAAAAGTGAATGACAATATGATTGCCACAACCATTGAGCATTTTGATGTTGCTCGTCAGATGTTGGCTACCTATGGTTGGAGTACTCCTTTGACAGATGAGCATGGTGATAGTGGTTTTTCCCTTGCAGAGATACATGCACTTCGAGAAGCAATTGGAATGATGAAACAAAATTACCTAAAACTACTTGCGAACAGGGATTTTCTTCTCGAGTGGGATTGCATTTGTTATGATGCATTGAAGGGAAAGGAGGACCAGGTCGATGAGCTCACTCATGAGCTTGAGGTGACTATGGACTCATTGCAGAGTGCCGAGTTGGCTCTTCAAGAGTCACAGTTACAGATTGAGAAGCTTACCGAGGAGTTGAGTTCAGCACAATCTCCACCAACTGCAGATATAGTACAGTTATATACAGAGGCAGTTGATGAGGATTTTATATCCACAGGTTGTAGTGAGGATGTGGTTACATCTATCATAGATATAGGTACGAAAGTTTCAGCTGGGATGAGTACCTTGGTTGAGAGCAGTAGAGAACCACTAGTTGCATCAAGTTCTCCTGAGGTCAGTACTGTGACAGTTGATGCAGGACAGTTTACTGGTAGCTCTTGTGTCACAATGGTGGATTCTCTTGAGAGTTGTGTGGTAGTACACAACGCTACTCCGTCCTCACAGGGCATTTGCAGAGTGTCATCTAGTTGGGAGTATGGCTCCCATGTTGATTTGTTTCCATCTCCTGGAAGCAAATCTGTCACTTCATCCCATGCAGCTGATTTTGGATGCCAGCTTGTTGTTTTTCAGAATCAAAGGGATCAGCTGCTCGATTCAAGTGTTGTTAGTGATGAGCCATTGATAGAGGTTGAAGCATTTTACCGCGACTACACAATAAGGGGTGCTCATCATTTTTCTTTTGATCCACACACAGAGGACTTGATGATGCATCCGTGTGGATTGGCTCCGAGATGCCATCCTTTTTGGGATGGGTATTCATCATCTTCAGAAGATGGGATTAGCAGTTGCGATCGCCCGACTCAACAGTTTATGGGGGATTACTTGCAGGGACAGCTGTCAGTTATACATCACGCTGATATGTATCCAACAGGGTTTGTTACTTCTATGTCACAAAGTTTTCTTATGGGTACATGGTTACAGGATGACTATGGTGTCAGTGGGCATGATGGTTTGGTTAGTTATCACATCCATGGGAGTTTACCGAGAACTATAGAGAAATATTGTGTTATAGGCGCCTTCAGATATTTTTATCTCTATATGGCGAATGGATGTGGGGTTCAGTTGTTTTGGGATCCAGGAGGTGACAGGTTTGGCACAGTGTATTGGATGGGTCCCATTGGTTTGCTTCACCACTTCTGGCATGGTGAAGTTGAGATCAGAGTAGCGCAGAGGAAGTCAGAGGGTATTAGGCTTGGCAGACTTCCATTCCGGGTTTGGGATCCAGGGATATTGTGCGCAACTATGTTTATGTTGGTGCTACAGGAGTCAGTTAAGGATGTGTGGGACATTTCACAATTCTCCTTTTGGGCCTCCCGAGGATTGGAGTTTCTTTGCAGTGGAGATTGCTTGGGGACAAGCAATTTCAGGGACGGTGGACTGTAATGTCCCCATTTTGTGAGCATCGGAGTTTGTAAGAATTAGCCTATCATTTGACCCTCGTAGGCTAATAATTATTGATAGAGGGCCTCGTGTGGCAGTTACTTGGTGATTAGAGACATTACTCTTCAGCTGGATTCAGGTTTTGGCCTTTGCACAGGTTTTTTGACTCAGATTGGCACACTTACTATTTATAGTAAGTTACTATTTTGGGAGAGTCAGGGTTCCTATTAATAGAAAGACACCTGAGCAGAGCTTATTGGCAGTGTCGACCTTGATTGGGCCTTTGCAGCTATTTCTAGACTCAGTTCCACATACTTACTATTTATAGTAAGTCACTATTCAGGGTTTCTATTTTTAGACAGGCATCCAATCACATGGAGAACAGGGAGAGTCGACTCCTGGCTCAGACGGCTTAGCAATCAGACAAGTACATCAAGAGATATTAAAGTTTAAGTGACTTAAGTGATTTATTTAATATTTTAATATTATTATAAAGTTCTAAAGTAACTTTATAATAATAAAGTCACTTTAATATAATAAAGTGCGTTAAGTGAATAATTTAATGTGGGAATAAATCTTTTATCCCACATTGGCCAGGAAGGTGTTTGAGCTCTCTTAAGGAAAGAATAAAAGGAAAGGCAGGAGTTCATTCTCGGAATCCAGTTGATGAATAGTATTTTGATTGATTTTTATTGTGGAGCCTAGGGCTTTCGCAATTTTCTTCTTTGATCATAGGAAACGGAAACTTCCTATTGATAGCAATTTTGAAGGTGTGAAATAACACTTGAATTATTGCAGTTGTGGGAAAGAATACTTCAGTTCTTTCATTTGTGCAAATTGGTGAAGTTTTCTACAAGGGTTTGAAGTTTATTGTTGGAGAACATTTATAATTGGTTGTGAATCATCCTTCTTTGGCACATGGAGTTATATCATTCTTGTTGGGAGAGATTATCAACAAATTATTCAAGGTTTTAAGAGCAGATTGCAAGTTTGTTCTTGCTGCTACAGTGCCGTGAATAGTGCGCTACAGTGCCGTGAACAGTGCCATGAACAGTGCGCATGAACAGTGCGCGTGAACAGTGCCACGCTACAGTATTTTGCTTGATTCCGATTGCAACTTTCATCTCCATCATTAAGCATCACTATTATCAGGTTCCTCTTGCAACTATTAATAGCTAGTATTGAAATATTAGGCATATAATTTTGCTGTTGTAAGTGATAACTTAGAATCAGATTTGGCATTGATGTAGTCTTTTTGTAAGCCAATTAGTCTTGGCAAATCCATAGCAGCATTGTACTTAGGAATGAATTCAATAAAGAAGATATATGTTGCACACCATTTGTTTGACGAAATGTCCTTTTAATAGCATATATGATCAGCATAATAGTTGCATGCCAGTTGTTTGTCGAAATGTCAGTTGGCTGTAGGTATTCATTCCATATCTAGTTTTCATGTATATGCATTAAAAATACCAAAAAGAACTGCACTCGCATACTAGTTCAATGTAAGAGGTATTGTCAACATCATTGGTGAACTTCCTAAATTTCTTGGCAACTTTCAAAGTGTATCAAACAATCTGAAATACAAAAATCAGAATACAGAAAGACAGCATACAAAGTGTTTGACAATATTCCTTGAGCCAAAATCAGTCAGTTTGGGCAAGGGATACTACATTTCAATTTTTCAGCCCCATTCTTCTTGAGGGAAGATTGCTTATATGGTTGTAGCCTTAAAAACACCAGATCTCCGACCTCAAAAGTCCTTTCTGTACGCTTCCTGTCTACATAGATCTTTTGTTGATTTTGGGCTTGTTGTAGATTCTCTTTCAAGGTCTTCATGATATCCTTACTCTGTTGAACAAAATCTTGTGCTCTTGGTACTTTACTTTCCTGGTTTATTAGTTCTCCAAAGCTTGTGGCTTTATAGCCGTACAAGGCTTGGAAAGGGCTCATCCCGATTGACATGTGGTGTGTCGTGTTGTAACAATGTTCTCCTAGGTGTAACCACTTTACCCATGCCGTCTGTTGCCCTATAACATAATTCCTTAGGTAGCCCTCTATCCATTTGTTCACTATTTCAGTTTGCCCGTCCGTTTGAGGATGGTAACTGGTACGAGGGGTTAAGACCATTCCTGCCATTCTGAAGAGTTCCTGCCAGAATTGGCTAATAAACTTGCTATCTCTATCGCTGACAATATTCAGAGGGAGTCCATGGAGTCTGAAAATTTCCCTAAAGAACAAATCAGCTATTTGGTAGGCTTTGTATTTGGTGGAGACTGCAAGGAAATGGGCATACTTCGTGAGTCTATCTACCACCACAAAAATGCTATCTTTCCCTTGTGTTTTTGGCAACCCTGTTATGAAGTCCATCGAAATGCTCTCCCACTTCTGTTTGGGAATAGGTAATGGTTGAAGCAATCCAGCTAGGTGAGTGAGTTCGATTTTATTTCGTTGACAAGTTAGGCACTCTTGTACGTATGTCTGGACATCTCTTTTTTGGTCTTTCCATGCATACTTTTCTCTTATGTGTTTATAAGTTTTATAGTATCCTTGATGTCCTGCCAGGGGGTTATCATGGAATTCTTTTAGGAGCTTGTGTTTGAATTTGGTTTGAGGGGTCAAATATACCCTTCCCTTGTACAAGATGAGGTCTCCCCTGACTTTAAAGTCTTCATTGGGAAGGTTTCCCTCCAAGATTTCCTTTGTTTGTGGATCTTGGTTATATTCCTTTAGGATTTCTTCCTTCCAGTCCTTCGAGATGCTGGTAAGGGCATTGAGGTGTGCCCTTCGGGTTAATGCATCCGTTGCCTTGTTATTCACCCCTTTTACATATTCTATATCAAAGTCATAGGCTTATATTTTGCTAACCCATTTTTGTTGCCTATCATTAAGGTCCCTTTGGCTCAAGAAGAAGCGTAGACTGTTATGATCGGTTTTCACACCAAACT
The DNA here is from genome assembly GCF_030272615.1 of Cryptomeria japonica. Lineage (NCBI taxonomy): Eukaryota > Viridiplantae > Streptophyta > Pinopsida > Cupressales > Cupressaceae > Cryptomeria > Cryptomeria japonica. Next base: position 548,276,733 of record NC_081405.1, read on the forward strand.
TCCCACAGACGAGGTATTGGTGAAATTTGGCCAAGGCATGCATTATGGCTAGCATTTCTTTGTCATAGATGGAGTAGTGTCTTTTTGCTTCGGTAAGTTTACGACTCTCAAAGGCTAGGGGGTGTTTCTTTTGCATGAGGACTGCCCCAATTCCCTCCCCAGATGCATCACATTGTAGTTCAAAACGTATAGAGAAGTCAGGAATGGCTAATACTGGGCACGAGCTCATGGTTATTTTCAGTTGTTCAAAGGCCTGTTGGGCTTGGTCATTCCATGTGAAGGCTCCTTTCTTAGTTAGGTCGGTGAGGGGTCCTGCTATTTTGGAAAACCCTTTTACAAAACGTCTATAGTAGCTGCATAGTCCCACAAACCCTCTTAGTCGTGTTAATGTTCTAGGGGTGGGCCATTCCTTGATGGCCTCGATTTTTTCGTCATCCACACTTACTCCTGCTTCACTAATTTTGTGTCCTAGGTAGATGATTTCTCTCATCCCAAATTCGCACTTGGAGGCTTTAGCATATAAGGATTCAGATTCAAGAATATTTAATACCTCTTCAATGTGCAGGAGATGTTCTTCCCATGTCTTGCTATAAATGAGTATATCATCGAAGAATATTAGAAGGGATTTCCGCAATTGTTGCCTGAATGTATGATTCATGCATGACTGAAAGGTGGTCGGGGCGTTAGTGAGGCCAAATGGTAGAACCAAAAACTCGAAATGTCCATAGTGACATCTGAATGTTGTTTTGGGTATATCCTCTTCTCTCATTCTAATCTGATGATATCCTGACCTTAGATCGATTTTAGAGAAGTATTTTGATCCGTGGAGTTCATCCATTAGTTCATCAATTCTTGGGATAGGGTATCTGTTCTTTATAGTCTTTTTATTCAGGACCCGATAATCTATGCACATTCTCATCGTCCCATCTTTCTTCTTGACCAATACTACTGATGAAGCGAACGGGCTGCTGCTTGGTTGGATGTGTCCCATTTCTAATAATTCTTTTATGGTTTTTTCGATTTCTTCTTTGAATTTGTGGGGGTGGCGGTTAGGAGTGGTAATGACCGGTTTTTCTCCTTCTTGTAATTCAATGGAATGTTCAAATCCCCTTTTTGGAGGTAAACCAGGAGGAATGTCTTCGCAGACTTTTTTGTGTCTCCTAAGGATGGGTTGTATATCATTTTGAATGATTTGGCCTTCGGTTGGAGATTTATCCAAGACCATACATTGGGCAACCCACTCTCCTTGATCATGTCTAAGGATTTTCTCCATTTTATTGCACGATACTATCTTTGGAGAGCCGTCGGGAATTCCCTTTAATGTTATCTCTCTCCCTTCATGTTGGAAGCATATCTCCCGATTGGGACTATCCATGGTGAATCGTCCCAATGAGTTTATCCATGGCATCCCCAAAATGATGTCATTCTCTAGGTTCACCACAAAGAAGTTCCTTGTAATGGTATGTCCCCCTAGGGTGACTTCCAATTGAGGTATAATTTTGGTGCACCTATCTATGACCTCCGTTGCCCATGATCACTTCAAACCCTCCAAACTATTGAGTTTTTAACCTTCTTTTTGCTGCTAAGTGTTTGCTAATGAAGTCATGTGAGGCTCCTGTGTCAACTAATGTGATTACTTTCTGTCCTTTGATAGTTCCTTTAAGTTTGAAGCATCTATTCTCACTCCCTTGGGTGATGACTGCTAAGGTACTTGGTTCGTTGTTCTCAAATCTGGCCCTTTTATAAGGTCTTTCCTCATCCCATATTTCTTCTGTGTTATTTATCTGTCCCTTTTTACATTCATGGTCTCTCCCCCATGGAGTCTTGCATTTGAAACATAACCCTTTCTCCCTAAGTTCCTCTTTCTCCTTACATTGGTGATTCAAACTCCAAGGTTTCTTGCAGAAGCAATAGGGCCTCTCCTAGCGGTCCTTCTGGAATCCCTCATTCCTATGTGGTGTTTTGGTTGAGGTATTCTTGGGAGCACTAAGTTCGACCATCCTAGTTTTTTTAATGGCCTCACCTAAATTTTGTGGTTCCAGGGGTTTTACAAAATTTCTAATAGAGTCTTTCAAGCCTTCTAAAAACATGTAGGTAAGCCTTCTCTGAGATAGGTCAGGGACCATTACTGACAAATTTTGGAATTGGTCTATATAGTCTTCAATGCTTCCTAATTGCTTAAGGTGTGTCAATTCTTGGAAGTACCATTCGGAGTCTTTCTGGTCGAATCAGCTGATGAGCTTTTGGGTGAATTCATTGTAGGTGGAGACATTTTTGTGTCCTAGGGTAATGAGACCATTATGCCACCAATTATGGGCTGCTCCTGTTAAATGTAGAATGGCAAATTTTATAGCATCTCCTTTGGTCATGGGACTGTATGAGAGGTATGTGTCTAGTTTTTGTACCCAAGCTTGGACGATGTCTTTCCCTGACCCATCAAAGCATGGTAAGGACATTTTGTTGACTTTAGCTTTGAGGTCATTACCCATAGGCTTCCTTCTTCTCCCTTCATTAGTCTTGGACTCACAGAAGTCCCTGAAGGAAACCACTCTTTGAACTTCTGGCTCTAATCTAGCATAAATTTGGGCAATTTCCTCTACCCCAAGTGTGGTCGGTTCCTCTTCCTCCCCCACAAGTTCCTCTCTAGGCAGAAATTCGGGAATTGTTTGTCTAGAACTCTGAGGAGATCGTTCGTTATCGGCGTGATTAGAGTGTGTCTCTCTCCTACGGTTTGACATATCTCTATTGTTGTTGTTTGTACTTTGGAGGATTAATTGGCTCATTCTTTCGAATTTCTCATTGGTTTGCTCCATGAAGGCCTGAAGGTGTTTGGCTAATTGATCGGCCATTGCTTTTGCGCCTTTCTTCCTCTGATATGTGATCATCAACTAAGAATCCCTCCCACAGGTTGGCAGGATTATGCTCTGATACCATTGTAATGTCCCTACTAGTTAGGGATCACTGTCCTGTTTTGTACGCAGCAGAACCTCCCACTTTGCTTTCCACCGCTGTTCTCTCTTCCACTGCCTTTTTCCCTCCACTTGTGTGCGGTTTGTTTTACTTATATCTCGTGAGGGGTTGTACCCCTCCACGGTTCCCTTCCGCATGAAGGGGTGCAGCAATGATCACAGCCCAGGCTATGATTACCGTCGCACCTCTTGTGCGAAGGTAATCGGGGGGGGGGGGCTCCATTAACTGCGTTATACGTATAATCTTATTTGCTTTTGTTTATTTATTTTTATTTAGTTTTAAAAGAATTATTAAATATTAAATAAACCACACTTGTCTTTCTTAATTATATACATATTTTAAATGTATTAAATATTGATTGTCATTTATTATATATTAAATATATTTCCTTTATTAATTTAATCATTTATTCATTTAGAACCTTATTTAATTAATCTATATATATATATATATATATATATATATATTAACATTATTTAAATAATTTTGCATTATGTGATACCTTAGGGGTTATCACATCTAAATCATAGCTTTACTTATATAAACAAAAGATAGTGATCTAATTCTATATGCATGATATGCTTATTGGCCAATGGACAACTAAAGGGAGTGCCATTAATTGCATTAGAGTTAGGAGAGTCATTCATTGTTTCCATGTTGATGTAAAATTCATTTTGAAAGCTGCTTGAAGATAATCAGCTTACATACCTGATCTTCAACATTTTTATTATTAAATCTCATTTTTCACATGTAAGGGATTCCCCCTTGCAAATTGTTCTAACCTTACTGTGGATGATATGCTCAATTTTTATTGCATGAATTCCTTGTAATTGGGACCGATCAGTTGTCTTAAGAAAGAATTTTTTGATATGTCAAAACACATGGAATGTAGTGAACAAATGTTGGTGTTTTGAGTTTAGATATTTCAATGGAATTTGGGTGTCCTCCACTCAAGGTTAATGAAAATCTTTGATCTTGGCCTTTCAAAGATTTTAGATTTTACTTGTTTTGTTAGGAACTATGTAACACTACATACAAGATGGCTTTGCTTTGTCACTTGTGTTTATTTGCCTGGTATTTAGAGTGCTACAAGCTAACTTGACTCCATTTTGTTTGTGTCTGTTGAAGCCTTGTAGACTGGTGGAAGATCAAGTTAGTATTTGGTTGGACAGTTTGTGTGACATAAAAGGAAAACATCCATGTTGATATTTGGACTAGACGTCAACATTGGGGGTGCTGATGTGGAACCAAACTGTCTAGAATTTTAACTCTGTTGATGTGTGTTTTGCAACACCTCAAACATAGAATAAAATACTAAGTATTCTATCCTCTCTTGAACAAAGACCTCTCGTATACTAAGCTATGTGATCAAACAAGATGACTCCAAGGTTCCAATAGTCAAGTCTTGACTTTCTATTGTTGATCGAGTATTGATGTGATCTTGCTGGAATCACAAGGGGACTTAATATTTACTTGAACTCTGTTGGAACTTGAGATCTAATTGTCTTGAAAAAAAGATAAAAAGGATAAGGGTTTAGAAAGACTACACTACCCTACCCCTAAGTTCAATGATGACGATAGATGTTACTTGGATAGACAAATTCCCTCAGATCAAGCCTTGCTTCATCGTGATGACAACAACTAGACAAGACTGATGCAATCTTCTAAGTGGAAGATTTTCACATTGCAAATACATCACTCAAATACCCAATGCTAAGGCAACTTGAACAAGCATCCACAATCGAACTTAGCACGATAATGAGGTTTAGGCTAACTTTACACTGTGGCTTACAAAAAGTATGAACCAAGGAATTCATCATAATATCTTCATAAGCATCCACCATAATCAATGAACTTTAATTAACCTTGAGAAGTAACAAGGAAACATGCAAAATGTAGAAACTCAACACATACATCCACCATAACTTCAATGAATTATGAAAGTATTGCGTTAAATTCAACAAGTCTTGACAACAATTACAAGCTTCCTCCTCCTACTCTAATCTACCTGCCAATGATCTACTACTATTGATCAACTACTATTAACCTTTACAAATAAGGAGAGCAAGCCTTATATAGAATTCCCTTTACAAATGAATGGCCAGGATAAAATCCAAATCAATTGCCAAGATTACAAGATAAAACCCTAATCGAGGTTAGTTATAACTAACATTGAAGTACATTTAGTACTAGACCAATGATTTGATTACATTTTAGGACACATGTCCACCTCTGAATTCTAACCAATAGGAAATAAGGTTAGGTATATTGAACTATGTGCTCCCAAATGCATAATTATCATCCTCATTGGACGAATCAAGTACATTGAATGTAGACGCATTGACTTGGAATGATGAATAAAGATGAGTTGTCACCACCTCAGCTTACTCATTGTAACTCATCACAAAGTGGTAATGATGGTTTGAGATATTCCCAAAATGTATCCTCTTATCTGATTTGATCACTTTCACTTATCCTTATTCATACTTGGGAATTCTTCTCTTTCATGATGTGTTTCACCTCCTAACCTTGGAATCCTTTATCTTGACTGCCCTTGACCTTGATTTATTGATTCAGTTCTTGACCTCATATTGAAATCCTCTTATGTTCACCATCATTGTGAAGTCTTCTTCATGTTTGAGCTAATCCTCATCTTCACTTTGATCATCTTGTAAAGTCTTTATCTTCCATCCTTGTAGAATAATCTTTCCTTGGTAGTCTTCTTGAATTCCATCCTTTAAGTGTGGATATTGTCTCACATTGCATTGTGGCATCATCCCTCCATCCGCTCCCTTGATCTTGAAGTAGTCTCCTTGTGTTGATGAGTCATCATGTTGTGGTGTTCATTCCTCTTCATTTGCCTTGATGAAGTGTGAATCCTGATGTTGTAAATCCTCTAACAAGCTGGTCTTTTTGCCTTTTGGGATTCCTCTTTTGTGATTCCCTTCATGTTGCAATATCACCTTGAAGTGTTGAGTTCTCAATGCCCTAGCAAACATTATCCTCTCCATGTGGTTGAGTCTTTCATTTCACCGTTTATCCGTGCATCAAATCTGAAAGAAGACAAAAGAAATATTTAAATTTGGATCATAAATGAAAACCCAAGTAAGAAAAATACAAGATAATGCACAATATTCGCTTCATAACCTGCTTTTCAAAGAACTGGAATGACACTTAAGAGTTTGGCAATGCACTTTCAAGTGTGGAAATGCAAGGTTCTGGGTCTGATTTTCCTCCTTCAAATCTGATTTAGATTGGAAGTTCTAGAAAAGTTTCCTTCAGATTCGGAATGAGTTTCAGGTCTGGAAACCACTGAGACAATGGCCCTAAATTTGCCTTCAATGTTGATTGTCAAACTTGCTATGATGCTGATGATCAAATTCAGATACAATGCTGGTAGAATCCTGACTGAAATTCGCCCTCTGTTTGGTCAAATTCACATTCTTCCTGATTGCTTTTAGATTCCTCTTTGATTAAGTTCACAGTCTTCCAGTTCTGCTCTGCAATTGAATTAATTAGCTTAAATTGAATGAGTGATTTGATTTGCAGACCTCCCATATATAAGCCTTTCAATGAAGGTTTGTGCCTCTTCACATTAGGCCAACTCTGATAATGTTTTAAATTTGTTTTGAATTTTAATTACCTCTTAAAAAGGTCGGCCCATTCTTTTATTTCAAAATCGAATTTGATTTGAATTGCTCTTTCAATCAAGTAGCAAGTCAGCCTCCAGCCCCTCTTTCACACATTTTATCTCAAGCCTTGAGGTTGGCCCTATGTATTTTTACTTAATCATGATATAAATATTGCAATTCGGATTCAACTTATTTCTGATCTGCTCTGCCTTACACGAATTCAGACCTGCCTTTAGGTTCTGCGAATTAGGGTTAGATGTCATTGCCTTAAGTCCGAGTTTCTTATGATGCTTAGGTTTGATTTTTGTGTTTGCCAATCACCTCCTAATGTCCGATTTCATGAATATAGGTCTGATCTGAGGCATCTTTAGGTCCGATTAGGTCCTTTAAAGGTTGGATCCATCCTTTAGGAGGTCATGGATCTTACAAGTTCATGGATTCTCTCAGTCCATGGAAAATTTGCAAGTTGCATCCCTCAATTTCATGGATATCTTAGGTCGTAGATTTATGAGACTCGTGGATAAAACTTGATCAACATCAGATTTTGTGGATTCTTGAGACCCATGGACAAATTTATCACTTCATGCCTTGGTTGTGGATTCTTGCTGGTCGTAGATTCTTGCGAGCCAAGGACAAATTTTGCTCTCTATCTTCAAGTCGTGGATTTTGGGAAGTGATGGACGAATCTTGCATTTGATCATGAAGTCATGGATAAAATCATTCACTTCAGCTCTCACCTATCTTGATCATTAAAACACCTTGTTTGTGAAATTTAAAGGGTCAAGGACAAATTTGATCATTGCAACTCTCCTCCAACATACCTCTCAAGACCTCTAAGTCATGGATTTCATCAAGCGAAAGATAAAAATGAAGGCAAAGTTGATTTGAGGCGAACTCCTCTTCTCTAAGCCCCTCTAAGCATTAAGTCATCAAATCGTGGATCTCACCCAACTTTTGTGATCACCTCATCAAGTCACTCAAAGTCGTGGATCTCTTGCACTCAAGGACAAGTTAGAGATATCATCCCAAGGTGGTGAATTTCATCACTCCATGGACAAATTTGCACAGTTCCACTCTCATCCACTTTGAGCATTGAGGGCATTAAGTCGTGGATTTTGAAGGTTCAAGGATAAACTTGTTGGTGCAACTCTTACTTGAAATTGACCCTCAAGACCTCCAAATCGTGGATTTCTCCAAGTGAAGGATAAAATTATTGCCTCTCACCCCCAAAGTAGTGGATTTCTCCAAGTCATGGACAAACTAGATCACACCTCTACAACTCATTGATTCCGCCAAGTAAAGGATAGCGTTGTTGTAAGGGTGACTTGATGTTAACTTTCTTTGTCATAGCCATTCTAAGTAGTAAGTCACTCAAATCATACACTTCACTTATTCCTTGAAAGGTTGATCATTTCCCCTTGAAGTCGTGGATTTGTGAGGGTTATGAATGGATTGATCATTTCACCTCTAACTGATTTGAGTATTGAGTCTTTCAAGTCGAGGATTCCAGGAAGTTGTGGACAAATTCCTTCATTTCACCTCAAGGTCAAGGATTCCACCAAGTCGTGGATTTTGGCATGTAAAGGATAGAAGTCACTGCCTCACTTCATAGTCGTGGATTTTCCCTAATCGTGGATTTTGGGCACTAATGGAATCACTATTGCATTCAGACTTCATCCTTTCCTAAGGTTGACTCTATCACTGTGAGGGTTTCATTCTTGAATTTCCTCTTGGAAATCCAAGGAAAACTAACTTGTACTCTTTCATATTTCCCTCAACTTCATCCACCTAGACTTGATCAATTCTCGCTTCTACATTCTAACCTAAGGGTGCCAACCTGTTCACTTGACTGTTCATCACACCTACGACGCATACCTTGAACTGAATTTGAAGGTTGCATTGTGAAGCATCATTCAATGATCATCTTGACTCCTATCTATCACTTAAGCACTTTGATAGAAGGGAGTTGAAGGTTGTTTTCTCATCCTAGTCCAAGACATGGAAATGTTGACTTTATTACATCCTGACAATCAAAGGCACTGCATCTTCTCACAAGCAAAAGGTTAATAACAAAGAAACTACTGCCAAGTTAAACAAACTAAGAAAAAGAACTAACCTATGTTGACGGGAATAATCATTATGTTATGTTGTTATATTATGTTTATGTTGTCGTCGGTAATAATGAGTTACGGCGGTCAGTTAGTTGGCCGACGAGTAGGTAGTTGGAGTCGCGACGGTTGTGTCGCACCCCTTCGGGTATTATATATTGTGTACCTTTTCTTCGAAGTGGGATCATGTTAGTCGTGTTAGATGTAATGTTGACAACAGATTATAATATGAACATCTTTTGACATTAATGGCAAGCTTATTCTGGTACTTCCTTTGTATTTGCATTGTGCCTTGCTGTTCGAGTTCTGTATTCTTCCTGTTTACCCAGTAAGGTAAACATTTGGCGCCGTTGCCGAAATTATTTCGGGAGGGACGGGAATATACTACATGGCACAGGGATAATGGGACAACCATTGCCCGAGGGGACGAGCAGTAACCCTGACGAGGATCACCAAGAACTGTTCGAAGGAGAACAAGCACTCACAAAAGATTTCTCTTGCATCCTTCAAGCGGCCATCGAAACACACGTACGGAGGGAAGCCACCATTGAGGTTGTTCCAGAGGATGCTGTGTGGAGCGCGCTTGGTGTAAGCCCGGCGGTGAATCGGTTAATGAGCAATTTGCCTAACCTTCTGCCTCAAGCATTTTTGGCTCTTCAAAACTGCAGAGAAGACACCTACCGTGAGAACCGACGACAGCAAATCTTACGAGAATTTCATGAGCGCCAGGATGACGGATGTAGGGAAGACCGACGAAGGACAAATAATCCTTAAATTGTGAAGGGAGAGAAATAAAGAACACTGTTAGAAGCAGAAGAATTATGTTGATTGTATACAAAAGAATGAATTAATAAAGACGTGTTGTGTTTTGGTTTATGTGTTGTGAAACATGAAATTGTACCACAATTAATGCCCAATTTATTGAATAAAGACAGAAATAAGAAATTAGAAACCGACGAGTGGGAGGTTGCGCAGAAGGCTTTGATTCTAGAACAACGTGTAGAACGTAGACGGAGGCTGAGGCAACTTGCCGAAGGACGACCTGCCGAAGGGTTGCCCGAAGGGAACCAAGAAGGTGTCACGGAAGGTGCAAAAGCCGAGGGGAATTTCTACGCGTCGCCAGACTACTGTAGAGCGAGAAGCCTCGAAGAGTTTCTGGAGGAAACTAGGCTACGGAGAGAACTAGTTGAAGAGACTCGAGATCGGTTCAAAAACTTATCTCTCACGCCACAAAGGGAGGATCACCGAAGGGAGCCGGGCACGGGTGACGGCGAAGGGGAAGCTAACCGCACGGTAGGTACAAGGCAGAACACCATACCTTTGGTCACCACCACAAGAGACATCAGCGGCATCGGAGGGAGCAGTGCCGGAGGGCAGACACAACCACAACCACCTCCAAGTGGACGACTCCCATCAATGGCGACCAAACAGAAGTTGCCCAAATTCAACGGGGATAGCAAAGATGATCCCGCACGGCATTGCCGTACCTGCGAAACCATCTGGACAGCCAACGGGGTGACTGACCAGGATGAATGGATGAAGCAGTTCCCCGCCACACTGAGAGGAGTGGCTATTGACTGGTATTCAGACTTGGATAAAACCGGGGTAACTACGTGGGATGAATTGAAGAAAGCATTCAAGAAGGAATTTTGGCTTCTCCAAGATGATAATGAGATAGTCTCGGAAATCTATGGAACAAAGCAAGGAAAGAAGGAGACCGTACGGGCATATGGCCGCCGGTTAAAGGAATTAGTCGGAAAGATGGAAAGCCAACCGGCTGATGGCTTAAAGAAGCGGTGGTTTGTCGAGGGTCTGAACCCTGAGCTACGACGAAAGATGAAAATTGTGCCTCCGACATCCTACGATGATGCATACAACCGGGCCATGGACTTGGAAAGTGAAAATAAGACGGCCAAAAAGAAGAAGAATAGATCTTCGTCATCCTCTGAAGATGATACGTCGGAAGAAGAGAGTAGCAGTGATGAGAAGCCGAAGAAGAAAGTCACGGCCCTTCAGAAGGATATGGAACGGATGTTAAAAGAGTTTAAGACAATGAAGGGGGCCACAATCAAGGATGATGAACTGTGGTGCACGGATTGTAAGGAGAGCGGCCACACAAAGGGTGCCTGTCCCAAGAAGGCATTCTGTGACATCTGCCAGATCATGGGACATTCTACGAAGGAATGCCCATACAATCTGAAGGCACGTAACCAGCAAGTGCTCTTTGCACATGAGCAGCCCTGCACATCGGATTCAAACAATAATGCATCTTCCGGAGGCTACCGAGTAAACCGACGAGGTGAACGGGGGAATAATAATAATTCCACCAGAAACAGGGTCCAATACGATGCGAAGGGACGCCCGATGATTCAATGTAGGGCTTGCAATCAATGGGGTCATTACGCACGAGAGTGTAATAACAATGTCACCGCTCAAAAGCTATGTCGGTGGTGTGGCCCCGGTGACCATGAAGATGCCGATTGTCCGAAGTCTGGCGTAGGGGCCAATCTGATTGATATCAAAGGCAACACACGGGGTAAAGAAGCCATCCTTGCTCTTACCCGAGGGCAGGCAAAGGAAGCCCGATACCCCCATCCCCGCACGGAGAAGCAGAGAATGACGGAGGCAAGGGAGGAAATAGAAAGGGCCATGAAAGCCCAACAGGGAGAGACACACGAATCATCTGGACCCTACTGCACAGACGCGGAGAGGAACATTGTACGGCAGATGCTCCAAATGGAGGTACCTGTGAAACTGGAAGACCTCCTACACACCATACCGCAATTGGGGACAGTGTTGTTGGGCACAAAGGTTGATAAACCCAAACCGAGAGATATGGACGCTCCCATACTAGGAAGCTCGGCAACAAATCCAGTTGTACTTACCGTGAACAATGGCCGACACCCAGCCGTGGTGGAGATGGGCATCCTGGGCACCATCCTGACAGATACTATAGTAGACGGCGGTTCCGCAGTAAATGTCCTTCCGGAGGACACATGGAAAAAGCTAGGAAAGCCCACTCTGTGGCCACCTACGTTTAATCTGCTAGGTGCAGACCAGCATGGGATTAAACCCCTCGGCATGTTGATGGCACAGCAAGTCACCGTGGGTGCACAACCTTTTGTACTCGACTTCGTGGTCATTCCATTGAAACAGAAAGGGTATGACGCCATACTTGGAAGAGGATGGTTGGTGGTAGCGAAAGCAAACCACAACTGGAAACGAAATACACTCTCGATGGAGAGCGGAGGCAAGAAATTCACTATTGATCTCCGGACGCAGTTGGTGAGCGAGGAACTTGCCTCTTCCTCGGGATCTGAATCCGAGAGGGAAAATGACCCACGAGACGAAGGGAGAGAGGGGATGGACACAGATGTCAAAGGCATATTAAAAATCGGAGGTTGCTGTTCCGAGGATGACACAGATTCACTAAATGGATTGTTCCATTGGCAGCAGGAGGACTATGAGATGTTCTCACCCTCCTGTAACGTATTAAGCGTCGAAGTAGAGGAACCAGAGCAACCAACAGAGGTGTACCTGCCGGAATACAGAGAATATTGGAAGGGAGACGCCCCAAACCTTGGCGAAGTAAATAATCCGAAGAGTTTCGGCAATGATTGGAACCCTGTGTGGAAGGCCACAGCCTTCAAAATCTTTATTATCCTTCTTCTTCTTATGTACGGGAAGGAGGTCGTGGTCCCTGTAGAATTTGTGGTTCCAGGTCTTCGGATGGCCATGGAAAATAAACTTGCCACCAATAGGTTCAAATTGAAACCCTACCACGCAAAGCGCGCAGGGGACCCGAGAGGCCGGACGGACACCCGAGAGCCCAAAGGGGGACCTGAGCGGATGGAAGGGGACCTGAGAGGCGAGGCAGGTGACTCAAGAGGCACAGGACCACAACAGGAGACCCTTGGGCAAGGAAAACTGAGAAGGATGAAGGGCGATCTCAGAGACAAGGGACCCCAGCAGAAGACTCTCTAGCAGAAAAAAAAAAAAAAGAAAAAAAAAGAAAAATAAATAAATAAATAAATAATTTTAAAAAAAAAATCGTATGGCCGTACGGGTCAACTGACCGTACGGAAAAAAGAAGAAAGCCACGGTGGAACCACCGTACGGTAGCACCACCGACGGTGGGGCCACCGGTGGTGGAACCACCGTGCGGTGGCAACACCGACGGTGGAACCATCGTACGGTGGGACCACCGTGCGGTGCCATCGCACGGTGGTAACACCGACGGTGGGGCCACCGGCGGTGGAACCACCGTGCGGTGGCAACACCGACGGTGGAACCATCGTACGGTGGGACCACCGTGCGGTGGAACCATCGTACAGTGGCAACACCGGCGGTGGAACCATCGTACGGTGGCACGTCCACCACCGTGCGGTGGAACCATCGTACGATGGCAACACCGGCGGTGGAACCATCGTACGGTAGCACGTCCACCACCGTGCGGTGGAAACCACTGCTGTCGCAAAGCACGAAGACATAAACGCAACCCCCGCACAAACAAACACAGTCGTACGGTGGAGGGTGTTGACTGCATGATCGGAGGTGCCAGTGCTGTTGTTGACCGTACAGGAAGGTTGTATGGCCGGGGTGCCATCGGTGACATTACAGTGCAAAAAAAAAAACGACGACGGCCAGATTTAAAATGATTTGCTGAAGTCTGGAGCCTAGACACTGAAAATATTGGAGTGTAGAAGAAGGGTTTTAACATCATAAAATATCACAGAAATGATGCTGCCCCAGGACCTCGCGAGGGGCGCTGCCCCTCGACCCCACTGGGGGCGTTGCCCCCAGACCCCCAGTTTATTTTTGAGCTACAGAAGACCACGGGAAGTGTTGTGGTTGTCCGTATTGTGAGAAAGAAGACCGCAGCTAAGCATTGGCAGGGAGGCCATAAGCCGTAGAGGGAGGCGGATTTGGAGGTTGGGAACAAATAGAGTTTGAGGGAAGGCATTGCAGGTCCGCGCAATTGTATGACACCAGGGAGTTATTCAGTTCAGTTTTTAGCCTTTGGGGAGTGTGAGGTGTCTCCTAGCATTTGTGCCAGCGGATTGTGGCCACCTCCAGGCATGACTAGTACGCTTTGAGGAACTCGGAGTATGTCTCGGTTGGACGTGAGGTTGCCTTGGTGGATGCACAGAGGGCTTGGGAGGAGCTGACCACCAGGTTGGAGGCAATAGTCGCGTGAGACTTAGTTCGGCATACCCAGGAGTTGGATGCCGGGAGAGCAGCACGGGTGGCTATCGAGGACAAATTGGCTAGGGAGATAGCATCATTTGAGTAGCAGTTGGTGGAAGCTGAGACTGAAAAACGTGTTTTGCAGCCAAGTTTGGGTTAGGCACAGGAGGACTGTGATGGCAAAGGAAGCAATATTGGTGAATTTCGCACTTGAGCATCGGATGGTAGCAGAAAAGGGTTTTCAGGCGAGGACGCAGCGAGTGTATAAGATCCGGGCCCGACTGGCGTCAGTAGTTCCTGCCGTTCATCTCTATTTTGTATGAAGTCGTCGGAGTCGACTTCTTTTCTTGGGGGGGATGATGTTGACGGGAATAATCATTATGTTATATTGTTATATTATGTTTATGTTGTCATCGGTAATAATGAGTTACGGCGGTCAGTTAGTTGGCCGACGGGTAGGTAGTTGGAGTCGCGACGGTTGTGTCGCACCCCTTCGGGTATTATATATTGTGTACCTTTTCTTCGAAGTGGGATCATGTTAGTCGTGTTAGATGTAATGTTGACGACAGATTATAATATGAACATCTTTTGACATTAATGGCAAGCTTATTCTGGTACTTCCTTTGTATTTGCATTGTGCCTTGCTGTTCGAGTTCTGTATTCTTCCTGTTTACCCAGTAAGGTAAACAACCTATGAGCAAAAAAGTGGGGGTCCCCATTTGCAATGGGACGATGTGTGAAAAAGTCACAACAAACTCCATTGAAATTTGGGGATGAATCCACACCATACGAGCTCAAGTCATCAATAGCTAGTGATATCTTGAAGGTGACATAGATGTTATTTTGGGCAACATAGAACCTTGTAGTCCATTGAGAAGTTCATTGTTCTAGCAAGTGAAAATAAGATTTTCTTTTTGCTCTTTGTCACATCTGAAACCTTATTAATTGGCTTCTTTTGAATGAAAGACTATTTGAGATTTTTTTTTATTCAATCAGATGTTTTGTTTCTTCTCTTTTAGCGAGAATATTTAATGCGGACTGCGGGAGACCAAGGTGGTCATGAAGATGTAGAAGCATGACCTTATTATGCTATTACTTTAGGGAGAAATATTTCTTTTTTATCTTGTTGCAATGACAAATTATCTTTCTTTTCTTTTACTGAGAATATTTGACGAGTAGGACTGCAGGAAACCAAGATAGGCATGAGGACATAGAAGCACAATCTTGTTATGCAGTCACTTTAGGGTCTAATGCTTCTTTTTATCTTGTTGCAATGAGAAATTGTCTTTCTTGTATTTCAATGAGAATATTCAATGAGTAGGAATCCAGGAGACCAAGGTGGGCATGAAGATGTAGAAGCATGTTCATATCATGCTATCAGTCCAAGGGTCAAATCTCAACCAAGATGTAGGAATCTTTTGAAGACATTTAGAACTATAGGGGTTCATGTAGGTAAGGAGCTAGGAGGATATAGAGAATCAACTTTATCCACTGATTTGGGCTTGTAAATAAACTTCAACTTCAATGAATTGGACAAGGTTTGATTAAACTATGTTAACTATAGAATTAATCTTCCAAATGGTTGAGAAGGATTGTTCTCATTAGAAGCTTAGAGCTTGTTAATGGTAATTAATGAATCTCCTTTGATTTCTATCTTTCTTAAGAAATAGTTCCCAGCCAGATGAAAACCCAATAAACTACATTCAATTCCAATATATTGATAACGTGGGTTCTAAGAAACTTGCTGAAAGCTATCAAAAGATAACCTTCGAAGTCCATGCTGACCCCTCAAATCCCCTCAGTTACCAGGTATTTTCTAAAGCGTCATTGGAGTTGAATTTAATCCGGTCAAGATAAAGATGTCTTTAAAGTTTTGTTCTCAACCTTAAGCTGTTGGAACCTGTATTGAAACAGAGTCTACCAGAGTTGGGCCAGCCTATATTCTTGGATATCTAGAGAGCATAATCTATTTTGCCATTGTTGAGGGAGGATCTATCCAATTTTAATATGAGCCAAGATCATGAGGATCAACTCTTTGTGGGGGTTTTGTTGTTTCAAAAGATTCTATTGGAAATATGAGTTGATGTGTTGTTGTGGTTGTCATTGATGTCAAACTTGTTCTCATTTGGTTCGCAATGTCTATGGTGCAGAGTTATCTTGTTGTGTTGTTGGTGCAGTTGTTGTGTGCTCCGAAAATGCTTAGGTCCAGAATTTGCTGTTGGTACTGAATATTATAGTTATCTTAATTGGATATAGTTTCGGTATTGTGGTTATGTTGGTTCTGAGGTCCGGAAACATCCTTGTGTTCCCCAAGTGTTGTGGTATTGTTCGTTGTTGGTTGTGAGATTCTATGCTTGACCTATCCTTAGGTCCAGATATGATTTGTGGAAGCACGTTTAATGTTTTATGGGTCTTGTCGTAGCATGTGGAGATCCGGATTTGAGTTATTTGCTTTGTAGTGTATGTTTTGATCGGTAATTGCTTATATGGTTGTGTAGTGTATGGCTATGCTATTGGTTAGGTTCCGATGATTGCGGATCAGTGAATTAATCTTGGGAAGATGTGTTTTGGTCCTTTCTTTCTCCTGGAGTGGATCAGCATGTGTATTTTTGGTTCAGAAAGTATATTTTGATTCAGGCCAACTTGTTTTATGTTTTGATGATCTATCTTGTATATAAGGCATTTGAATGTTTGAGTTAGAGCAATCGGAGTGAGAGAGTATAGATGGTGTGATGAAGTGCAAAGATCAGAGGAAGTGTGAGCAGCGGAGAAGTGTTGTTTCGAATGATATGCAAGTTGCGTTGTGACTGTGACAAAAAGTTGAGATAGAGTGTTGGAAGTTGAGATTAGAGTTGTGTGTATCAATGTTGATCGCTTGATGTAGAGCTTGAGGACAGCTTCATGATCAAGAAATCCTTCTTTTCAAATTATTTTTTCATATCTTGCCCCGAGTGCAATAGGCTTCAGGTTTTGCAAGTCCTCTTTGTATCTTATCCCATGAGTAGTTAGCCTTGGTGTACAAGTCTGGTATTGAGCTCTATCTTTGTAATCATTTCATATTTAGTGGATATATTCTTGTGGGTTAACTCCCACCGTGGTTTTTCTCTATTTGGGTTTTCCACATAAATCTTGGTGTTCATGTGTTGGATATGTGTTGTTCATTAATTATTTATGTGCAGCTGTGATTGTTTGTTTGGACTTATTCACCCTCCCCTCTGTAATATCCCCACAATTTTTTTTTGAAATTTAGCAATTCACAACACAAGGACTCTTCGTTAGGGCTAACAATGAAAATACAATAATTTTGAAAATTGCAACCCTTCCACTTTCTGATCACCAAGTGCCCAATCTAGGAAGGTGAGAGCATACGGTGTTGAGGGGATCATTAGATGCAAACACTAGAAATTATTAAAAATACTTGGGCGGCAAGCCAACCCCTTCTGCTTATACAGCGGGTGATGGAAATTCTGAAACTTCATGGCAATAAACTAGCCAGGAACAAACCAAACAACAGAAACAACAATCACTCTACCGCTTATACAACGGGAGGACTAGAAATGAAATTACTATCAACTCCACCGCTTATTCAACGGGAGGACAACATTACAATCAACTCTACCACTTATGCAGTTGGAGGACCGGAAATGAAAACTCAATCAACTCTACTGCTTATTCAATGGGAGGACAACATTACAAACAATGATAGCCGGCATGACTACCCTCTTCCACTTATGCAGTGGGAAATACAAATAAATTGCAGAAAAGGGATTGATCAGTACTACTGAAACAATCTTACAATAAAGAATCTTGCAATTGCTGTCAGAACAAGAGAATGGTCGACTCTAATAGAAGGAAAGTTCTACTGGAGATTACAATAGATCATACTAAAATTGCAACTCAAATACACACTAAATGAAAACTGGAATGAAACTAACAGCAACACCAAAACGAACCAGCAACAATGAAATGCACACAACTCACTCAAAACTCCCCCAAACAGCTTCAAACTGGTGGCATATGTATGCTAGAGGATAGGTGATCAGACCCCCAACTCAACAACCATGTCAAATCACCACTGAAAATGTTGCACGCTGCCCTAGGGTTGGCTAGAAATGTACAGCCAGCAAGGAAGTTCGACCAGCAAAAGGAAAATGCACACCAAACCAATTAACACAAGCCTCCAGATGATGAATCGCCCAACAAAGAGGCTTCCAACGAGCTATTACCCAGAACAAACAGCCACTCGAGCAGGAAGATATGACTGAAAATCACCTACAACCACTCCAAAACCAGCAAACTAGAAACACACCAAAATTGAAAGTCTCCCAATCACTTTGATTAGCATAATCTATATCTTTGGATGAAAAACAGTCACAAATAATCAGCTAGGCATTGTCTTTCAAGTACAAAACTAATGGTTGCTAGGAAGCTCTCAACTTCGAAGCTCAACTCTGGCACCAATTCGGCAACACTTTGTTACTAATATTCATGGATACCCAAAACAAGAGCCCAACACTCTTATTTATAGCTTTTGAAGCTCCAAATTCAAATTCAAATTCACTCCCAAATGGACACCAAATCCAAATGCACATTCAATTCTCTCAAATTTGTAATTTGCATTTCATTTCTCCTTTCTCCAAGTCGACCTTCTCATAGAAGCAAATATACTTTATAAAAATGACAATTAAATCATAATGTAGCATCCAAGATAGATAAGTGAAATATATTATAAAATTAACTTATTTCTCCATAAGGCGTCCATCTTACCTTATTAATATTTCACTTTATAAAGTATTTTTCTTCAATAAATAAATCGTCTAAGGAATAGTAATATTTTATTTGGCAACAAATACATTATTCCCTCAAGTGGACGCCAACTTTAGCCATTGCTAAAATAACACTAAGTATAAACCTTTTTTTTAAATGAGAATTTTCTCCAAAGGCGTCCAACAAGTTATAAAATTAAACTGCATTTTGGCACCCCATTATGAAGGTAAAATATTTCGCCAAATAGACTTGGATAAAAATATTATTTTCTTCTTTTTCCTAAGTCGTCCATCCATAAAATAATCAAATATTAAAACCTTATGCCTAAGGTATTAGTATATTAAAAATACCTTCTCCTCAAATATTGATTATTACCAAATTGAGTTGGGGATTGAAATGCTGGAAATCACCAAAACTAAACTGAGTCGGAGCTCTAAACTGAACTACTAAAAATAGTCATCTGAGTGAACACTGCAACTTGGCAAAATAATACTGCCAGAAATAGCCACTGAACTGAGCTACAGAACCCCTGCCAAAAATAGCACTGTCAAAAATAGTACTTACTATAAATAGCATACTACTAAAAATAGTAAGTGTTTCCAAAGTGATTTTAACCACATTTTGAGCAGCTGCCAAACTTACTAAAAATAGTAAGTCCCGAAAAGGTCCTCAGATTGGTTTGCATGTTATACCATCGCAGAGCTCACAGAAAACCCAGAAAAACCCAGAGAACTCAACTACTTCCGCCTCCACTTACTAAAAATAGTAATTCAAACAAACTCCATAACTTGTTATGCATGTACCCTCACTGCGAAGCTTTCTGAAAACCCAAAAGGAATCTACAACCCAAACTGACAAATTCCAACATGCAAGCCTTCGAAAATGCAGAATCATCCTCCCAGAGGTAGGAAACCCTAATTTCTACTTCCAACTAGCCTACAGGTCTCCGGAATAGGCTAACAGTCCCTAAAACAAACTAGAGTGGAAAAAGGGACATTACACCCTCTCAATCCTGCCTTGGGTTCATCAGATTCTACCATTTCAATTCTTATGAAGGAACTAAAAGGTTATCCTTGGAGTTAATTGGTGGAAAAGCTTTTGTATTGGCATCATCATTCTTTTTGGTAATCAATTTTGAATTTTGGATGCAACAAAATCTCCTTTCTTAGGCCTGATGTAAAATTGTTTGGGCAGAACTACCCCAATTTGTGTTTTAGAAGATTCTATCATTGCTTTCCTTCTAGATGAACCGAAGACAAGCCCTACGACTAATTCATGAAAGAGCTTTCACATTGCCATTTTCATTATCTGTGGTGACCAATTTTGATTTCTAGATGCAACAAAGTTTCCAATTTTGGGTTTGGTGTGGAATTGTTAAAGCAGAACTTCTAGAAATTGAGTGGCATAAGAACAGCTATCAAAGAGATGTTGAATAGTTTCATCACTTCTAAGACAACTTTAGGCAAATAGAGGGACCAATTCATCATCCTTTTGCAATTGGGTTATAGTAAAAATTTTGACACAACAAACAAGCCACAGAAAATGGTTGCACTTGAGACACCCTAGGGCACAACATATTTGTTTCCAATTGATTGACATGTTCACTTTTTTGTTTAGAATGTTAGAGGCTAATTCACAATGCATTGTCTTGATTAATCATTACATGAATTTTTGCTAAATGTATCTTGGGTATTAGTTAGGTGAATCGGATAGGATGAACTGTCTTTGTAAAATATGGATTTGTTATTGATGGTCCTTACCTAAGTTGTCATTCTTGTTTGGACCTTGGTTTGGGTTCGGGCATTTGGTTTGTGGATCTTGAAATATTTTTTGGGTTTAGGTTTATCCGTACAAAAATATTAAAAATTATCTATATATATTAATTATTAAAGACTAAATAAATTGCAATATTACAAAATTAATTAATGAAATATATCTCCTTTGAAACTTTAACCTATTACAAATATTAGGGTTGTTTAATAAATGTGGGGAAAGAAATGTGGTGACATAGTGGTAAGAGTAGAGCGATAGGAAATTGATGGAAGAAACATGGTTAAGGTGAACACCATTTTGCAAAGATCTTATTAAAATAAGCAAAAAAATAGGAAAAAAAAATTAAAAAATTGTTGGGTTCATCCTTGGTTCAATAGAATCCTCCCAAGTTCTATTCAGGTTCACATGGGTTCATCCCAACATACCCACAAAGAAATAAATGCTTTCTGGCAGAATTTCGAACCAAACTGTTTTGGCCATTTCACACATCACCCCATCGCAGATGGAGACCCCCTTTCTTTGCTTGTAGTTTTGGTTTTGGGCAGCTTAGTATAGTCTAGGTCCCTCCTTAGGATGAAATGAGTCATGTCAGCTCTCAAAAAGATTGGATTGGTGGTTAAGATCAAGGTTTAGAATCAGTTGTTTGAGAGATTTGAATTTGATTGCTTGAGTTTGAAGTGATTTTGTCATTGGGAAATCGCCTAAGTATAAGAAAGTTTTGGATTACAAAAGGTGAAGCATATCCTTCGTCCATCCTTCCCTCCATCTGTAATGTCCCTACTAGTTAGAGATCATTGCCCTGCAAAACAGATTGTTAGAATACAACAAATATATATATATATATAACTAATCTAATTTGCAATTAAACTTCAATTACTTAATTAACACTAATCTCAATTCTTATTTAATAAAAAGGATACGAGTGCAGTACTGGGACATGTCCTTAGGCGGATGTGAAGCTCGCCTTCTTGGAACCCATCTTGGTTCCAAGCCATACTAGGAAATCGAAGGTTAATTTGATTCCTGTCTTGGATGTAATTTCTTACACCCAAGCCATACCAGGAAATCGAAGGTTAATTCGATTCCTGTCTTGGATATAATTTCTTACACCCAAGACATACCAAGAAATCGAAGGTTAATTCGATTCCTATCTTGGATGTAATTTCTTGCACCCAAGCCATACCAAGGAAGACCATCATATATGCTCAATTCCTTGCCTTGGATGATGCATCTCATCATCCAAGTCTACCAGAGAGGACCAGCCAGATCCGTCTCTTCTTGGATGAACTTTGTCAACCAAGCCATAACATATATGCATATAGATTCTCAATATATACTGCCTACCAGGGATTATCATAACCCCTGCATTAGACTAAGGGAATTTCTTCCCAATAGCCTCCATCAAATAGCCACATCATTCATACTACAATCTACAATTCATTATCATTTTCATTCCATAATCTACATTTATATATTCCTATATTAACATGTATTCGGTAACATATATTCAGAAAATATTCATTAACATGTTCTCAGGAAACTTCATTAACATATAAAAAATATTCATTAACATATTTTTATGACTATTCAATAACGTATATTCACAAATATTCATTAACATATATCTAGAACTATTCATTAACATGTATTAAAATATTCATTACTATATATATGTGTGTGTGTGGCACACACGTCCACACACATATATATCCTTTATGAACCGCAAACATCACTTACCTGTCACAGTCTGCAGTCTATAAGCCGGTTAATTAGTAAATAAGGCTTTTTGGTAATGTATTAAAATAAAACAATAGTATTAAGTTATAACTACGGGGTAGTTGGTTGTCTGACGGTTGATGGCCTAACCAACTGCAAACTCTTTATATGTAAGCTTGTAGCACATTCGGAGACACATTCTAGTGGAGATTAATATGATATACATCTGTGTTACATGAATATATCTTGGTATACTATATTGTGTGTTGTTGGTTCCATGATATTGTTTTATTATGCTCTGGTGTTATAGTTTGGATCTTGGTGTTTTGTATGCTACAATTTAACCCACTTAGGCTACTAACATTTTGGCGTCGTTGCCTAAGTCGAATCCGGAGTTCTCTGGAGGGAAGGCTGGCGGGATGGAAGCATAATGGGTCGTTTATTCGACCAAAGCATCCTGGTAACAAACAATGACGTAGAGGATAACACCGAAGTAACCAGGGAGGATCAGTTGACACAAGACCTGATTCACGCGTGGAACGTTTCCGTGGACCGGTACGTACAGCGAGAAGCGGAACTGAGTGTTGTCTCCGCTGGTACGGTACAGGCGGAACTCAACATGAACCAGGCGGTACATGATCTCCTGAGTAGTCTTCCACAGTTGTTGGCACGTGTCCTCGTGGAACGTGACGAGGAACGAGAGAACGTAAGAAGGGAGCAACGTAGGCAGCAAGTGCTCCAACAGTACAAAGAAAGGAATCGAAGGGAAGAAGAGCAGAGGGAATCAACATAGCGTTGCAACCCCCGTAGTTCCAATAATTAATGCCAAATACACTCAACAAAGATCGAAGAAGAAAATCCTCGGAGGAGCAAGAAGCCAAGAAGACATAGTGAGGAGATCCCTGCGCATCCAGGAGCAACTAGAGAGGCGCCTAAAACTCTATCAGATAGTTGAAGAAGGAGGGAGCCTCGTAGAAGGTTCTCAGCAACATACACAAGAGTGGGACAGGAGTCACAACAGCCCATGGGCAATAGAGAGTAGTGATAATTGGGAGCAAACAACCACACCAACCGAGCCATTCAACAATCCCCAGAGTAACCCGGGGAGTACGAGAAAGATGGTACATACCCCTGAAAAGCAGAAACTTCCCAAATTCAATGGAATAGGCTCAGAGGATCCCGCCCGTCACTGTAAAACTTGTGTCACCATATGGCAGGCCAATGGCGAGAATGATGAGGACAACTGGCTGAAAGCATTTCCAGCCACCCTCCGTGGAATTGCCATTGACTAGTACATGGACCTACCCACCACTTCAAAGGATACGTGGAAAAATCTTGCTAAGGCATTCGAGGAGGAGTTTCGGTTACTTCGAGACGATGACGAGATCGTAGCAAAAATATACAACACCAAACAGGGGAAGAGTGAGACAGTAAGGTCCTACTACAGCAGGCTAAAAGAATTGATTGGAAAAATGGACAATACCCCAGCCGATGGTTTGAAGAAGCGATGGTTCATCGAGGGACTGAACCCATCCCTGCGGAAAAAGATGAAGGTAGTACCTCCATCCACTTTCATGGACGCGTACAATAGAGCCATGGACATTGAAAGTGAGAATAAGACATCGAAGGGTAAGAAGCGCACAAGTGATGAAGATGGTAGTGATCAAGAAAGCGAGGAGTCCCAGACGATACAAGCACTCCGGAAGGATATGAGGCGGATGATGCGGGAAATGCGGACTCAGAAGGAAGAAAGTAGGGAGGGCAAGGAACTCTGGTGCACAGAGTGCAAACTGGAGGGACACACAAAAACCAATTGCCCGAAGCAATTTTTCTGTGATATCTGCCAAGTGTTGGGACATTCCATCAAGGAATGCCCCTATAACTTGAAGACAAGGAGTGCCTGGGTACTATATACTCAAGAACAAGCAACACCACCAACTACACCCTCCAAGAACACAAACTCAGACGCATCACCAAGTGGCTATAGGAATAGTTGGAGGGGGAGTAACAACAATAGCAATAATAATACCCCATGGGGTCGCATCCAATATGATGCAAAAGGTAGACCAATGATACAATGTCGAAGGTGTAACGAATGGGGCCATTTTGCACGTGACTGCCAGAGTGGTGTTGGACAAGGAGGGCTACTCTGCAAATGGTGTGGGCTAGGCAACCACGAGGATGCGGAGTTTCCAAGACAGAAAGGCGTGAAAATGCTGGAGGTAGTTCGGCCGGAACCAGAAGTACTGGCCATTACCCAATCTCATGCAAGGAAACTAACGTACCCCGACCCAGGTACAGAAAAGGAAAGACTAAAGGAGGCACAAAAGGAAGTAGAATGGGAAATGAGTGAGGAACGGCGGAAGACAGTATCCCACAAACCCACCAACAACATACGAGCCGCCTCTGAAGCAACCATAATGAAGCAACTGCTACAAACCACCGTGCCGGTCCGAGTAGCGGATTTGTTGCAGACACTACCACAACTGCGGATAGCCATAAACCAGGTGGAGGAGACCAGAAAGGAGGAAAAGACGCCAGGCCACAAGGAGGAAGTGGAAGAAAGGAACCACTCAGAGGAGACCGCTGACCCCATGTTGATGACAGTAGGTGTGGGTAGAACACCAACCGTAGTGGAAATGGAAATCATGGGCTACAAACTCACCAATACGATTGTGGATGGAGGATCGGCAGTAAATGTGTTACCAGAGGAGACATGGAAGGCCTTGGGGAAACCAACACTGTGGCCACCCGCATTCCACTTGGTAGGAGCAGACTCATGGGACAAAAGGTAACCATTGGAACCCAACAATTCTTTCTAGATTTTATGGTTATATCTTTAGCAAGGAAGGGATATGATGCACTCTTGGGAAGAGGATGGCTCATCATGGCCAAAGCAGATCACAATTGGAAGAAAAACACTCTCTCAATTGAAAGTGAAGGGAAAAAATATATCATTGATCTACGGAACCAAGTAGTGAGTCAAGAAGTGGCTTCAAACTCTGGGTCCGAGAGAGAAGCACCAAGGGAGGATGGTGAGATGGAACCTGATGAAGAGGGAGTCCTCCGCTTAGGGAATTGCTCAGAGGACAAGACAAGTTCTATGAATGGGCTATTCCACTGGCAGATGGAGGATTACGAAATCTCCCACCCAGAGTGTAATGTGTTGGAGATCCTTGAGATCGAGGATGGTTCAAAACTCAAAATCTACAAGGAGAGAGAAACTGTTGCTGCGAATATGTTGGGGTATGACTTGACAGAATGTGGGACCAAGGAAGACGAGGATGGTTCTAAGTCACGAAAGTTAGGAACATGGGTTCAACACAATTGGAAAAATAAGGAAAAATTAAAAAAAAAAAGAACGCAAATAAAAACACTACGCATGAAAAGAGAAGGCCATAGAAAGATAATAAAGACCAAAGCAAATATAAAAAGTTTAATATGGGACTGGCAAAATAAAGCAAGGAGTGGTTCGAAAAAGACTAAGTGGAGGATAAAAAGCATCCGGCATGTTAAGAAAAATGATAAAGGGGCAAGCGGGCACATAATTCCTTGCGAAGGCAACGAAGGGGAAGTGACGAAGAGTAGCGCCGCAGAAGGTAAACACTGAAGGAATACGAAGGGCGTACGCACAGCCGAAGGAGAGTACACAAGGGGAACACGCGGTAGCAGTTGGAGCGTACACGAAGCTGCGAAGGGCACACACGGCGTACACGAAACCGTGAAGAGCACACGCGGCATACGCGAAGCCGCGAAGGGCACGCGCGGCGTACGCAAGGAGGCGAAGGGAAGCGGTGGCACACGCAGCGTACGCGAAACTGTGAAGGGCACACGCGAAGCCGCGAAGGACACACGCGGCGTACACAAAGCCATGAAGGGCACAAGCAGCGTACGCAAGGAGGCGAAGGGAAGCGGTGGCACGAAGGGGGGAAGTGAAGCCACGAAGGGAAGCGGTGGCACGAAGGGAAGCGGTGGCACAAAGGGCGTACGTGGACACGGTGGCACAAAGGGTGGAAGCGAAGGCACAAAGGGAAGCGGTGGCGCGAAGGGCGTACATGGACACGGTGGCACGAAGGGTGGAAGCGAAGGCACGAAGGGAAGCGGTGGCATGAAGGGCGTACGTGGACACGGTGGCACAAAGGGCATACGTGGACATGGTGGCACGAAGGGCGTATGTGGACACGATGGCACGAAGGGCATACAAGGAAGTGATCACAAAGGCAGAGGGGGCGTACGCAACACGAAGCCACGACGTACGCAACACAAGGCCTAGGCGTACGCCTTAGCCGCATGGTGCACCACAGGCGCCGCGACTATCTTCAAGGCCACGACGTACACAGTCACAGCGTATGCAGTGATGGGGTGGAGCCCTACAAGCCAGCCATGTACTACTGGCTACACCTGGACACTTTCACAGTAGTAGCCACAGAGACACCCAAGAAGAAAGCAAGGCAAGAACCTGCAGGGAGCGCGAAAGATGGAGGGGAGGAAGATGACAACTTTGAGGCAGAGACGGGGGAAGAAGAGACATATATCTCATCTTCATCTGATGAAGACGAAGGGGAGTTCCGTATGGAACAAAGCCACACTATGCATGGACCAGAAGGTGATAAGGAGGATAGGGCAGGCCCAGAAATTGCAACATTGGAACCAATGGGCATGGTATAGGAAAGAGGGCACGTAGGAGGTTTGCCACAAGTAGGGCCAAGAAGCCATATGGGAGGCATACCAGCCGTTCCAGGATGGGGAGTAAAGAAAAAGATACTTTTCAAACCGGCACAGATTCCCACCACGGCACACTTGGTGCCTGGGGTCACAGGGACCCCATCCCAGTTAATAGACTTGAGGAGACATAATGCAGGGGCCCACACTCTCCATATAAACACATCAAGGGGCGTGGAAGCCACTAGAGCTGTCGCATTAGTAGTGCCACCTATAACTGATTCTCCTGCAACCATGGGTGAAGGAAACATAGAACAAGAAATGCACCTGGTTACAGAAGAGCCAGAAGTAGACAGGGAAAAGGGAACAGAGGAAACAGACATGGAGGCCGAAACGGACAGCCTGTTGGCCAGATTTCAGATGGACATAGAAGTTCCACCACCATCACCATCATTGGGGTTTGACCAACAGGAGGAGAGCCCTCGAGGATTGGAGACTGGGAAAGGGCATGACACGTCTTCACCAACAGAGGGTGTCGGAGGGTTTGAAGCTGCTGCGCAACATTTTCTTTCAGAGTTGGAAGTAATGAGGACAGCTACACAGAGGATGATAGATCATTCTCGAGGATCCGATGTGCCTGCTATAGTGAAAGCAGCGGAAGCACTGATGGCATTTATGGCAGAGGGTTGTGAGAGGGAGTTCTCGGAGAAAATAAGAAACCAAGGTTGGCCCGACAAGGAAACACTGGAGATGGTAGCAAACTGGGGAGTACCACAGATCCTTAGCGGGCATATAGGAGGAGATCAGGAGGTGATGGGAGCTCACACTACCATAGAGCGGACCTTTTGTACTACATTCTTATAGCTCCAGGGGATGACCTAGAAAGCGAGCAAAATGGAAAGAGAACACACCTTATCCCTACAGCGAGACAATGAGCTGAAGGAAAGAATCAACGCTCTAGAACAAGAAGTGGCATAAGAGAGAACCACGAGAGAACCACGCGGCTGGGAAAGGAACATGAGTTGGCTGCCTCTGAGAAGGACCGAATGGATGCACTCAGGTTTCCTAAAGCAACTCGGGGGAAATAACTCGTTGCTAAAAGAGATCTGAAGACCCTCCAAGAGCGTGCCACGATGGGAACAGGGATGTCCTCTTGTCCCTCTCAGTAAATAGTTTTTGTTGTTATTCTGTTGTTTTGTGTCGTCTGGAAGACGACAAGTTCTAGGGGGGGGGGATGATGTAAGCCAGTTAATTAGTAAATAAGGCTTTTTGGTAATGTATTAAAATAAAACAATAGTATTAAGTTATAACCACGGGGTAGTTGGTTGTCTGACGGTTGATGGCCTAACCAACCGCAAACTCTTTATATGTAAGCTTGTAGCACATTTGGAGACACATTCTAGTGGACATTAATATGATATACATCTGTGTTACATGAATATATCTTGGTATACTGTATTGTGTGTTGTTGGTTCCATGATATTGTTTTATTATGCTCTGGTGTTATAGTTTGGATCTTGGTGTTCTGTATGCTACAATTTAACTCACTTAGGCTACTAACACAGTCTGTTGTTGAAGCTCCTAGACCGTAGTTCGCTTGCTATCCTCCCGTCTCCCTTTCTTCCCATTGATCCCTTAATATCAGATTATGCCCTTAATCGATTCCTTGTGAAGAGTGTTACTGTCACATAAACTCCCCGTTCGATCTGTCTATATGTTTATCTAGTCTTGCTAAGCATAAATATGTATATAAATATAATGATTGATTTGACGAGTATCAACCCTTAATCTCTACACTTTTTATCATAATCCATAGTAATCTCCCCCTTCATTCACCTTTAATGCTTCCTTTTATATCGTCTCATATACTTGGAGAGTGGTGACTATATGGAGGGAGGCTCCTATTCAAGGAGTTGCATCCTTTAATAATCATTTTTTCATAATAGAGACCGCACCTTAAAGTGTGGAGTTCCTCTAAGGTAATCGCACCCCAATTATTAATTAATTTAGGATTAGTTATACATGGTCATTCTTCCATGGAGGTGATCTTGTTAAGGACATCATGTTAACCCCTAAATAATAATAAACGATTGTCTTGAATCTCTAAAAGCTTATTGTTGGTTGGATGCTTCGTGGTAATGACCACTGACTTATGTTGCCTGACGGAAACATGGAATCCCTCAAAAAATCATCATGTGGTACATCTAGTGCAATAATCATATGGTCATGCTGTTGTAGTCACTCCTAGTGTAGATGAACGTGATCGAATTGGTTGATTTCAATGTTCTTATGTCTAACCACATTCTTGGTCAATGACCATTGAGCAATCCATCAAGATCACTTTGTTCCCTAAAGATGGTCGAAAGACTAATTTATAAATGTGTAAGTCCTTACTTGTTGTCCTTCAACCTTAGAGGAAAATCGTGAAGTCTCATAAATGAGACAATTTTCCGATTTCATTTATATGATTAAACAAATATTATTAAATAATAACATTAAATAAATATTTAATAATTTCAAATAATCATTCGTTAATAATTATCATATTAATTAATAATAATAAGTGTTTCATTATGCTATATATAATGATCAATTTTACGATTTCATTTATATGATTAAAAAATATTATTAAAAAAAATATTAAATAATTTCAAATAATCATTCGTTAATAATTATCATATTAATTAATAATAATAAGCGTTTCATTATGCTATATATAACGATCAAGGAGGGGACATGACAGTCCATCCTTCCCGAAATTGCTTGTCCTCAAGCAACTAACAATTTTCTCGAACTAAATCATCTCCCAATAAAAACACAAGGTATACATATGTAAAGGTATGAAACACACATGAAGTTTATGCACAATACCTGTATTCACCATATACGGAAATACACATGGATATGAGTACATTCAAGGTGTGCAACATATGTAATACACATGGATACAATTAAGGCATGCAGCACACATGTGAAATACATGTAGTATATAAAGTATGGAGTATACACTTGAATTTGCTTAAGTAACATGGAGTTCACCTAGGCATTCACTTAGGTCAAGAAATGAAATGTATATAGCACATATAAATCCACTTAAGCATGGGATATATATCTAAACACAAGTATGAATCATATATGGAAGTATAGGTGAATCATCCACAAGAATTCATTCAAGGCATGAAGTATGTACATAAGACATGTAGGGCTTGAAGCAGTACCCAAATAAACATAAGGTACCACATATGTATAAGAAAAAGCAGTCATGGTGTAATCGTGCTACAAACACCTCAATCATCAGGCACACATAAAGACACAAGGCATACATGCTAGAAGCGTATCGGACATGAGGCAAACACATGAATATACGTATATAAGCAAGGAGTACTTGAAGCATACATGCTGAAAATGTGACAACATTGAGCATTCTCATAGACACCCATACAAGACACCCATAATGAAAGGTTAAAGTATTATCAAATATGGTGAAGTTGTTAATCTCTTGTATGCTTATCTCTCATAGATTGCACGAGTCTCCTCTTCCTCATTCCCCTCTACCTTACAAGATGGTAGATTTAGTGTGCCAAGGGCGCATGACACAGTCTACATGCGGCATAAGTATAAGAGATTGAAGTGATTTTGTCATTTGGAAATCACCTAAGTATAAGAAAGTTTTGGATTACAAAAGGTGAAGCATATCCTTCGTCCATCCTTCCCTTCATCCCATATCCTCCATCTCACACCCATATCCTTCACACATTCCCTAGCCACGGCATCCTTCATGCTTCTCTCTCCTCCTTTCTCCCTTCCTTCCATATTTCCATCCTTCTTTCCCTTCTTCCCTTATTCCTCCATCTTCCTTCGTACCTTCACCTACCTTCCCCTTTACCCTTCATCCCTTCCTTCCTTCCAGATCGATCATTTCATCCCCCATTTCTTTATCCACTTCATCACATCCTTCATATCCCTTGTGCCTCCCTCTCCACCTCACCTTCCTAACATCCCACCCCTATACCCTTCCTTCCTTTCATCTACACCCTTCCTTCCATCTCACCCCACATCCTACCTTTCTTCTATTCCTTATACCTCCTAACTTCCCTTTATTTCATCCTCTAGCCTACATCTCACTTCCCTTACCCCTTGCTTCGCTTAGCATAACCCCCATCCTATCCTAGCCTACCCTCCTATCCCATGACACCCATCCTTCACTACCCTTCCACCACGGCATTTCCTTCCCACTGCGGCATATCCTTTTCACCGTATCCTTCACCCCCTCCACCACCACAGCATACCCGATAAGCATGGAGGAGATCATCAACACCAACAAGGAGAAAGAAAAGCCGACGTGGACAAAAGACATTTCATTCAAACAAAACCAATGAAAATTCAAATTCAAAAAATAAAATAATAAAAAGAGTTAAGTCGTCTTTCTTTGGCATGAAAGTTTGAAAGTTGAAAATTCAAACTTTAAAAACAATAAAGCATTTCAAAAACAAGTCGTCTTTGGGAGGAATGTGAAAGGTTATGAAAATGATCAATGCCTCTAAAGGGGATGGTTGATCATTTTATTTGATCAACCATCCAATTCGACCTTTTTTTCTCTATCATGTAGCTAATTTGAGCAAAGTGAATTTTCTTCATCAGCAATCAATTCCATCATAAGTGAGGGTGAAATTTAATCATCAAAATAAGACATGCAGCGATTTTGATCTATCTCCTATGTAAAATTCAAAGAACTTCATCATTGCATCAAGAAAATTCAGCAAGTTGCCACAGACATAACGATTTTGGAACAGAATTTTGTCAAGTTGAAAGCAAATTTTAAACGTCAATTTTATAAACTATCATCAGCAGTCACCAAAAGGTCTGATTTTTTATATTTTGATTATTTTTTCACATCAGAACTAGGTCTGATTTTGCATAATTACAATCATAAATCAGGGTTACAAAAGGGGTTTTAATTAAGAAATTCTTTCATCGTTTGTTTTAGAAAAACCTTAATTTGATGATTAATATTCTAAGTGAAATTCATTGAAATTTGATGTTTTTGAAGCAAAGTCTGATTTTTCACAGTCAAGGTTTTAGGATCAGCATCTAGGGGGTTTAGCAATTTATTAAGATTTTAAGTGAAATATCAACTCTAAAAAGAGGATTACTAACCTAGACGGAGATTTTTAGTTATGCAAACATTAATATCATATTAAGATCCTAACTTAGACAATTCTTCCAAGAGGTAGATGGCAACCTCGAAAGCTGAAGGTCTCACAAGGCAAGCTCTCATCAAGGAAGATGCGAGAGGAGTGCTACCTGAATCAAAGATTACCTCACTATGGGCAAACGTGGGAGACACCAACTTGGGCAAGATTGACATGAAGAAATTTCAAGGCCCTCTCTACACAAGCAAGCCAAACGGGATTTCAAAGAAAATGGTCAAAAGTGGAGTTGTCCAAGTGGCTGGTTTCTTTCCTGCCATCCAATGCAATGAACTAATAGTTGAATGTGCAAGACACTATGATGTCAACACAAGACAAATCAAGGCACCTAATGGCAAAGTATTAGCATTCTTGTTAGACACCGCTATCAGTGAGGAATTCAACATACCCAGGCCTAAGGATATGATATACAAGAATAAAGAAGTAGCATTGGCAATCTATGAGGATGAGCACGACAAATGCTTAAGCATCATCAATAAGTATTGGTTGTCAAAGGCTCGGCTCGCTCTTAGCAAAGTACCAAGCAAGCTCCACCGAACAAACTTCAAGGAGGAATTCAGTGATCTGATTACCCTGCTCAATAGGATCATGGGAAGTCCACATGCCTCCTCATTTGAAAAATGGATGTTCTACTTCATGGAAGCAGTAACAACTGGAAATGAGAAGATTAACTGGGCCAAGATTATAAGCAACAATCTTGATCTTCAATTGAGAAGACTTGAGCACACCAAACAATTTCATATGAGCTCCTACATCATCTACTCACTAGCCAGAGCCAAAGAGTATACAAGATTAATGTATAGAGGCCCAGTAGGGAATGGAAAGGGAGAAATAAGCTTATGTGAGAATTACACACAGCTGCACTTTCATAACAAGGCACATTATCGGAGAGCGAATGATGCTTTCTCCATGCATATAACAAGAAAGTTGGAAGGCAGCATACATCAAAGGTTATCCTTGCAGGCACAAGACTTGGTGAAGAAATACAATGCTTGGTTTATTCAATTTCCAAAGTTCACCTACATACGAGTTCAAGGATGCTCATCTCCACCATACAAACTTCCACATTATCCCACTAACAAGGTGGTGTTGTTGGAGGTGTTGAGACAATTAGTTGTATATGACAGGACTTAAAAGGACAAACTTAAGACTAGGATTTCCTTTACCATTGTGGTTGGACAATCATTGCAGGTATGTCCATCCTTGTAGGCAGCTAAGAGATCAAAGGAGGAGATGAAACTTTATCCTTTCACTGAATTTCCTTTAAGAGCTAATTTTAATCCATATGGCAACATAAGGAGGAAACTTGGTAACAAGCACGAACACAGGCCACACATAGAAGACTATTGGATGAATGCCAAGAATGATTTTGAGATTAGAAAGATGATGTTCACCAGATTGCTTATAGATATCATCAGGATATGTAGAGTATTCACGATCCCAACACAAGATGATGGAAGGCGCCTTCGAAGTGCTTATGAGCACCTAAAGGATAAAGAAATGGAAGTCAATTGGATTGAAGTAGAAGTCACTGACATGAATGAGTTGATGAAACCCATCCTGGCTTACACAAGGATGGGTAGATTATCAAAATAACAAATTGAAGAGTCCAAATGTACAGCTCACCTTTGAGATGATGGGAGATCCAAATTCTTCAGATGATGAAACAAAAAGCATAAGCATAAGTGAGAATACTACCCAGTCAACTCAACCTATGAGCTCTAAAAGAAAAGGAAGTCACAAGGAAGGGTCAAAGTAGAAGAAGCAAAGGACAAGTACAAGTCATCCTTCCACCAACACCTCTTCCATCCTTGAGGTCAATAGGAACAAGACAGCCAACAATGAAGGACAATCAACTTGGAAGGGAGGTAGTGATCAAGGTGCAAATGAATCACTAGAATCCACTATACATAACAATCAGGGAGATAAGACAACTAAAGGAAAGCAGCCCCATGTACAAGATCCTCCAAGAGCACAAGAAGCAGTTGCATATGAAAAGGCCACCGAGGATGAATACGTGGATATAGGAAATCATGATGATTAGACAACTTCTCTGCCCCGAAAAGAACAACAAATCAAGGAGTTAAAGGTAGAGAAGGAAAGATCCACTATTCTGACATGGCTACAAGAAAGAATAAATAAGTGATAGTAACTGAAGATGAAACAATTGACAACTTGGATGACTTCTTGAATAGAATTGGTCCGACAGAGGAGAAGAGGAAGGCTGCCAAGCTTTCAAAGATCACAAAAGACAGTGATGGATCCCGAGTCATACAGATTGCTACCCCAAGAGTGGACAAGCCACAAGATGAGATCACTGCCGATGAGTATGATTTGGAGACAATTGAGTGAGGACCTCTTACTACAGAGTAGGCAATGGAAGACTTGGATGATACAATGAAGACAATCCGTGAAAGATTACAAATTGAACTACAGCATAGTAGGAAGCTAGAAAAAGAATTAAATGCCTTGAAGAATTATGTGCAACAACTTAAGAATCCCACAAGGCAAGTTGATCCTTCAAGCATGCCTCCATTGCTTCTGCCAGACTCAATAGATGATTTTGAAGAAATGAGAAATAATTCCCAAATGTTGAAAAGATGGATTGACACTTCCTTCACTAAGGTGAATGAGTTTGTAGGAGAGCTAGCTCATGTATTTGATACACTTTCAATCGTACTTGACAGGACTGCTGTTCTTATGGCTTCTTATGATGTCTTTGTTTATACATGGGATTTTACCATCCCAAGATTGCAAGCATTAATGGATATTCCAAGAAAAACCTTGCTGGATGCTAGAACAGTAAAGAATGGGCAGAAATATGACTTTCGTGGATGGTATTCTACGCTCAAAATGAGAAAAAGTATGTTTGAAAGCATCAGTAGTGGTTGTAATCGAGTTGCAAATATGATAGAAACAATAAATGATAAGAACGTAGCAGCAGCTGAAATGATTCTTGGAGTAGAAATGAAAGCTGAAGCTGACATAGCCGTTAATAAGATAGCGGAAAACGTTCGAGGTATCTTCTTTGGAACTTCTGGATCACTTTCAGAAGGACAATTGGAGGATATTCAATCACTTCTGACACTTGTGGATAAAATTAGTGACTTGGAACCTGAAAGGGAAAAGATCTTTGCTTCATCTATTGAGGAGTTAGACTACATGGAAGATCAGATGAAGATCATATCCAATGTTCCAGAGGATGAGCTTGATTGCATCATGTCCAAATTCATTGAATCTGCTTCTAAGGAAAGAGCTAAACGAAACAAGCTTCTAGAGGAAAGTTTGTTGTGATTCCATGTGGTGTCTATTTTCTCATTGGAGGAATTTCCTCAAAGTTTGTGCCAAAAAGATGTTCATTTTCTATTGGCTGATTTTAGAAACTAGTTGGTTGGTTACAACTAACCCTAATTAGGGTTTAGTTGTCTCAATCTTAGCCATCCATTTTAGAGCAATCTTCGCCCTATATTTTTATTTGAAGCTCTATATAAGCTGCTATTTTTCATTTGTAACTAAGGAGAGAGACTTGAACAATTGTTGCTATTTTGTTGCTGTATTAATACAAAGACATTGAAGTGTGGTGAATTTATATTTTATCTTTGGAGCATTTGCATGGTTATTCATCTTCTCAATTCAAAACTTTGGATTTTCTTTAAGTATTCAGTTGAATGATAGAAAGTTGTGCATGATTCATGGCAAAACTCTTATATTCATACTACTTGTGCTTAGCTGATTGTTAAGTGCTTTGTGTGGTCAACTGAATTTTCATTAAAACTTCAATCACTATTTAATTGTTGATATGCATTCAAGTGATGGTGTCTATGTTTGATAGTAATTTGAAAATCATTCAATTCCCTTAGGAGATTGCACTAGCCTTTGTAAAGTTGTTCTTTGTATGCCAAAGCAAAGACTAATTGAGCTTCACCAAAGTTGTCCTTCATCTTCGCATTCTTAGGATTAGTTTAGTATCCCTCAAACCTTTCAACCTTTTGAATTTTTTTATCAATAATCCATTAGTTCATCTCCTAAAGAACACATACCTAAGACCCCTTGGAGGAGCAGCAAATACATCAACTAATTGAGCTATCTATACGTCAAGACCAGACTATAGAAACCTTGGAGTCATCTTGGTTGATCATATAATTCAGCATCCACGAGGATTTTGATCAAGAGAGGATATAATGTCCCCTTTTCTAGGTGACATGAGATGAGCAGGGGTTGACCTACCATTCGAGTTCCCGTAGGTCAACAACATGGTTAGGGGACTCATTCTGAGGGTCATGGAGCTTTGCAGGGGCTCTGTGAGCCGTTTCGGACCTTCAGACGAAGTCTTCTATTTTTTTGGGAGAACTGGCAGTTGACTGAATGACGACCAGCTGGGGGACCAAGGAGCAAAGCAGGATCCTTTTGAGCAATTACAGGTGTTTGGAGAGAGATTCCTACTTTTTAGGGAGATTCCCTACTTTTTAGGAGGTTGTGGCAGTTTCCATATTTGAGGTTCCATGGGACCATACCATGGTTTCAGTTTCAGGAAGATTGGGTGTGTTTCCTAGTTTCTAGGAGCATCCCTAGATTTTAGGGATGGGACTGCCAGTTGGCCCATCTTGTCCGGCATCAGTCACAGACAGGTGACAAAGTCAAATTCATGTTTGGTTGGTTATTTTGGGCTATTATTGGATCTATGGAAATATTTTAATATATTTAAATATTTCCTAAGTTAGCGTTAAAATAAATTAAAATAAGGCCATGTATATAGCCATTTCGGAGTAATAAAGGGTTTTTGGCTTCATCTGGTTTGATATGCCTATGTGTTATAGCTCGTTGGAAAGGTCTTGAACTTTGCTACATGATTCTCACCTCGCGGAGTCTTTTTGGATGCTTGAAGCTATTTATTCTCAATAAACTGATATTTTTCTATAGTTTGACGCCATAATTGGGCAAGTGTCACTTTAATTATAAGCGCAAGCTTTATTATTCTTTAGGGTTCGACTTGCAAAGGGAAAAGAGTTATAAGGAGATGAAAACCTAATTGATAGCATCTTTGATCATTTTGAAACTTGCGAATTTGGGAATTGCTCTGGAAGAGTGATTTTGGTCTGGGATGCAAACCCCAGGTCTGAGCTTGCTGGGACGTAGCCCTCAGTAGGAGTTGACAATGGATTTATCCAGGATTGCACAGAGATTGTCAGAGGTAGAAGACACATCTTCTTGGCCTAAAGATTCAGCATGCATATTGGGGGTTTCAACAGGGCAGCTGGTCTATTTCAGCTAGCACGTGATTTGCAGCAGATTCCACGCCTCCTTTGCAACCACGCCTTGTT
Organism: Cryptomeria japonica; assembly: GCF_030272615.1. Taxonomy (NCBI): domain Eukaryota; kingdom Viridiplantae; phylum Streptophyta; class Pinopsida; order Cupressales; family Cupressaceae; genus Cryptomeria; species Cryptomeria japonica. The sequence continues at coordinate 548,314,079 of NC_081405.1, forward strand.
TGTATGTTGGCTTGAAGGGTTGTATTCAGCTTATTTGGTCTTCCTTGTTCGTTGTCAGTAATATTCCTCCATCTGGCATCAATCCAAATTGAGAACAGGTCCAAATAAATGTATGGATTCTTGCTGAATACAAAACTAGGTTATTTGCCTGGTATGATTTGCAATATTTTCAGATTGCTTAAGTGTTCTTACATATGAAAATTGTTTACTGTTTTATTTCACAGTTGTTGCTATTTATCAATTACTTTACTTATAACTTCAAAACCCAAAAAGAAACAATCCCTTTTTGCAACTTCTGTCTATTCTATAAGATCACCGGAAAATTACAAAAATATAGTATGTTTAATTAAGAATTTACAGCAGCAACAGCAAAAGGATCCATTTGGGATCTTTCAAGCAGCAAATACATCAACTAATTGAGCTATCTATATGTAAAGACCAGACTATAGAAACCTTGGAGTCATCTTGGTTGATCATATAATTCAGCATCTAGGAGGATTTTGATCAAGAGAGGATATAATACTTTTGGTATTTTATTCTGTGTTAGAGGTGTCTAAAAAACACATCAACACAAACCAGTTCAGAATCCGAATCCAGTAGGAACGGTCCAAGGGGAAAACCCACAAAACTGGTAACATAGGTCCTTACCAATGGTTTCAAATATGTGGGTACTCAAGTGGTGTTTCTCAAAGGATGTATATTGCACATATTCCAATACAAAAAAGACTCCCAGCCATTACAGGGTGTTTTTTAATGATTTGAGTTTATTTTCATCGAGCAAAGCATGATCATTCCAATTGTAATCCCAAATATTGTTTTTTGCTATTGACTACCTACCAGGTGAGGCCTTGCTGCATGTTCATGGATACTTAATTAATGTGTTTAGCCATTATAGAAAATGTTTGCTTCCATTGAATTTTAAGTGGAAAATCAGATTCAACAATTTGATATTTATGTTTGAATAATTGAATCCATGGTGCATGAGTGGAAGTATAGAGTCTGGACAAGGTGCATCACAAATGCTTTATTGACAGATTTCAGAGCTTTAATATTTAATTCGCATTCTCCCTTTGTACCTACGATACTGTCCCAATTCAGCAAAGGGTGCTTGAAGGTTGGATGAATGCCTCTCCATAGGAAGTTCCTCTTAATTCCTTTGATGTTTTGACTCTTGGCAATGCTACTCGGGACGGGAAGAAGTTGCATCATATAGATAGGGATAGTTCGAAGGACTGCTCAAATTAGTTGAGTTCTCCCTGGAAAGAACAACTCCCTTTTGTGCATTGTTGAAAGCATCTGCAAATTTTCTTTCTACAGATTTCCATAAAGATGCTTGTTAAGTTGGTACTTAGAGTGAATAGGGAAACCAAAATAGGTGGTAGGCAGATTTCTCCCTTGAACCCAAATAGCCTCTAAATTTCCACTTTTTCCAGGCAGCAACATTACAGATTATGAGGGTGGGTTTGTCTAAAGTTTATTTCCTGTCATGAAGCTGATTGATGATACAAAAAATAATTTTCTTGAAATTTTAACCTCTGATATTAAGTGTTGAACATAGAATTGTGGCATCCCTAAACTGGAACCCCATGTATTTTTATCCTCCCTCAGTCCTCAGAGTCCATATAACTTTTCATCTCTTTCAGCACTGTCCAACTGCCTAAGAAAAGATTCGCTTGTTATAATGAAAAGTTAAGGACTAAGGGGATATCCTTGTTGCTGTCCACAAGATGGATGGAACCAATGTCCAGATTTTCCATTCATGCTAAGTTAGAATGAGGGAACTGTAATGCAACATCGTATCCAGGCCAAGACTTTGTCACTAAACCAAAGTTGATGAGGATGTGCGTCCAACTACATAGGCTTTGGCCATGTCTAGTTTTATTAACACTCCAGTCTTTTCTAGCTTTAAGTTGAGTATATTAGTTCCTAAACAGCTATGACATTTTAATAATCAATTTTATTGCAACAAAGGCCAGTTGATTTTCTGAGATCACCTTGTTAAGAAAAAATGGTTTAGAAGCTACAAGTTTAGCTATAATCTGATAAATAATATTACAGAAAGATATAGGGCAGCAATTGCCCAGAGAAGAAGCCTTTTCTGTTTGTGGGATGAAAACTAGTTCATTCTATGTGTTTGTATCAGCATTATATTGTTGGGATGGGTATTATTTTCACTGTATTAATTTGTCTCGGCATTCTATTGTTGCATATGGAGTCTTCAACAACTTCAAGTATCTCATCCCATACAAGTTTATAGGGACCTAATAAAACTGAAAACCATCGGAGCCAGAGGATTTATCATTACTGAAGGAGAAGATGATTCTTTTCAACCATTCCTCTACTCTTTTTGTGATTGCTGGTGGAAGGTGAAGAGGATTTAAACCTTTCTAAAGAGGCAATTAGAATTGACAACACAATACCATCACTGAACCAAACAACAATTTACCACACTATAAGCCCTCTGAGTTGTAAGAGAAAGTTTCAGAACTGAAATTACAAAATTAATCTAAAAATGGGATGGACAGAATTGTATTATACTAGGGTTTGTCCATGTTTAGATTATTATGTTTAAGACAAGCCTTCACAAACTTACATGAGGATAAAATGAAGAAAAACACCCACTAATCCAACAGGACAAGAAGACCAAATCATTCCTACTCATCAGGATGGTACTATTGAGTCTGTTGTTACCTGCATCCCCAAGCCTGTGGCAACACATCTCCATAGACCAACCAGAGAGAAAAATTAGTCTTCCCCACTACATTAATGCTTCTTAAAGAACTTGAGAGGAATTGTGAGAAATCTTCTTAAACTGCAACTAACATTTATGGCCGCATAGTACTAAGCCTTCCTACATGTGTCCTTTGTCTTGTAGATATGTTTAGAGGACCTTATAAAACCAGTTATCCCTATTCTCCCATCTTACAACTTAGTCTCTTCTTCCTTTTAATGAAACCCTGCCCATACTTTTCCTCAGTTCAGTGGGAGGAGACCCAATGGCAAGCCCTGATCACATGCTATTTCCACTATCCTCATCTCAACCCACTGCTCCATCCTCAAGAAACAAGGGTTCTTCCTTTCATATAGACCTAAAAAATAACAAAGATTCACTGCAAAGTTTCTTAGCTGCAATGAAGGCCAAGAACCATTAAAATTGATCCCTTCAACAGCTGGTCTTCCTTCTCATTGCATACATCCAGGACCAAATAAGCAATCAAAGTCTGTTGCAAGATTGCTTCCTCAAGCAAATTAAATCACCAGAAATCATTTGTTGAAAGACCATAGGACTTCAAAGTCAGGCTGAAGTCATGCAGCTAACTGTCAATAGATCATAGGCTGCTTTACCACTAGTTTAGACGGGATTCATTTAGCTCCTAATCTTACAGAGCACCCTAATAGTCTTCTCTTTTAGCTCCTAAACTTGCAGGCAACAATAGTCATATCTTTTTAGTCTTCAGCTTCATCTCTGGAGCTAATGTAATCCCTTCTGTTTTGAACTCAGTGTAATGACCCTATCTTAATGGTCTTTTTCTCACCCTCTTGAAGAGCTTTTGCCTCTCCTCATTTCAGGTTTTTGATTTTTTCTTAATATCAATAAATATATGTACCTTTTTGTAACATGGATGCATAATAGGCTATTTGTCAACTTGAAACAGCATTCATGCTTAGAGTGGCCTACATAGCTGCACCCTGTGCACCATATATTCATTTGATCCTGTCCCGTTTCCATCTCTAATTCTTTCAACACTAAAACGATATCTTTTCTCAATTGGTTAAGCTTATCTTCAGATGTATTTTAAGGTTTCCTCAATCTTGAGGCATTATCTAGATATTATAATGTTCTTAATTCAATCGAATCCAGAACACAAACATCACTTCTAAGCGTTTACAATAAGGGAGCTGCCAGAAAACTTACAACGCCTGGTTGAAGTAGACGGTCACCACTTACTGAAGAGCAATCATGAACATCCATTCCCAAATAATGACCTGAATCAAGACCACAAAACACAGCATGAATTCCACCAACGAATCAACCTGATCTTTTGTTTATGTAATTTAGTAAATAATTAGGGAAATTGACAATACATTAAACTACTTAATGTACTTCATATATTTTGAACACTAATCATGTATCTGGTTCCTAAAATTGTAACAAATAACAATTACAAAATCATCTACTCAGTTCACATTCAAGGCTTAACCCCTTATTCAAGAATGACCCCTAAAAGCCACTACATAAAACAGTAATCACCAAGCAACTTGAAGCAATGCTAAAAACAACTCTTCTCTACACCTAGTCCAAAAACATTCTTCTTTAAAATTTCTTTGAAGAAAATATCATCATTTGTCTCATAAAAGACAATAAGTTTTATTAGTGGTAATCAATGTGCAGAAAGATAACTTCATCACATGAAATTATTTTTCAACCCTTATTGATAGGATTTCAATTCGCTTTTTGATATTCTTCAATTGAAACAACTCTTATTTATCATCATTTTCCCTTTTAACACAGAACTATTTTAAAACATAACCATAAGAAATAAATGGCAAGACAAACCTATGGATGTTGGATTGAAATTTCGATACGAACGGGACAAGTTCATAGTATTTTTCAAAATACCAAGTTCCTTAAAACCTTTGGATAATATCTGGACCTGCAAAATACATAAGTTTACTATTAACAACAAAGGCAGTTAGCTAACAGAAGATGAAAACAATTCATAAGAGATGCAAAAAGATCAAAAGGGTAAAAATAAGGCTATATAAGAAGGAAAAATAAAAATTCAATAACAACATTTAAAAATTCTATATTGTAGTGGGCCTAGAGGTAAAGGGTTTCACTTTATTGGGAATCACCAACATCCAAATCTATCCATGATCATGACACGCATAAAAATGTACAACTTGTCCCCTTCCAAAGGTTTAAAAAAGACGTTCCCTAATTCAATCGAGTGAGTTCTTACTTACTAGCAATAGATTGAAAGGAAAGGTTGTTAATAATAGTAGAATGAAGTTGGGGAATGTAGAGTTCTCACCATATAGTTGTAGTAGGTTGTGTTGTGACGTATTCACACATCGCCCCATTGCAAATGGGGACCCCTGCTTTTTGCTTTCTAGGGTTTGTTTTCTAGGTCTTTTAGGGTTTTGTCTGTTAGCCTTTGCATTTTGAGTGTCGCCAGGGGATCAATAGGATGGTAGGCTTTGCTTGAGCCAGGGGAGTCAGCAGGTGCTTCTTGAAGTGGTTTGAAGTTTGAAAAGTGAGTAATCTAGCCTAGAATGAGATTTTCGCTCCTGACCCTTCCAAAGGGTCCAAAGCGAAAATCTTCCCAAAGCACATTTCATCTTAAGTTTGGCTAATCTTTGACTTGCAGGGTACCTTGGAAGGAAGCTGGGACATTCTTATTGCCTATGAAAGGTTTGAAAGCATTGAAAATGAAGGGTTTGGGGCAAAAAATGAAAATTTCGCTCCCGACCCTTCCAAAGGGTCCAAAGCGAAATTCCTAAAAACTCATATTTTTGCATTGAAAAAGGTCAAGTTTTTGATTTGTTATGACGTGGATGGAAGAGAAATAACTTGTCTTTGCCTCTTGAGGTCGTTTTGAAAGGGAGAAATGAAGAATCTAGCCCAAGTTAAGATTTTCGCCCCTGACCCTTCCAAAGGGTCCGGAGCAAAAATCTCTCTAAAACACATTTCTTGCCTTATTTGGCCAAAATTTGATGTCCAAGGCATGATGAGATGAAGTATGAACATGTTGAAATCCTTGGAGATGATTAGAAGATTGTGAAAATGAAGAATTCTAGCCAGGATAGTAATTTCGCTCCTGACCCTTCCAAAGGGTCCAGGGCGAAATTCCTTATAAACCTACCTTTTGACCTTTCTTGGACATGAAATCTTATTCCTAGGGTGATGAACGACGAAATCCTACCTTGCAAAGAAGTTTCAAGTTTAGAAAATGATGATTTTGGGTCAAAAATGAAAATTTCGCTCCTGACCCTTCCAAAGGGTCCAGAGCGAATTTTCTCAAAACCTCTTTTGCTATCAAGTTTTTTGCTAGGTCAAGTGTGGGATGAGGCAAAATCAAGAAGAGCATGCCCTTAAGAATGACTTTAAGTTCTTAAAGACCATGAATGATGAAGGAATTGAGCCTAGACAAGATTTTCGCTCTTGACCCTTCAAAAGGGTCCAGAGCGAAAATCCTTGAAAACATTGTTTTTTCAAAATTGTGGGCAAGGCCAAGCTAGGACAAGGGTGTGAGAAGGCATTTGGATTGCCTTAGAATGAATTTTGGTTGCCAAGAATGCAAAATTGAAAGCCTAATGAAAATTTCGCTCCTGACCCTTCCAAAGGGTCCAGAGCTAAATTCATCAAAGTCACTATTTCCTCTTTGTGTCAAGACAAGATTTTGATTCCTAAGGCATGAAAAGACTGGAGAGAGGTTGTTTAGGCCTCGCAAGATGAGTTGAAGTGAAGGAAAACAAGCAAAGAGAGAAATTCGCTCCTGACACTTCCAAAGGGTCCAGGGCGAAATTCTCCAAATCAACCATTTTTCCCTTGAGTGAAGCTAAAATGTTGATACCTTTGGCATGGTTGAGGCTGGGGTGAGATATTCTTGCCTTGTAGGGTGAAGTGAAGTAAAGGAAGTGTAAAATAAAGCCTAAAGAAGGAATTTCGCTCCTAACCCTTCCAAAGGGTCCAGAGCGAAATTCTCATTATCACCTAATTTGCCCATATGAGAAGCTAAAAGGATGGATCCCTAGACTTTGTTGGACTAAAACAAGCATATGCTCACCTTCCGGAGGATTTTGGAGTGAAAAAATGGGGTAATTGAGGCCTAATCAAGAAAATCGCTCCTGACCCTTCCAAAGGGTCCAGGGCGAAATCCTTTGAAACTGCTATTTTTCACCTTGTTGGGGCCAGGTGAGGAGCTAATTGTGAGGTAACGTTGAAAGGAAGTCTAAATGAGCCAGGAATGCAAAATTCGCTCCTGACCCTTCCAGAGGGTCCAGGGCGAAATTCTTATAGGGCCTGTCCTTGGAAAGAGTCTTGAACTAACTTCATTTTAATATCTCTTTTGTTGATGATTTAAGTTGAAAATGCTATGTTGAAATGAATTTATCATGTGTCCTTAATCATCTTTTGGTTTGTTTTGGCAGATGAAAGAAGACCAGGCCAGGAAAAGGACAACCTTCTCCAGCCCAGCATCAACAAGGATGACCTTCTCCAGCCCAGCCTCATCAAGGACGACCTCTTCCAATCCAACATTTGAAGGAAAGACAAGGTGGCATCCCAGTCATCACTCCTCCAATCGGGTTGGTCCACTTCAGCATGTCCAGATTCAATGTACCTGACTCATCAAATATGGCACTAACTTCGATGTACCTACCTCGGCTATCCATTGGTCGAATATTCCAGAGAAGACATGTGTCCAAATAATGCAATTATTTCATTGGTCAGAATTAAGTTTGTTGTAACAAACCCTAATTAGGGTTTCATTGTAAAATCTCGGCCATTGATCTCAAAGTGATCTGAGCCATTGAATTGTATTGAGGGCGCTATATAAGCCCTGGCTCCTCATTTTGTAAAGGCTAATAGTTAGTCAATAATAGCTAATAGTTAATAGTTAGTAATAGAGGCCAGAATAGTAGAATAGCAATTAGAGTAGATTAAGAAGAGAAGGCAAGAAATTGTTGCCATTGATTGTAAATAAACTCCATTTTCATTGAAGTTATGGTGAAGTGTGTCGTTTCTTGCAATATGCATGGTTTCTTGTTGAATCTTCAATTCTAGATGGTAGATGATTAGATTGAATGAAGAAAATTGTTGAATGCACCTGTGTGGAATCCGTCTAATCCAAACCACTAGCCTCTTGCTGATGGTAAGTGCACCTTGCGTGGTCAACTGGAATAAAGTGAGCTTAATCTTAAGTCGTTACACGTCTATTGTTCATGCATTATCTTGAATGGTGATCAGTGTCTGATGGTGTACGATTTGAACATATTGGAAGCACCCCTTAGAAGATCGCATTGAGCTGGTGTCTAATTGTTCAAGCCTGATGGTGAGACCCAGCCCAGTAGGACTCCACCTAGTCATTCATCCATCTTTTCTCATCCTAGATAGTAGAGTAGACTTCCTGAACCCTACATCTTTTGCCATTTGTTTGTCTTCCAGTTAGTGAAAACCTGTGATTCCAGCATATCAGACGTTCAGTAATCAAGTGTAAGTCCCCTTGTGATGCCGGCAAAATCACATCGTACCACAGAGAGCTTATCCACGAGTAGAGATCCTACATACAAGAACCTTGGAGTTGCCTCGACTGATCCTTCGGCAAGATCTTCAACAATCGAGAACTTTGTTCAAGAGAGGATAAGATACTTCGGTATTTTATTCTGCGTTTGGTCGTGTACAAAATACACATCAACAGGTTGAAAGGAGAGATTATTGATAATAGTAGAATGAAGTTGGGAAATGCAATCGTGAAATGCTGAAGCATTGTATTGGGTGCCATTAAAGCCACTTCTAAGTGTAATTTTTTCAACATTAGTTCCTAGGTTAGATAGAGAAGTTTTAGCTAAAATAGATAATGAATAGTATCATAGCACAAACGTAAGTTGGGTAACACAATGCTAATACCCTGAACCCTAGACTCATAATAAGGGTTGGATTCTCCTCCTAAGATTATAGTGCAGCCAATATTTGGTGAGGATATACTCCCCAATTCTATGTCAAGAACATGACTTGTCTTCACAATTTGGCTGTGTAACTATCTATTCTTTGGCCACTACCTAGCCTATAATAGAACCACTTGATCTTTTGGTCATTTTCATGTCAATTGGAGAAAAATTCCTATATAGAAGATTCTTGGAAATCTTCCAGCAACACACTGTTAGCACCCTTTTCTTCTCATAAGAAGCAAGTTAGCTTTCCCACCATACAAGAGCATGATCACTCATTTTAAGCCAGGCAAAAGAAATCCTTTGAGCCCTACTCATAGTATGACTGTAAACATGGAAATATGCTTTCATTTGCTTTATATGTGAATCTAATAGCTTCGCATTTACTTGTCTCTCAAAAGTTGTGATTACAACTTTAGTTTCAACCTTGATGGGATTGATTTCAGATTTTAACTCATTCTTCTTTACATCTTTTTTGACCCAAAAAATCTCCTTGTCACCTTTCTTTTCTTTTCCATTGGCTCCAATTTTGCAAATTTCTTGGCTAGAGCACACACCAATATGTTCACAGACAACTCTTACCAAGTGATTTGGGTTTGTTGATGAGTCATTGCTCTTGTTGTTGAGTTATCCATTGTTGGTTTTTTTATTACTTGTTCCATGTGATTCTTTGAGATGAAAACTTATGCATTCAAGTCTCTTTCTATCTGTATTTCTTCATTCCTCCTATGTGTTCTAATCTCTAATTTGCAAGAAAGTGATTTTTAATCCTTTAAAAACCTACTCACAGTCATACAATGTTATTTCACTCAACTCTACATGATTAGTAACTTGCTTTGATACTAGAATTATCTATAATTTTGTCAAACAATTTCTAGAAACTAAGTTTCTGTAATTAGAATGATCTTAAACTGTTTTGAAAGTGAGTTTCATAGTGCAAACAACAATAACTAAATAACCAAAGAGACAAACAAATAATATTTGATTTTACATATTCCTATAAAGTTGTTTGAAATGGGAGTGGCGAGCAATGGAGGGAGATTGTTGGTCCTGGTTTACAATGTCCTTTTGGCATCATTTCTGCTGCTGCCTTCTCGATTGGTGGGTCCAATTCAAGGAATCTTTGGAAAATACATCTTCATGGGTCCTCTGCTCTGAAATCCCTTTTGGGCTATATTTCTACTTCACCGATCTCTTTTACTAATTGGACAGACCTATTTAATAGCCGGAATGACAAAACAAATAGTAATGGGTTTCACATCATGCAATCTGAGGAAGGTGCATGTATTAAAATCAAAGACCTGGCTTTGGACAGGAACATGGCAAAGATGGACAACGCTCGAGTGGGAAAATTATTTGGAAGGCAACCAAATATTGAGATGCTCCACAAGTGGGTGATGGCACAATGGGCTACCAAAGGTAATGTCTCTGCTTTTGCCCTTGCCAAAGGTATTTTCTGCTTTTTGTTGTTGCAACCTGAAGACTACCGCAATATCCTCATCCAAGGCCCTTTGTTCTTTGGTAAGAAAAGCCTGGCCCTTTGTAAATGGCATCCTAGGTTTAATCCTTTGGTTGGCTTCTTTGCTCTATTCCTACTTAGGTCAAACTACCAAGCCTCCCCCTTGAGTTTTGAGATGAGGAAAATATTATAGATAACACAAACTCTTTTGGTCATTTCCTCTCCATTGTCAATGTTACAAGACTAGAGGCAGCTTTGTCTTTGCTAGGTTTTGCATGAGTGTAGAATCTCACAAGAATCACCCCACCTCAATAACCTTGGAGTCCAGACTCAATAAATGATCTCAAGCATAGTTCAAAAACTCGAACTCAAACTTGACTCGATAGTCCAAAATTTTGACTTGGACTTGAGACTCAACACAAACTCAAGAAAAAATTCAGCATGAACTTGGCAAAAAAATCCGTATAATTAAACAATTAAAAGAAATTAATGCATTTAGAGTACATAAAAGTGTAATTTGATATCTATTTGTCATAATTCAAACATTACACATATCATATGAACCTCAAACTCTCAAAATTTGAAATTTCATAATTTCAAATATATAACATTATAAATTTAAAATTGTGTACAGATGATGATATGTCCAAATGAAAAAAACAACTGTTGATGTATTTTTTAGGCACATGCGAACACAGAATAAAATACCTTAAGTATCTTATCCTCTCTTGAACAAAATCTCTCGGATGCTGAAAATTAGCTTAAGGATCATTCGAGACGACATGTAGGGTCACTACATGTGGATAAGATCTGTTGGTTGATGAGATTATGCTGGAATCACAAGGGGACTTACATTCGAATGCCTAAATGCTTGATTTGCTGGAACTTGATCATCTGATGTTGCTATAGGGTGATGCTCTTTGTCCTAAACTAGCTTGATTTTGAAAAAATGGCAAAAGGTAAAGGGTTGAGAAGGTCTATTCTAAGGCCTAGAATGTAAGAACATAGATGAATGACTATATGGAACCCTGCCGAGCGAGGTCTCACCATCAACTTAAACAATTTGACACAAGCTCAATGCAATCTTCTAAGGACATTTCAAAGATGTTCGAATCGATACCATCAAACATTGATCACCATTCAAGTTAATGCATAAGCAATGGATGGATAACAATCCGAAGATAATCTCATATCATTCCAGTTGACCACACAAGGCACACTTACAATCAGTAAGATGCTAGTGGTATGGACTGAATGGATTCCACATAAATACATTCAACATATTACTCCACTCAACCTAATAAACATGAAAGTAAATCAAGAAGCAAAGACCATGCGAGTTGTTGAAGTAACAAAGAAAATTCACCATAACTTTGTTGGCGGCATTATTGTACACGGGAATAACATTAGTTAATTATGTGTAATTGTTTTGGTTAGTTGGCAACCGAGGGGTGGAAGTTGCGGTGCGACGGTTGGCGCTCGCACCCCCTCGGTACCCTTTTATACTTCAGAATGTAACTTGTAAAATACACTGATATGGGAATAGAACATCTGATATACTTTGTCTGATATTTACAACATTATTCTGCATTATGCTCTTTATGCCTTAAGTTATTCGCCCAAGAGGGCAAACATTTGGCGTCGTTGCCCAGACGTACTCGAGAACGGAAGACACGAATGGCGCACAGACACAATGGGCCTACCCGTTGGTGAAATAAACCCAGAGGCCGACGACGCGCGAACAGAACTGTACACAGGAGAAGACACGGCAACGCGAGAATTTTCGATTTTGCTCCAGGTAGCCATTCAGACCTACGTCCGACGAGAGGCGGCGGAGGCAGAAATCCCACCAAGTGCCGTGTGGACAGCGCTGGAGGTTAGCCCGGCAGTAAACCGGTTGATGAACCACCTCCCCCGGTTGCTTGCACAGGCATCGCTGGCACAACAGGCCGCCTGGAGGAGATTGCCCAGGAAGAGCGACGACAACAAATCCTGCAACACTACGAAGAGAACAGCCGACAGGAAATGGAACGAGATGGCGCCAGGCCAGGAGAGAATTGAACCTTGAACTTCTTATTTTCAAATAAAAGTGTCATTGACACGAGTTGTATTTGAGCAGATGAATTAATAAAAGACATATTTTAATTTATGAATTGTGAAGTTATGGGAATGTGCGACAATTAATGCCAAACCTATTGAATAAAGATAGGAATAAAAAACCAGAAACGAACGAGTGGGAGGCCAAGCAGAGGGCCTTGATTCTGGAGCAGCAAGTAGAACGTAGACGGAGGCTGAGGCAACTTGCCGAAGGATGACCTGCCGAAGGGGGGCCCGAGGGGAACCAAGGAGGCGTCACAGAGGGTGCAGAGGCCGACGGAAATTTCTACGCGCCACCAAATCATCATAGGACGCGGAGCCACGAAGAATATCTAGAAGAAACAAGGTTACGGCGAAATCTAATCTCGAGGAGACTCGGGATCAGTTTAGAAACTTATCCCTTACGCCACGGAGTGAAGATCACCAACGGGAAGCAGGAGTAGGCACGTGTGAGAGTGAAGGGGAGGGCAACAGTACGGGTGTAGGTGCCACACACGACAGGCAAAACACCGTACCTCCAGGACACACCACCAACGCCACTGAAGGAAGCAGCGCAGGGCCACAGACACAGACACAACCGCCCCCAGGAAGACGACCAGGGATGGCGAGTAAACAAAAATTGCCAAAGTTCACAGGGGACAGCAAGGAAGACCCCTTACGGCACTACCGTACATGTGAAACCATTTGGTCTGCCAACGGAGTGACAGACCAGAATGACTGGGTACAGCAGTTCCCAGCCACGTTACGTGGAGTTGCCATCGATTGGTACTCCGATGTAGATAAGCAAAAAGTGGCCACGTGGGCCAACCTACAGAAGGAATTCACGGAGGAGTTTCGGTTGCTCCGTGATGACAACGAAATTGTAACAGAGATATACAGTACCAAACAAGGTACCAAGGAGACAGTACAGGCATACAATAGGAGATTGAAGGAATTGTTGGGTAAAATGGAAAGCCAACCGGCTAAGGGCTTGAAAAAATGATGGTTCGTGGAAGGATTGAAATCCTCCCTAAGGAAAAAAATGAAGATTGTACCCCCGACGTCATATGACGACGCCTATAACAGGGCAATGGATCTAGAAAGCGAATACAAAACATCAAGGAAGAAGAAAAGTAATAAATTTTCATCTGACGAGGAGAGTAGTAGCAGTGGTGAATCGAGTAAAAAGGTACACGCGCTTCAAAAGGACATGGAACGAATGCTGAAAGAATTCAAAGCCATGAAAGGGAGTACAAGTAAGACAGAAGAAAATGAAGTGTGGTGTACCGACTGTAGGAGTGACGAACACACCAAGGGGTCCTGTCCCAAGAAGGCTTTCTGCGACATTTGCCAGATTGCGGGACATTTGACAAAGGAATGTCCCTACAATATGAAAACCAAGAACCAACAAGTTATCTTCACGCAAGAGCAGCCGGCCGCCGAAACGTCGCAAACCGCCAACAATAATGCATCATCTGGCGGATATCGGAACAACCGGCAAGGGGGAAGGACCAATAATAATAATAGGAGCCGAATCCAATATGATGCAAAGGGACGGCCAATGATCCAATGCCGAGCCTGCAATCAATGGGGCTACTTTGCTAGAGAATGCACCTCAGAAGAAACTCCACAAAAGTTATGCAAATGGTGTGGGCCTGGAGACCACGATGATGGAACGTGCCCAAAGTCTGGAGTAAACCTACTCAACATCGACAGGACGGAGGAACGGGTATTGGCAATCACACGGTCGCAGGCAAATAAGGCCACATATCCGAACCCTCGCACGGAGAAGCAACGGGTGCTAGAGGCCAAGGTGGAAGTGGCGAAGGAAATGTTGGCACAAAGGAGCACCCAGGAAGCAGTAAGTACCTCCCGATCTGAGGCGGAGGAGAATATCCTGAAGCAAATGCTGCAAATTGAAGTGCCGGTGAAAATGAAGGACCTCCTAGAAACGATGCCGCAATTACGTACGGCACTCCTACGTACGGTCCAAGTAACCTCGCACAGTAAGGCAACCCGGGATATGGATGGTACCAGCAGAATACCTACAGACCCATTGGTCCTAACGCTATACAGTGGCCGACACCCAGCGGTGGTAGAAATGCGAATACTGGGAACCATTCTGACTGACACTATCATCGACGGTGGGTCTGGGGTGAATGTGCTTCCGGCAGAAACCTGGAAGCAGCTTGGCAAACCAACACTATGGCCGTCAACCTTTAACTTACTGGGAGCGGATCAAAATGGTATCAAACCCCTTGGAACGCTCATGGCGCAACAAGTGACCATCGGGACACAACCATTTGTCCTCGACTTCGTGGTGATTCCGCTAGCCAAGAAAGGAAACGACGCCATTCTGGGCAGAGGGTGGTTGGTGGTAGCCAAAGTGAATCACAACTGGAAGCGAAACACGTTGTCAATGGAAAAAGCCAAGAGAAAATTTATTATCGACCTGAAGACACAACTTGTGAGTGAAGAACTCACGTCGGAGTCGGAATCAGACGGCGAAGGCGGAGTTGACGGAGGAAAGTACGGGAGGGAACCGAACGAGGAAGGCGTTCTTGGAATCCAAGGATGTTCTGAGGACAAGACCGATTCCCTTAATGGGCTCTTCCACTGGCAAATGGAGGACTACGAGCTGCTGTATGGGTGTAACATGTTGCAGGTTGACAAGGATCGGGACGAGAACGAATTTCCGCAAGCGTACGGGGAATACACCAAAGGGGATGCCCCGATCAACGAAGTACCAGCACACAGGTTTGACATGACAAAACCAATCCAGTACGAAGAGTCCGTAAAACCGACAAACCTCGGTACTGAAGCAGAGCCAAGAAACATCCTAGTTGGCGACGACTGGAACCCAGTCCTTAAAGCCGCTGCATTTAAAAAATTCATGGAATACAAGGATGTATTCGCTTGGACGTATAAGGACCTCAAAGGGGTGCCGCCAGAACTATGCGTACACAAAATTTCACTCGTACCAGGGGCCGTACCTGTGCGGAAGAGGCCATACAGAATGAATAAAAACTATGCGGCAAGAGTGAATGATGAAATTGAGCGTATGCTCGAAGCCGGGATTATTTTTAAAGTGCAGACCAACGAGTGGGTATCGCCCATAGTGATATCCCTTAAAAAGGAGGCAAACCAGATACGAATCTACGTGGATTTCAGATGCCTTAACGCGGTCACCATAAAAGACCCGTTTCCAATACCATTTACGGATAGCATCTTGGAGGAAGTGGCCGGTCATGAAATTTATTCATTCATGGATGGATTTTCTGGGTATAACCAGATATCCATCGCCGACGAAGACAAATTAAAAACTACCTTCATAGTGGAGGATGGCGTGTACGCATATAATCGAATGTCGTTCGGATTATGCAACGCACCAGCGACCTTTCAACGGATAATCCTTCACATATTTGAAAAGATGTCAGTAGGGAACTTCAGGGTGTTCTTGGACGACTGGTCCATCTACAGCAACCAAGATACACATTTGGCCCCACTTGGCGAATGCATGAAGAGATGTAGGCAAGCTCGCCTAGCACTCAACCCCAAAAAATGCAGATTCATGGTGCCTCAAGGGAAGCTGTTAGGACACATAGTGTGTAAGGCTGGACTCAAGACTGACCCAGACAAGATTCGGGTGATAGTAGAAATGGAGGCACCCACAGATGTCACAGGAGTCAAATCCTTCCTAGGACATATAGGGTACTACAGGCGATTTATCAAAAATTTTGCTCGAGTATCCTGCCCTTTGGACAAGCTGACAAGGAAAGGTGAATGGTATATATGGGGGACGGCTCAGGAGGAGGCCTTCCAAGAACTGAAGTCACGATTGGTGGGTGTGCCAATCCTAACATATCCTGACTGGGACAAAGAGTTCCACGTACACGTTGACGCATCCAACTTTGCCATAGGGGCCACACTGGCGCAGGTTGGCGACCACGGGCTAGATCACCCAGTCTACTTTGCAAGCAGACTCCTGTCGAAGGCAGAGCAAAATTATAGCACCACAGAAAGGGAAGCCTTCAGGATGGTGTACTCCGTCCAGAAATTTCGACATTACTTGCTCGCCACCCTGTTCACATTTTATGTGGACCACCAGGCTTTAATGTATCTGGTAAACAAGCCAATTATCCAAGGATGAATCAGCCGATGGCTGCTACTGCTGCAGGAATTTACATTCAACATTATAGTAAGACCTGGGAAGAACCACGTGATAGCCGACCAACTGTCGAGAATTCAGTCAGGAGAACCAGTCGAAGGAGTGAACGAAGATTTTCCAGACGCTCATTTATTTCGCATCGCGGTTCTCCCCGCTTGGTATGCAAGCGTGGGGGAATATTTGTCGACATCACAATTCCCGAGGGAGATGCCACCAGGAGAAAGAAGGAAACTGGTACTGAGGAGCAGGACATTCCAACTCATTAATGGCCTATTGTATAAAATGGGGCCCAATCAAATCCTACGGCGATGCGTCCTAGAAGAGGAAATTTTGGGTGTCTTGAAAGAAGCACATGAAGGAGGTGGACACATGGGGCCCAACACCACGGCGAGGAAAGTTCTGTTGGCAGGACTGTGGTGGCCGACACTACATAATGACGCCAGGGAGTGGGTAATAAGCTGTGATACATGCCAACGGGCTGGACGGCCATTAAAAAGGGATTTTATGACCCTCAACCCATCGAATGCCCAGGAACTGTTTGAGAGATGGGGATTGGATTTCGTCGGACCATTAAAACCAAGTAGAGCTCAACGATGCAGATACATTGTAGTGGCAACAGAATACTTGACCAAGTGGGTAGAGGCACGGGCCTTACCCGACAATTTGGCGGTCAATACAGCAAAATTCATGTATGAACACATCATTACGCGGTATGGGATTCCAATCCAACTGACGAGTGACAGAGGAGGCCATTTTGTAAATCACATAATCTGATTGCTAACAACGGAGTTTAAAATCTTCCACTCCTTATCAAGCCCCTACTATCCACGGGCGAACGGGCAGGCGGAGGCGACCAATAAAATCATAATGTCGGTGATATATAAGTCTTGCGGAGTGGAGAAGGATGACTGGGAGGAACGCCTACCATCAGTACTCTAGGCATACCGAACAACTTACAAGGTAACTACAGGACAGACTCCCTTCCAGCTAATGTATGGACAAGAAGCCGTGGTGCCAGTTGAATTCATGGTGCTGAGTCTATGGATTGCCATCGATAATCGACTTGGCGACATGGAAAGCCTAAGGGAGAGACTGTACGCTTTGAACAAATTGGATGAACGAAGGATGATGGCTTAGTGGGCGACAGAGACAGCCCAGCAAAGACGGAAGGTGTGGCACGACAAGCATCTCCAGCGAATGAAGTTTACTCCCGGGCAGCTGGTTTTGAAATTCAACGGGAAGAACGAAATTAAACCGGGGAAATTCAAAGTCCGATGGTTAGGGCCTTTCCAGATACGCGAGGTTAATACGAACGGGGCGATTAAGTTGTGGACGCTAGACGGGAAGGAGATACCAGACGCAGTCAACGGGTCGAAATTAAAGGTCTATCACGAACAGAGGGAACCAGGACCCTCCAGTCAGTCAGTCCGCTGAAAATTGGAAAAAATTATTAAAAATAAAAATAAAAATAAAAAAATAAAATAAAATAAATAAATAAATAAAAATTAAAGAAAGGATAAAAACATATTAAAAAAAAAAAAAGATCGTGGCCACCGTACGGTGGGACCACCGAAGGTGGCATCACCGTGCAGTGGAACCACCGACGGCGGAATCACCGAAGGTGGAACCACTATACGGTGGTCACATCGACGGTGGGGCCACCGAAGGTGGTCACCGCAAGCAGCTCGCGTAACTTTAAAACACCGCCCGCATGGCATTAGAACCCTTCGCGAAAATGCAAGAAAAAAGGAGAACACGCCGCACAACACCGCACACCGCCGAGGACATTAAAAACCCTTGCGCAACACTAAAACGCACATGCCGCACAGCCCGACCACCACGCGACGCGAGGGAAGAGGAAGACGCCGCACAGCAAGGTTTACGCACAGCAAGGGAAGAGAAACACACCGTAAAAGGACACCACGCAGGCCACGCACAGGGGAGGAAAAGAAGCAGCAGCCCGCACAGCGGCAGCCATACACAAAAAGAGGGCCGTTACGAAGGTGTACGATTTTTATTTTAACAGGCAATCAGTTATACAAAGATTGATGGATTCAGCAGGGAAAAGAAGTTGGAAGAAACAACTGCACGCTTCTTCCAGTAGCAGCCAGAGGGCTAGGGATAGCAATATTAGGATTTTAGTGTTAGGAGTACGTGTTGCAGGCGGCACCATGGATGCCAGCGCCTGACAAAAGCAAAAACAGAAGGCACCACAGGCTGCCATAAGTGCGAAAAACACAGTGACGCCACAGAATGTTACTTTTGAAGGCCTGAATGGATTGGAATGCCGAAAATGGTGGCAAGACACCCTCGATAATGACCTGGTAAAGCAAAACCTCCGTAAGGCACAAGTAGAGTGGGCTGTTCAGATGCCCGTGTTCCCTATCCGGGAGTACGAGGGTGCCCTACGCTTCATGGTGGACACCTTCGACAAGCACACATGCACCAGCACGTTTGAATACCTCCGGAGGGATGTTACTATATCCTTCAAAGCAGGAGATTGCACGAGGGTATTCGGCATTCCAAGCAGCCAAGGCAAGAAAATAGACTTGAAGGCCAAAAAGATGACACGGGAGGAGAAGGAGCGGTGGATTAAATTAGTCTCCCGGAACTTGACGGCAGTAGAGTTGGACAGCGTGGCTAGAGCCACGAAGGGTCGCGGAATCCGTAAGACTTTTGTTGCGAAGGGCCACTGGAGATGCATTATGGATGTCATCAAGAGCAGATTGACAGGGTCGGGTAGGGCATCGGACATTGCCCTCCCTCAGATTATGTTGATGAATGGGCTGATGAATGGCATCGTGTATGATTGGGCCGCGTTACTGGTAGAGCGTATGTATGAGTTTTTGACGCTCCAGCATCGCACATTCTATATGCCTCACTACGCTATAGGGTTATTCCTGGATGCCACGCGGGAAGCAGTGCCGGAGGACGAGTTGGAGGTACGGCCGCAGGGACCGTTGACAGCAGGAGAGCCTCCAATAATGTATTGGAGGCACTTGGACATTGGGCACTCTTCCGCGAAGCGGAAACGAGCGGTAGATAGGGCCTCAGCCTCAAGGGAGCCTGACAGCGGGAGGGATTCCAGCAGCGCGGAGGATTCAAAGGC
Organism: Cryptomeria japonica; assembly: GCF_030272615.1. NCBI lineage: Eukaryota > Viridiplantae > Streptophyta > Pinopsida > Cupressales > Cupressaceae > Cryptomeria > Cryptomeria japonica. The sequence goes on from NC_081405.1 coordinate 548,333,564, forward strand.
GGAAGATGAGGAGGACGATAGCAGCCAGGCGACGGAGGAGCCTATACGAGTCTTGTTTGCCCCACCCCTGTTACCGATGGGCACGCCTATGCCATCATCTCGAGTGGGCACCTGTATTCCGGCCGTCGGGCAGAGCCATACGCCTGTTACACTTGGTCCCCTCCAGCACGAGCACCAGGGAGTATCACCGAGCCCAACCACGGCGGCACTTACCGAAGACATGGCAGAGTCAGGGACAGAGGAGTCACCGCATCGGGTAGTGGTCGCTGAGGAACAGGGGCTGACGGAGGTGGTGGATACCAAGCCTCACGTGCGGTTGGACGTCGTGGGTAGTGACGCAGTGGTGACTGTTTCTGCTTCCTTGTTGGAGGAGCCGCCGACAGCGAACCATCCCCCGGTCACGGAGATGCATGCTGACCTCGAGGCTATGCAGAGCTGGCTCACACAGCGGTTTCAGATGACACTAGCACAGCCGGAGGGAGCTGTTGTATTCTCACCGTGTCGAGAGACTCGAGCAGAGGTAGTCGACCTGGATGACTCGTCAGGGGAGGCACATGGACTCACAGTTGGGAACGAGGCGGGGGAGGTTGCCTCTACTGGGCAGGCACCAGGAGATGGTACACCTTCAGTGGCGGAGGAGGTACCTTCACAGCAGGATACAGTTGTGGCCGTTCCACCAGGGACTTCACAGCCTTCGGCGCAGACGGGGGAGGATGTTGAGACCTATCTAGCTGACATGGCTGATATGGTGACGAGGGGTAGGCGGGTGGTGGCCACTGCCCAAACGCAAGCATTGCAGCAAGTGGTGGTGGAGCTAGAGCAGGTCTTACAGTTTATATGGGTGGGCTGCCCGACAGCCTTTGCTACCTGCTTTGAGTCTCAGGGGTGGCCGACTACGGAGACAGAGGAGATGCTCCAGGCTTGGAGGCTGCGTCAGCCCGTTGTGGAAAGTCGAGTGACGGCAGTTGTCCGCGAGATCGAGTAGGTCTACCGGGATGCCTATTATACATTGAGGCGTACACAGCAGGAGTCTGCAGTCAGGGAGGCTGCTCGGGTAGCGTTGGAGAAGGAGGTGGCCAGTCAGCAGGCCTCATGGGCAACCGACAGGGTGCAGTTGTTGGCACAGCTAGAGATGGCCCGCACAGAGACGGTTGAGACCCGAGCAGCGAAGGCTAAGGTAGAGACTCGTCTGGCAGCCGAGCAGACTCGGTTGGTCTGCGCGACGGAGGCAGTGGATACAAAAGAGAAGGAGTTGCTGGAAGCCGAACACAGGGTGAAGACAGCTTTAGAGAAAGTATTGGTGGCGGAACGGGATGTGGCTGCACGCACTCAGCAGGTGTATGAGCTCCACGCCCGCTTGGCGGCCCAAACACCGACATCTCACCCTTTTGCTTCAGGGACACTTTCTCAGACCCCTCCCTAGTCTTTCAGATATGTATATTGTATAGGTTGCATTATCTCCATTTTGTAAGTCGCCTGGAGACGACTTTTCTTTTTGGGGGGATGATGTTGGCGGCATTATTGTACACGGGAATAACATTAGTTAATTATGTGTAATTGTTTTGGTTAGTTGGCAACCGAGAGGTGGAAGTTGCGGTGCGACGGTTGGCGCTCGCACCCCCTTGGTACCCTTTTATACTTCGGAATGTAACTTGTAAAATACACTGATATGGGAATAGAACATCTGATATACTTTGTCTGATATTTACAGCATTATTCTGCATTATGCTCTTTATGCCTTAAGTTATTCACCCGAGAGGGCAAACAAACTTCAATGAAATCAATTGTTCTTTACAACCATGTTTGGCAACAATCTTTGCCTTCTCCCACTCTAATTTCGATTCTAATTGCTATTCTATTCTCTCCTATTACTAACTATTAGTTATTAACCTTTACAAATGAAGAGTTTGAGCTTTAAATAAAGAGCCCATTTACATTGAACGACCAGGATTGAATCTCCATCAATAGCCAAGATTTTACAATGAAGTCCTAATTAGGGTTTGTTACAACAAACTCTCCTTAGCCAATGAGATAATTATATTCAGTGACTGTGGACCAATAGATATCGAGGGTAGGCACATCAGAGTTTGTGCATCCATGTATGAACTAGGTGCATTACATCTAGACATGCTGAAGTGAACTTCATTGACTGGAGGAATGGTGACTGGGATGCCACTTTTATCTCGCACCTCATAGAATTGATTGGATTCATCATCATGAAGGAATATCAAGAGATATCTCTTGATACTCAACATTATCTAGCTCGCTCAAAGTAGTGGTGATGGGAATTATTGATGTAGTTGAGTCCTTCTATCCTTGCTTGCCTTGGAGTGATTGTATGACTTCTCCTTAAGATCCCCACTCCAATCTTCTTCCAACCTGATCCTTTGATCTCTTTCCTTACCTCCTGCAAAACAAACAATTGAGCATCAAACATATAAGATGTATAGCTTATATAATCTCTTAATTTGACATAATCTTTGATTCTAATTCTATGCGATTTCTCCAAATCTGATCAAAGAGAATTGATAAAAATCAATAAATTCATTGTGTGGAAGATAAGTTGAGTGCCCTAGGACAAATCTGGGCTGTCTTCACGTGAATTCGCTGGTTGATAAGCTTGTTGGCTGAGCAAATTCGCTTCTCTTTGGTGCTCAAATGATGAACCTCGCCTGCTCCAAAAGATTAGACCTGCATCTCCAATGATGAAACGATCTTATGCTGATGGAATTTGCTGATGTTCTGCTGAAGTTCGTTATTCAATTGGAGTAATTTGCTGGCCTGCTGACAAAATTCGCTTTTAGAGAGTAATTATGTTTTGAATTGATGCTAAAATGATCCTTTTGACTTATCTTATATATGCGATTTAGGGTAAAGGTGTGTCTTTTGGGGTATAAGGCCGACTTACTTTGACAAAATAATAAATTGTCTTCCTCATGCTGGCCGACTCAACACAAACTTTCTTCATCTTGTCTTTTGATAAATTCACTCTAGGCCTTTTGAAAGGACATGACTTTGAAATTCGCTCTTCCTCCTTAGGAAGGATAGGACCTATAATGAAAAATCGCTCTTCCTCCTTAGGAAGGACAAGAGCTATAATGAAAAATTGCTCTTCGTCCTTAGGAAGGACAGGACCTATAATGAAAATTCGCTCTTCATCCTTAGGAAGGACAAGACCTATAATGAAAATTCGCTCTTTGTCCTTAGGAAGGACAGGACCTATAATGAAAATTCGCTCTTTGTCCTTAGGAAGGACAGGACCTATAATGAAAATTCGCTCTTCGTCCTTAGGAAGGACAAGACTTATAATGAAAATTTCGCTCCAAGACCTTGGTAAGGACAAGATGGAATTCACTTTCTAACCTTGGCACGGACAAGACTCAAAATCTAATTCGCTCACCAAAAAGAGAATTCTCTCGCTGTCCTTTGGAAGGACAAGGTCAAGATAAAGATTCATTTTAAGACTCCTCCAAGGTACACATCCAAGTTCGCTTTGGACCCTTAGTAATGACAAGGCATGAAGTTCGCCTTACGACCTTCGGAAGGACATCAATTCAACATCCGCCTTAGGACTTATCCAAGAAATTTGGCTCAATGTACTTAGGAAGGACAAGGCATGAAATTCGCTCCAGGACCCTTGGAAGGATAAGGTCAAGTTCACTCGAGGTCCTTTGGAAGGACAAGGCTCTTGATAAGGAGTTTCGCTCTCTGACCTTGGCGAGGGCAAGTCGAAATGAGAATTTCGCTCCAAGGCTTTTGGAAGGATAGGGTCTCGATAAAAATTCTCGCTCTATACCCTTTCAAGGGACATGAATTGAAGCAAAACTCACTTTAAGACTTCTAAGGTACATATTTTCAAATTCACTCTAAGGTCTCTATGAGGTACATACTTGACGAAAATTCGCTCAAGGACCTTGGAAAGGACAAGAAACAAGTTCGCTTTAGATCCTCTCCAAGGACATCAATTCAAAATTCACTTTGGATCCCTGACAAAGACATTCGCCCTAGGACCTTAGCAAGGTACATAACAATTTCGCTTTGGATTCTTTGCAAGGTTCGGGAGTCTATGTCCTCAGCAAGGTACGGGGTCAAGGTACTTAGGCAAATTTCGCTCTAGTGAGGGAGCAAGGTACACATCCTTAGGAAAGACTCTTGACTTAATCCTTTCACTATAATGTTCCCTGACCCTACTCGCGGAGGAGGCAAAGGCGTACGGTGGTGTTGGAGCAGGGTCATACGGTGGTGTGGTCGTATGGGTGTTTGAGCAAAGGTCGTACGGTGGATGTGAGATTGGGCGTACGGTTGTCAAGAGAGGGTCATACAGTAGTGTCGAGAAGGCCGTACGGTGGTGCCAAGATGGGTCGTATGGTGGTGCCAAGACAGGCCGTATGGTAGTGCGAGACTGGGTCGTACGGTTGTGTGGGAAGCAGGTCGTACAGTGGTGAGGAGGGAGTGTAACCGTACGATGAAGGGGGGGTACGATGGACTTCAACCTATGAAGGGGTTAGTCTACCGCAAGCGTAGCGAGTGATAAATTCTGAAGATTAGGAATCCTTTATGCATGTAAATCAGATTAACAAATACGCAACTGGAGAACTAACAATGATGAGATTCAAGATTTGCCAGATCCGCAACAAAAACACAGAACAAAATAGGGTGGGGTGAATCTCACTGAAACTGCAAATACCAAATAGGGAGGGTTTTTCACCTCCGAAATGGCAGATATCAGAACTCCAACAGGAATTCGCACAAGAGAGAAAAATATCAAAATTCGCATACCCATGACAAGGACTAACTCAGCCATATATATGGGCTCCAGGAAACTTTCTAAAGGGTTACAAACGGGCCGACACGACCAACCGCGACTTGTCTAATCTAATTAAATAAAAGGGCCCAAAAGATTGTTATTAAATTTGGGGCCTTACAATAAAGTAATTAAATTTATTATTTAATAACATCGGGGACATCACAGTCCTCCTGAGCCAAAAATTGCTTGCCCTCAAGCAATTGCAAGCTTGGATGCTCCAGTATTTGCTCGCCTTCCTAGGTGGCATCCTCGATGGGTAGATTCTTCCAACGCACAAGGAACTCCTTGACTATGCGTGATCTCAGCCTCTTTTCTCCAACGTCGATGATCTCCGCCAGCTCCAGAATTAGTTTTCCTTCTTCATCGATGGGTGGCAAATCCTTGGACACTGTGACGCGCTGCCCGACGGCCTTCTTGAGACATGACATATGAAAAACATTGTGAATCCGACTCCCCTCACGAAGCTCCAACTCATAGGCAACTTCACCCACCCTCCGAACCACCCTGTAGGGTCTATAGAAACACGGCTTCAGCTTCTCCTTACCACTTGTCTTCAAGGAGGATTGTCTGTACGGTTGAAGTCGAAGGTATACCAGATCACCAACCGCAAAATTTCGCTCAACCCGGTGTCAGTCAACATACATCTTTTGTTGGTTCTGAGCCCTCTACAGGTATCTTTGAGAGATGTCAGGATGTCTAGACTCTCCTGAAGCCAATCTTTGGCCCTCAATGCACGACTGTCTCCCAATGCCAAGTCAACCAATGAAGAAGGTTCATTACTATACAGAGCTTTGAAGGGTGGCATGCCTACCAACATGTGATAGGTGGTGTTGTAACAGTGTTCACCCAAATGTAACCAGCAAACCCAAGCCTTTTATTGAGCTGAAACGTAGTTCCTAAGATAACCCTCCAGCCATTTGTTCACAATCTCGGTCTGTCCGTCTATCTGTAGATGGTAGCTCGTGTCAGGCGACAACTCGATTCCTGCCAACCGAAATAACTCCATCCAAAAGGTACTCAGAAAATGGCTGTCCCTGTCACTAACTATGTTTCACGATAAACCATGTAAACGGAATACCTCATGGAAGAACAACTCGGCCACTTGAACTACTTGGTATCCTGTGGGGATGGCAAAAAAAATGTGCATACTTGGTCAAGCAGTCAACTACAACGAAAATGCAATCCTTTCCTTGCACTCTGGGGAGCCCAATAATGAAATCCATCGAGATGTTATCCCATTTCTGGTTGGTTATTGGCAATGGTTGCAGCAGTCCACCTGGTAGGGTGTGCTTAGATTTGTTCTGCTAGCAGGTGGAGCATTCTCGCACATACTGCAGGACGTCGTTCTTAAACCCCTTCAAGGAAAACCTTTCTCGCATCTGCATGTAGGTTTTCAAGTATCCCGAGTATCCAGCCAAGGGAGAGTCGTGCATTTCCTTCGAGATCTTTTCCTTCATCTTGGACTCGAGTACCAGATAAATCCTGTCCTTGTAGTAAATGATGTCGTCAACCACCTTGTATCGGTCATCATGCACTTGACCATCCATCAGTTCGCAGGCAAAAGTATTCTTGGAGTATTCAACCAACAAGTGTTCCTTCCAATCTGCCGAAATCTGGGATAAAGAACATATGGCAGGCCTTCTTGACAAGACATCAGCTACTGCGTTATTCTTCCCCTTCACATATTCAATGTCGAAATCAAATGCCTGGACTTTGCTCACCCACTTTTGTTGTCGTTCATTCAGATCGCTCTATTCCAAGAAATATCGCAAGTAGTTGTGATCTGTCCGCACAACAAACTTTGCCCCGACGAGGTACTGTCGAAACTTCGTCAATGCGTGCATGATGGTGAGCATCTCCTTGTCGTAGATGGAGTACAGCCGCTCAACTACCGAGAGCTTCCGACTCTCAAACGCAATGGGGTGATGGTCTTGCATCAACACCGCTCCAATGCCTTCTCACAAGGCATCGCACTCTATTATAAAAGGGCGAGTGAAGTCTGGTAGTGCAAAAACTGGACACGTACTCATAACTTCTATTAATTTGTCGAAGGTTTGTTGTGCCTGCACATTCCAATGGAAGCATCCATTCTTTGTCAGATTTGTCAATGGTGCACCAAGTTGTGAAAATCCTTTCACAAGCCTCCTATAATAACTGCACAATCCAAAAAATGCACACAGCTCCGAGAGAGTCTTGGGTGGAGGCCAATCCAAAATTGCCTGAATCTTCTCCTGGTGAACTTGTACCCCCTGGGCATTGATGACGTGACCCAAGTACAGGACCTCGGTCATTCCAAATTCACATTTGGACCTTTTGGCATATAATGATTGCGATTTCATAATCCCCAATACTTCATCCAAATGTCCCAGATGTTCCTCCCAGGTCTTGTTGTAGATGAGTATGTCATCGAAAAATACCAGTAGGAACTTACGTAGTTGCTTGTTGAAGATGTGATTCTTGCAGGACTGAAAAGTGGTCGGAGCATTGGTTAATCCAAACGGCATGACCAAGAACTCATAGTGTCTATAATGGCAGAAAAACGCTGTCTTTTCCACATCTTGCTCCCTCATACGGATCTAATGGTACCCAGAGCAAATATCAATTAGTTCATCCAGCAGCTCATCAATCCTGGGAATGGGGTATCTATTCTTGGTAGTCTTCTTGTTCAGTGCACGGTAGTCAACACACATTCTGAGAGTTTCGTCCTTCTTCTTCACCAGTACTACGGAGGACGCAAAGGGGCTAGAGCTGGGCCGGATCCATCCTTTATCAAGGAGTTCTTGGATGGTTTACTCTATCTTTTCTTTGAACTTTTTCGGGTGGCGATAGGGTGTGGTGATAACAGGTTTTGCTCCTTCCTCCAACTCGATGGTGTGCTCGAACCCTCGATATAGAGGTATACCAAATGGAATGTCAGCGAAGACCAAACTATGCTTATCCAAAACCGACTGAAGTTCCTCATCCTGGTAGCAAGTCGGATGCTCTTTCACAGGTTTTGTCGAGATCAAGCAATGTGCTACCCAGACTATTTCATCATGTCGGAAGACGGCTTCCATCCGTTTGGCGGAAATCTCCCTCGGGCTGCCATTCAACATTCCTCTGAGAACCACCTTACCACCATCCACCTCGAATGAGAATTCCATCCTTTGGAAGCTCTGCATGTATTGATCGAGGGTCTCCATCCATTGAATGCCCAATATGATATCCGTGTCATCCAGATCTACTACAAAGAAATCGTTGGTCACCGTGTAATTTCCCATGGTGATGCTCAGTTGCGGAACCAAGTGAGTGCATGAGAGGAGATTGCCTCCTGCCACCTTGACATCGAATCCTTCATGCTCCTTTGCACACAAACCCCTTCGGGTGACGAGTGATGAGTTTATGAAGTTGATCGAGGCCCCACTATCGAGCATAACCAAGACTCGTTGCTCTTGGAGTGTACCACATACCCTAAATACACTGCACCTTGGGGTACCCGCCAGTGTGGCAATGACCCTTCCCCTCTGTACCAATGTGGAGATTCTCTCCGCCAGGCTGGTTTCCTTGACAGATTCTTCCCTTGGTGGTTCACTTTCCTCAGGCTCCTCTTCTCCATCGGACATTACTTCAATATACTGAATCTTTCCTTTGCCCAAACACCAGTGTCCTGGTTCCCATGGCTCCTTGCAAGTGAAACAAAGCTTCTTCCTTCTAAGTCTTGTTTTGTGGCTTCATCAAGAAATGACCTCTTCGGAAAGGGTTTAGTATCCTTCTCCTTTGGAATGAAAGGTGGTTTGGTATGTGCAAAATTTATGGAAGAGGCAGATGTTGCCATGTTACGGGCCTTTTTGATTGCTTCTGTGAGCATGCTAGGGTTGAACCCTTTTACCCAACCTTTTAGAGGTTCCATCAATCCGTCCATGAACAAGACCACCAATCTCCGTTCTGAGATGTCTGTTACCAACACGGATAGTCTTTGGAACTCTGTGATGTAATTGTCCACCGGTCCCGACTTTTTTAGTTCGCCAGCTCCTTGAAATTGAGTTATGGATCCTTCCCGTCAAACCGATCTATGAGCTTCTCCATGAAGTCAACATAGTAAGTTATCTGGTCATGGCCGAGAGTGACCATTCCATGGTACCACCATTCATGCGCGACTCCTTCCAGGTGAAGTGTTGCAAACTTGATAGCTTCATCTTCAGGCATGGGGTTGAGTTGGAAGTAGGTGTCTACTTTTCAAACCCAAGCTCATGCTAAGGTTGCTCCAGTCCCATCAAAGGATGACAGGTTGATCTTGCCAACCTTCCACTTGATGTCATTGTTATGGTGTCCATAATAGCCCCGACTTCTCCCGCCCGAGTATTTCAACCGGAGCTCAGCATAATCCTTGAAGGATATGTCCCCCTCGAGAGTTGCATCCCTCCAATCTTGGTTTAACTATGCTTGCATCTCTTGAAAGGTGGGTTCATGCTCCCCACGTGGCGCTTTTGATTTTTTAGGAAACGTCGGCATCAACGGCCGTGAATGTGAGCGTTGGACGTTTCACCTTCCAGTGACCGAATCATCGCCATGCCCATTCTGTTCTCCATTCGTTTTTCCCAAGGCCAATTGTCGTAAGGTTTCCTCCATGATTTGTTGTCATTGCTCCCCTCTAGTTATGGCGTCGCTGAGCTTGGCTTCTAGTTAGCTCCCTTAATAGTGCCATGACTTCTTTTGCCGGATTCTGTGGTTCCCCCATTTGGTCGGCCAAATGGTACCTCCTTCTAGTGTACACTTGCATTCACCGTACAGGCGGAGGAGGCAAAGGCATACGGTGGTGTTGGAGCAGGGTCGTACGGTGGTGTGGTCGTATGGGTGTTTGAGCAAAGGTCGTACAGTGGATGTGAGACTGGGCGTACGGTTGTCAAGAGAGGGCCGTACGGTAGTGTCAAGAAGGCCGTACGGTGGTGCCAAGATAGGTCGTATGGTGGTGCCAAGACAGGCCGTATGGTAGTGTGAGACTAGGTCGTACGGTTGTGTGGGAAGCAGGCCATACGGTGGTGAGGAGGGAGTGTAACTCTACAGTGAAGGGGGGGTACGGTGGACTTCAACTTGTGAAGGGGTTAGTCTACCGCAAGCGTATCGAGTGATAAATTTTGAATATTAGGAATCCTTTATGCATGTAAATCAAATTAACAAATACGCAACTGGAGAAGTAACAATGATGAGATTCAAGATTTGCCATATCCGGAACAAGAACACGGAACAGAATAGGGTGAGGGGTGAATCTCACCGAAACTACAAATACCAAATAGGGAGGATCTTTCACCTCTGAAATGGCAGATGCCAGAACTCCAACACGAATTCGCACGAGAGAAAAATATCAAAATTCGCACACCCATGACAAGGACTAACTCGGCCATATATATGGGCTCCGAGAAACTTCCCGAAGGGTTACAAAAGGGTCGACACGACCAACCGCGACTTTTCTAATCTATAAAAGGGCCCGAAAGATTGTTATTAAATTTGGGGCCTTACAATAAAGTAATTAAATTTATTATTTAATTACATCGGGGACATCACATTCACCCAACTTTGCTCAATTTGTTCAATCCTCAAGTTTTTCACCTATAAATCATTCTTGCAACATACTTGATGACTTACTTCACTCCACTCAGGAGACCAACCTGACATGATGACCATCTAGATACTTGAGAAACTCTATCCCTTCAATGCAAAGACTCTAACACAACCAAGAAAGCAAAAAGTGGGGGGTCCCCATTTGCAATTGGGCGATGTGTGAATACCTCACAACACAACCAAATACAATCTACATCTTCCTCTTTCTCCTCCTCGTGTAACTTAATTTTTTAGGCCTCAAACTAGAAGGCAAGAGTATCAAAACGATGATAGATTGTTTCTTTAAAATTCTCTTCATTTTTATCCATTGTATTCAATTTTGTTGATTCTACCACTCTTTGCAATTCTACAAGATCTTCATCAGTAAGGAGGACATCATCTTGTTCATCGACATCCATTCACCATAAGGATCAATCTCATCCAAGTCGATGAAATCATGTAAAATGCCCTCCACCTTTCTAGTTTTAAAGAAAAAATTGTACCAAACAAAGACAAGATCATTGAGGTGCTCTCAGGACAACCTGTTTCTCTTCTTTGTGCAAATCTTCTCGAATAGGCTCCAATTACATTCACACCCAAAAGCACTACGAGGCTGGGACAAAAATATGGATGCTTAGCCTTTAAAGTATTAATATTATATTTTCCTAAGTTATTAATGCTCAATAATGTAATATATTGTAAGATATTGTAATTTTAGTTTCTTATTAGAAACTTTATATTTTGTATTTCTTTGTAATTCTTTATAATGATCTTCATTATCATTCGTAAATACAACAATAATTTTTTACCAATTATGTCCCCATAATATAGTATCAGAGCAGAAAGAAAAATTTTGGTTTTTTCTAAAAATTTTCGAATGTTTTCATCAGTGAAAAAACAAATCTAGGGCCTGCAATTTTTTCAGAATTCGAAATTCAAATTTATTTTCTAAAGGGTTTTCTTCCAAGCGGTTTTTTCTAACGTTCTTTGTGTTTTCTGTGGTGGATTTCTTTTTAACCAGACCTTCATCCTGCGACACCATTAATCCTCTACACGTGACACGATTTTTTCCACCTGTAAATTTTTTTTCTGCCATTTTGGACATAAATCTGCATTTTCGATTAGGGTTTTTACCCTTCAGATCAAGCCAAAAAAATTTCTGATTGCAAATTCTTAGTGGGTTTTTCGAGAGCTCAACTGGGTTGTTTTTAAAAAAAAATTGGGTGCATCGTTTTCCGTGCTTCAAATTTTGTGCCAACGCATTTCAATTGTGATTTCAGATTCTTTCTGGGTTTTTTGCAAGGATTTCTAGGTTGTCTTCGGATTTTTTTGGGTCAGCCGAAATTTTTCTTGAAATACATGTCAGTTGGACTTCATAATTTTTTTAAGTTTGTACCTGTATCTACCTCTATTTTTGCATTGAGATTTGTGCTTTGTATTCTGTACTATCGCCTCTTCTCTGATTTTCATTTTCTGTGCATTGGGAAACGTGCAAGATGGCGTCATTGACTAGCTTGATGTTGGAAGGCAGTCAGTGATTTAATGGCAAGAATTATAACACTTGGAAGCAGCGCATGCCGACTATTTTTTACTATTTTGTAGATTTGTGGTTTGCCTTCTAGAGGTCTTTCAGGCTCCTTTTGGACATACTATTTTTAGTCTCTTGAGCATTTGGATTCCATACTTACTATCTATAGTAAGTCATTCGAATGGTTGGAGGGTACCCCGGTTATTAATGGGCAGTTGATAGAATTAATAAAATGTTCCATTATTGGCATTTATTTCAAGTTAATAATCAATAATAAACATTAAAATATTAAAGTTTTGACTTTAATAATATTAATTAAATTAATGACTTTGTGTTAAGAAGATATAAGGACTATTAATTGGATAAGTTATTTTAATGATTATAAAGTCATTTATTAATCATTTTTAAGAGAGTTGACTACATTAAATGTTTACTTGAGATAAAATGAAATTATTAAAGTGCATTTCATTTCTCCAAATCATGGGTTTTGACTTTGAGTAAATTATAAAAAGGCTCATGAGAGCTCATTATTGGCATTCATGTTTTGATGTTTTGGAGAGAAATTGAGAAGGGTTTAATGGTTGGCAAATTTCTATAGCTTTTTGAAGACGAAATTCCTCAAGAAGGATAGTATTTGCAGGTGTGAAAGATCACCCAAGAATACTTTGTTGATAACTCCATTCAGGGGTAATGCCGGTGATTCAACTGATCAATTTGCAGCGATTATTTAAGGTTTTATTTGCCAATTTTGGAGTGCAGATTTGGTAGAACATATAGTGCACATAGTTGCACGACTTCCAAGGCAGATCGAAGTTAATTTGGTTAATTCAAGGGCCAGCTGTACACCATTAGAAGGGCTGTGTGGGAATTTGTGCCACATTATCAAGGCAGAATTTAGCAAGCAGCACGTTGGGATTATTATGGTAAGCATTGTGGGATGTAGGGTTTGGTGCAAAAAATCAGCATTTACAAAATTATTAATTGCCCATAGCTGACTTGCTATGTACTGAATATTTAATTCCATGCTTCCAAATTAATGGTTTTGAAGTAAAGTTTTCAATTTGAAAATTGCCTAGAGTTGTATTTTCCTTTAAGAATTTCAATTTCCAAGCATTTCTCGTTTCCTACATTCACTTTCCATAAACTTCAAAAACTTCAAAAAAACAAAAAACGAAAAAAGTGAAAAGACAGAAAATATCCCAGAACCCGAATTCTAGAGTACATGACAGGGTAGGATATTTCATTTTTCATTGAAGAAAGGACGCAAGTAAGGTTATAAATAAATTTGGTAGCCTATTTATCATCTTCAACCACACTTTTGACTCATCCAATCTTCTCAATGTCCTTTGAAAACAAATCCAAGCATTGTGCAGTACAAGGAGTCCAAGAAATGTAGGATGGCTCTCCATAATGTCTCCCTATAGTCACATATGTTGCTACATTGTCTATGAAAACTTGGACAACGTTCTCAACCCCAACCTCTTGGACCACCCCATCCAATAGTTTGCACAATGTCTCGACATTTTTTCCTTTATGCGAGGCATTTATAGACTTTAAGAACACAAAAGTGCCATTAGAAGCCAGTGCCACTAAAAAGTTAAGCAGACTCCTATTACATCCATCTAAAATATTGCAGCCTTTTTAACGATATACTTTCTTTTGATCAACAACCACAAGCCATGTACTTTTTACAGCTTTCTCTAGCAATGACCCACTCAATTCCTTAATTGTTGGAGTCTTAAACCCCTTACCCACAACTCTTAATGGATTCACTAACCCTTTACAACATGGGCTACTTGCCGCATTGAAGGGTACATTATTATAGTACCAAAAGTTTGTAGCTGCCATCCTAGCTAGCATTTTTCTTTATTTCAAGCAATGCCTTCAAGTGAGGGTTGTGCAACTTTGCAAGGAACAAAGAAATTTGGTGATAATGGAGCCTGGCTAGAAGTGAAAAAAGAACCCTAAAGGACTCTGTAAGAACCCTGCTGGTTCTAACTTCTTTGAAATGCTATTGCTGATTTGTTTTTGTGTTTTTCAAGAGTTTTAGATAATTAAAACAAAAAATAACACTTTTGTCGGGCAAGAAATGCACATAAAACTGAATTGGAATGGAACTGAGAGCAACTACAACTATATTATGAATGAGATAACTATTACAATGAATTCTACTACTAATTGCATACGCGTAGGTCCCCGGCTTATTTTAAATAATGAATTCTAACAATTGCCAGCCAAAACTATGAATCTGGCCAAAATGGACATATAAGTCCAAAATGCACTTTCTCTAGCTCTAAAAGGTTATGAAATATCCTGAATAGGTTGGATGTTGGAGATGTGGTAGACAGACTGGAAGGAAAAAAGGCATTTCAGCCCTCCAGCACAAATGCCCTATTTTTGGTCCACACGTGCCAATGAGAGAATTGTACGGCCAGCAAATAGCAATGGTACGGCTGCTTATTGAATGTAAATTGCTGCTAAAGATGGGCATCTAAACCTGAATGCCCTTCCTTTATTTTGTAATCTGCAAATAACTAAATGAAATAACCTCTGGTGAAGCACATAAAGACTCTCGAATGAAGCCTTCTCAATTTGCAATAATTCAACTAATCTTTCACAGCCTCAGAATCACAGATCCATGAAGAATTTTCGTTCTTCAATAGCAAACCCTCTGAAACCCTTGTCTCAAAAAATCCACAAAGCAAATACAAGCAATTTCAAATAATCAAACATAATGGGTTTGAATTGCTCATTCTCCTTATAACTCAAAAAAAACACAACTCCCAAAAAGCCACGCCCAAATCATTATTAAATACATTTAAATGTAATTAATTCATCTCCATAGTTTAAATTCACTTTTGGGCATCCAATTTATTTAAGTGACTTTTTATAAGTTACTTTATAAAATTTAAGTGACATTTCAATTAATAAAGTCAGTTTATAATATTTAAGTGGCATTTAAATTTTAAATTAATAAAATCACTTTATGACTTTATAATATAAGCACATAAGTTAAATAAATAACATAACCACTAAAATATTAATATCTCCCTCAATATTCAGTCTTTTGACAAACCGTCAAAAGCATGGGTCAACACTGAATAAACCCCATGTGTCTAAGAGCCTTGACTAAAAATATCACAACTGTCAGATTGACTTACTATAAATAGTAAGTCCCTCAACTAAGCCCATACACTGACTGCAAAGGTCCTGGAACTGAAATCAAGACTGAATTGAAGAAGTGAAACTGCCATTGAGACCCTCTATCCACTACATTAGCCTAGGAGAGTCCAAAATAATAGGCTAACCCATCATTGACTGAGACTGACTAGAGTGGGGACATTACAGTCCACCCTCCCTGAATTTGCTTGTCCTCAAGCAAACTCAATGTTGGATGTCGTAAAATGCTCTCACTCTCCCAAGTAGCATCCTCTATCGGCAAATCTCTCCACTTAACCAAAATTTCCCTGATGACCTGTCTTCGAAGATGACGCTCTCTAGTCTCTATAACGGCCTTAGGTACTGTTGTCATTTTATGACACCCTCAATCCATCAATGAGAACCGATCAAAGATATGTTCCATGGACCAGTGCGGCCCCAGTTAATCAAGGAGAGAAGAATCATGAAGTGTGAAGTGTTACCTTGTCTGGAGGAGGTTCCTCCCTTGGCCCTCTCTTTCTCCTTTTCCCGGAACTCTGGAACCCCGAGGTTCCGAAGTTCTTTTTTGCCTTAGCCACTTTTCTTCCTTTTGTGGAACTCCGGAACCCCGAGGTTTCGAAGTTCCCTCCTCTCCTTAGCCTTTCTCTCTTTTTCCCCGGAACTCCAGAACCCCGAGGTTCCGAAGTTCCTTGTCCCTTTTTTCCTTCTCTTCCCGGAACTCCGGAACCTCGAGGTTCCGAAGTTCCTTGTCCCTTTTCTCCTTCTCTTCCCGGAACTCCGAGACCCCGAGGTTTTGAGGTTCCCCTTCTCTCTCTTATCCCTTTTCCTCTCTTTCCCGGAACTCCAGAACCCCGAGGTTCCGAAGTTCCTTTGAGCCGTTCCTCGGAAATCCAGAACTCCGAGGTTCCGAAGTTCCCTTCCTTGCCTTTCCCGGAACCCCGAGGTTCTAAGGTTCCCTCCTCCCCATTCTTCCTTCTTCTCCCCGGAACTCCAGAACCCCGAGGTTTCGAAGTTCTTTCCCCTTTTGCTTTCTCTCCCTAGTTCCTCCGGAACTCCGAAACCCCAAGGTTCCAAAGTTCTTCCCTTGTCTTCCTCACTTCGGGAGTCCGAAGTCCTTGGGTTTCCTTCCGACTGGCAACATATCCGGATGGCGTGTTCGACACTCAAGGCTTTTAATGCTCCGACAACTTGGTGACTTGTACACTTTCTTTTGTGGAGCCACAAGGGTGCATTAAATGTTTTGGCAAGGTTTCCATCAAGGAGGTACGAGGGCCATACTGGGTGACTTTGTCATGTCTGACTTTGAAAGTTTTGTCAACCCACCTTCCTCAAGATTGCCTTTGGAGGTATGGCTTGGTTGCTTGCATGTACAAGTCAAGTGCATGCACTTCCCTGCACTTCCAAACTAACATGCAGGGGTCATGATCATCATTGTAACCCATTTTTTCTATATAAGGCTATTAAGCCTCATTGTAAAGGGTTATCTTCCTAATGCCTTGAGCTTTCTTATGCTCTTCTCTTCTCTTGAAGACTTGTAATTATTTTTGCATTTCTGCAACTGTAAGATTGGCTTTTGGCCTTATGATTAATTGAAAAATCAGCATTCTTGCCTCTTTTCAACTTATGTATGTTGTGTATGCTTTCTTACCTTCATCATAGGTGTATGTCTTGTGGCTTTTTCTCTCATATGTGTTGTGTTAACTGGTTTTCTGAGTGTAACTTGTTGGAATCCTTCTCCCCTCTTGGCATTCAGTGAATTCTAACCTTCATATATGCATTGGGGTCACTCATACAACTAAAAAGTTGTGCATCTTTAGGGTGTTCTAGTTAATTACTTGTGTCATTTCGATAGGGAGAGGAACAATCTCTTCTTAGTGCATCACCTCCTTCTATTTCAAGCATTCTCTCTTTCCTTTATGTCATGTCCCCTCCTGGATCGATATATATATCTTAAATGAATAAATTATAATTATTAATTAATTTAATAATTAGCAATGATTGATTATTTGAAATTTATTTATTTATTAAATAATATTATTTAATTGATATTTATTACTAAAATATTCAAATAAAAATAAATTAATATTATATTATAAACATAATATAATTATGAATTACAAACATGTCGATGAATAAAGAGAGGAGTGGAATTAAAAAACTATGATAACAAGTATCAATTCCTAACATAATATTGTCATCGATGAGAGACGAAATATTTAATATTAAACTCATGATTAATATCCCGATCCAATAAGGAAAGCTAAACACATGCGATTAATTCATAATGGAAAGACACGATCTCGTAATGAAGAGTCACAACTCTCAACGGAAGGACAGAATAAAGTATATAATGCAGATCGAAATCATTTAATCGGCATCATGAGGGAAATGGGGAGTATGCAGATTCAAGGAGAGATTAATATCCAGCAGTATCGATCAGTTCAGATCAAAACCGTTATTAAGTTACAGGCAGTAACATCTTGATCTTGTTGGCATTCATGGGATGTGCTTAATATGTATTTCTACTTTATGAAGTCTGAAAATGTTTCTATGCAGAATTTCATATTAAGGAAAATATTAACATAGAGTGCAATATATTTGATAAGGATATAAGTATCATGACAGTGCCAGACTAGATCTGACATGCATCAGATCTGTCTGCCAATACCAGCCCCTAAACATATTACCAATTAGGATTGTTTCAAATGGTAGTTGTATTAGTAGATTATATAAAAGGATACTAGCAAATCCATAAATAATTAGTAATATTATTTAATTCGTAATTTGTTTGTTTATATATATATATTCAAATCAGAATAAGGAATAATATAAATATTGTAAATATGGATATTGATAATAATAAATATTAATATCATAATTACTATTAATACAGTACTTTTAGAGATTAGTAATAATTCATATAACTAGTAATTAATAAATATGTAAATGATTTATAAATAAATCAAAACAAGATTAATTGTTTAGGAAGGTAAGGAGATAGGGCAGAAAGGAGACTGTGGCACTGCAAATTGGAGACCAAACTGCGGGCAGACAGGTAACCCATGCAACCTGAATACCTCACGAAAGAAAAGATCAGCCACCTGTGAAGCTGAATAAGTAGTCGTGATCGAGAAGAAATCTACATACTTAGTCAACCGATCAACTACCACATAAATGTTGTCTCTCCCTTGAGCTTTCAGCAAGACTGTAATAAAGTCCATAGACACGCATTCCCACTTCCTCTCAGGAATAGGAAGTGGCTGAAGCAACCTAGCCGGGTAAGTGTGCTCTTGCTTGTTCTGCTGGCAAACAAAGCACTCCTTGACATACTTAAGAACATCAGATTTGAGACCCTTCCAAGTAAATCTCTCCCGTACCTGCCTATGCGTCTTAAAGTATCCCAGATGACCAGCCATAGGCAAATCATGAAAAGATCTCAATACCTTATTCTTCATATCCAAAACCGGAACTAAAAATATTCTCTTTGTAAATGATGATATCATTCACAAGAGAGTACCTGTTGTCCTGTACAGTCCCATCAATAATGCCAAAAGCCTGCGGATTCTTGGCATAGTCTGCAATGATCAAATATTTCCAATCTTCGGAAACCTCTACCATGGAGCTCAAATGGGGACGGCGAGATAAGGCATCAGCAACAACGTTCGAAGTCCCTTTGACATAGGAGATGTCAAAATCATAAGGCTGTAACTTGCTAACCCACTTCTATTGACGCTCGTTAAGGTCTTGATGTCCAAGAAAATGTTTCAAGTTGTTATGATCAGTTTTGACACAAAATTTGCTGCGAACTAAGTACTGCCTGAACTTGGCCATTGCATACATGATGGCCAACATCTCCTTATCATAAATACTAAAGCTCGTCTCAGGACCCCTTAGCTTCCTGCTCTCAAAAGCTATAGGATGGCGATCTTGCATAATCACGGCACCAATACCCTCTCCACATGGATCACAATGAAGCTCAAAAGATTTGGTGAAATCTGGTAAAGCAAAAACTAGGCAAGTAGTCATCAACTGCTTGAACTTCTCAAAACACTCCTATGCTATAGGTGTCCAAACAAATGCACCTTTCTTTGTCAAATCAATAAGTAGTGCGGCATGCCAAGAGAAGCCACTAACAAACCAACGGTAGAAAGCACATAAACCAATAAATCCCCAAAGTTGTGTCAAATATCCTAGAATAAGCCAATCAATAATAGCACGAACATTATCAGGATCCATGCAATCTCCCTCTCTATTGATTATGCACCTTTCTCAAAACACTCCTGTGTTAGACGTGTCCAAACGAATGCACCTTTCTTTGTCAAATCAGTAAGTGGTGCGGCATGCCAAAAGAAGCCACTAAAAAACCGACGGTAGAAAGCACATAAACCAATAAATCCCCTGAGTTGTGTCAAATTCCCTAGAACAGGTCAATCAATAATGGCAACAACCTTATCAGGATCCATGCAAACTCCCTCTCTACTGATTATGTGACCCAAATAAAGAAGCTCTGCCATACCCAAAGCACACTTGGACTCCTTGGCGTACAAGGAAACCCTGTCAAGTATGCCCAAAACAGTATCTAAGTGAACCATGTGCTCCTCCCAAGATTTGTTGTAAACCAATATGTCGTCAAAGAACGCTAGAACAAATCTCCTCAACTAAGATAGGAAGCCCTATTCATAGTGGACTGGAAAGTAACTAGTGTGTTGGTTAAGCCAAAGAGGGCATAACCAAAAACTCATAATGTCCACAATGACATCTAAATGCAATCTTCTCTATATTCTTCTCTCTGACACTAATTTGGTGATACCCTGTCCTCAACTCAATTTTAGAAAAATAACAAGCTCCATGAAGCTCATCTAACAACTCATTAATGCGAGGAATGGGATACTTGTTCTTAATTGTTCTTCGGTTCAGCATCCTGTAATCAATGCACATTCTGAGCTTACCATCTTTCTTCTTCACCAAAACCGCTGATGAAGCGAAAGGAGAAGTACTCGGCCTTATGTGTCCCATAGCAAGGAGTTCTTTGATGGTTTCCTCAATCTCATCCTTCAAACGCTTTGGGTGTCGGTAAGGTGTAATCATGATGGGCTTAGTGCCCTCCTCTAGCTCAATGATGTGCTCTATGCCTCTATCAGGAGGTCAACCAGGTGGTATGTCACTAAACACCTTCGTGTACTTAACTCTAAGCTCCTATAAATCTGAATGATAAGGTGTTTATGCTGCTCCTCATAAGATGGTAACATCTTACACTCTGCTACCAATTCTACCATATCATGTTTAATGAGCCTCTCAATTCTTTTGAGAGTTATAACCCTCAAGTTGCTGTCCTTGATGGCTTTAAGTACAAGATTCTTTCCATCAACCTTAAATTTCATTTCCATATCCCTAAGGTTGAGTGTAAACTCTCCAATTGCATGAAGCCACTTCATGCCAAGAACTACATCTATGTTCCCCATGTTTAACACATAAAAATCTGCCTTAAACTAATAGTTATTAAGTTTCATGGGCAGATCCAGAATCACTCTATCACAATTAAGAGTGTAACCATCAGCAACTTTTACCTTAATGCCTTCAAACCCTTGAGTTTGAATACCACGTTTTTCCACCAATTGTGCATCTATGAAATTATGTGATACACCTGTATCAAGTAAGGAGACGACTCTTTGACCAGCCAAGAGTCCACGCAACTTAAAGGAGCCTTCCTTTTGCCTACTAGATATATGAGCTTCTTGTAGCTCTATTTCCTCTAAATTTTCAACTTCATTGTAATGTCCCATAATAAATAAGTTGCAAAAAGTAAATTTGAAACAATATTAATTATTTTATATTAATATTCCATTCATAGATTAATATAAATAATTAATATTATTAAAGCATTGTTGAATAAAGTGGAATAACCAATAAACACCATAATTATTTAACTAATAGTTCTTAACTATTATTTAAATAATAAGGTAGTTTCCTACGGGAAATAAAACCAACTTATTTTGAGAATAAAAGCATGGCATTGGATTGGATGTTCATGCCTGGAAGAAAAGATTTGATACTTGTGTGTTAATACACATTCCGAAATTAATTTGCCTTTCGTCAGTTGTTTGACTAGCCTATTGGTCGTGTGGTTCTGGACAGAAGCATATTGGTTGAAGCAACGTGAAGTGTAACGGGAGATTCCTTGTGTATGATGCGGGCATGTGTGTGTGTTCAAATAGGCGAATCTGTGAATACGTCCGTCGAAGGTTTGGTGGACGAGGCACACGATGATCAGCGTAAACATTCCTTTCAAGCCTGCAGTCATCGCGTTGACAGCGTGAGGAAACACATTGCCGCTGTGAGGTGTGTGCCTACAGTCATCACGTTGACAGTGTGAGGAAAGACATTGCCGCAGTGAGGAGTGACTGCAGTCATCGCGTAGAGCACAGGATGGTTGTTGCCATGGTGTGGCGAGGAGGAGTTAGCCCTTGTGTGGAGTTGGGAAGCACTTCCAACCAAAATTTTGTGTTACAGTGTACCGCAACAAGTTGAACAACCACATGAAGTCAATAGCGGCAGTCACAGCTACCTATCAGGTGCATCAAGAATTTCTCTTACCCATTCCTTGATGGAGTATATAATACATTGTTATCGACTTCCTTGATTAAAGAATGTTCAGTTTTCCTTCTGGCAAATGCTATGTTTATCAATGAATATGAAAATAGAGTTGAGACATTGTGCATTAAACAATTAAGGGAAAACTCCAAATGGAATACTGTATAATGAAATTCATTTGTATTCCACTTATCCACCATTGGTTGTGTTAGAAAAAATAAGTTTCTGTTATATCCTAGTTATATCTTTTCCTGCAAACAAATCCTCGTTAAGGAATCTTACATTCATTGTCAGCATTTCCAGTCCTTGCATCTTCTTGATCTGCTTGCTGGTCCAAATTTTCAGTCATGTCTTCACCCTCAAAAAACCATTCCATGTGCTTAGTTTGCCCCTTAGGTTTGAGAGGGCAATCATGGTTTTGATCATAAGAACTCTTGGAATAAAAACACTACCTCTTCTTACGTAACTCATTTATTGTTTCCCTATCCAAAGGTGCTGCAAAAAAATTTCTTTTGATCAGCATTGTCTAATTTCTTTGGATCAGATTTGTTATCATTATAGGATGAAGATGGTTTTGAGTTGTTTGGAGTGAACTTACTACAAGGAGCAGTAAGTTCCATGCTACATGCCTTCCTCATGACTTCTTGCAAGGTAGGGGGATCAAAAGCCTTAATCCAACCCTTCATAGGCTGATAAAGACCTTCAACAAAAAGAATGACCAGCCTTCTCTCTAAGATATTTGTTACCACGACCGAGAGCTTTTGAAATACTAGTGTAAGATTCCAAGTTGCCCATTTGTTTCAGTTGAGCTAAATCTCCGAAAGACAACTCTGGATCTCTTTTGTCAAAATGTTCAACCAATCTATAAGTGAATTCTTGGTATGTAGTAATAAGGTCATGATGCAAGGTAACCATCCCTTGGTTCCACCAGTCATGGGCTACCCCATCCAAATGCAAAGCTGCAAACTTAATGGCATCTTCTTCTGACAAAGGATGTAAGGTCAAGAAGGTATCCAGCTGACTCTACCGTTACCATCAAAAGTAGAAAGTGTGAGCTTGTTGATTGCATATTTGAGATCATTAGTTTTATTCCAAGGTTTCCTATCATTCCAATTCCACTTCTTGCTATGTTCCCTCTTCTAACTCGTGAACCTGTCAAAGTTAAGATGTTCCTTAACTCTTGGTGGTAATGCATCCCATTCATCATGAACTGTCATCACATTAACTGTAAAGGCCACCTCATCTTCCTCCTTAGCCACATCCTCTTCTTCGGGTTTATTCCTAAAAAAGGTTGGGCGTTTAGGCCTATCATAGGTGAGTGTGGGTGTCACTCTTGTCCTCGGGCGACCAGCAACACTTCCATTTTCTTCTTGGTTCTGGTTATGTCCCCTTGGCATAGTGATTTGTTGTATGGCTGTAGTCAACTGCTGCAATACATTTGCTACCTGTCGTTGCCCAGTTACTAGACCCCTCATAATAATTTCAGCTTCTTGGTCCTCATTGTGAACAAGCTCTCTATGTGCCTCACCATCATTCATGTCCCCCATAATTTCCAATGGTATCTCTTCAATTTGATCTGGATCCCCTACTAACCAGATCTCCTACGTGTATAATACCTGTGAAGCCCAAACTGTTGTTGATGCACAAGAACTTCTAACCCTTCAGGAAGGCAGGATCAGAGCTCCAATACCACTGTACGAACCCTACTTCTAACTTCTCGGAAATGCTATTGCTGATTTAATTTTGTGTTTTTCAAGGGTTTTAGATAATTAAAACTAACAAATAACACTTCTGCCAAGCAAAAAATGCACATAAAACTGAATTGGAATGGAATTGAGAGCAACTACAACTATATTATGAATGAGATAACTATTACAATGAATTCTACTACTAAATTGCATACCCATTGGTCCCCAGCTTATTTTAAATAAAGAATTCTGACAGTTGCTAGTCAAAACTATGAATCTGACTAAAACGGATGTATAAGTCCAAAATGCACTTTCTCCGATTCTGAATAGGTTGGACGTTGGAGATGTGGTAGACAAAATGCAAGGAAAGAAGGCGTTTCAGCCCTCCAGAATAAACACCCTATTTCTGGTCCACACGTGCCAATGAGAGAATTGTACGGCCAGCAAATAGCAATGGTGCGGCTGCTTATTGAATGTAAATTGCTGCTAAAAATGGGCGTCTAAACCTGAATGCCCTTCCTTTATTTTGTAATCTGCAAAAAACTGAATGAAATAACCTCTGGTGAAGCACATAAAGACTCCTGAATGAAGCCCTCTCAATTTGCAATAATTCAGCTGATCTTTCACAGCCTCAGAATCAAAAATCCATGAAGAATTTTCGTTCTTCAATAGCAAACCCTCTAAAACCCTTGTCTCAGAAAATTCACAGAGCAAATACAGGCAATTTCAAATAATCAAACATAATGGGTTTGAATTGCTCATTCTCCTTATAACTCAAAGAAAGCACAACTCCCAAAAAGCCACACCCAAATCATTATTAAATACTTTAAATGTATTTAATTCATCTCTATAGTTTAATTTCACTTTTGGGCGTCCAATTTATTTAACTAACTTTTTAAAAGTTACTTTATAAAATTTAAGTGGCATTTAAATTAATAAAGTCACTTTATAATATTTAAGTGGCATTTAAATTAATAAAGTCACTTTATGACTTTATAATATAAGCACATAAGTTAAATAAATAACTTAACCAGTAAAATATTAATATCTCCCTCAATATTTAGTCTTTTGACGAACCGTCAAAAGCAAGGGTCAACACTAAATAACCCCCATGTGTCCAGGAGCCCTGACTAAAAATATCACAACGGCCAGATTGGCTTACTATAAATAGTAAGTCCCTCAACTAAACCCATACACTGACTACAAAGGTCCTGGAACTGAAATCAAGACTAAACTGAAGAAGTGAAACTGCCATTGAGACCCTCTATCCACTATGTTAGCCTACGAGCGACCAAAATAATAGGCTAACCCATCAGTCACTAAGACAGACTAGAGTGGGGACATTACAGACTCTCACCAATACAGGAATTTAGATGATGAAAGCATGGAGTTGGGGTAACAAAGGACTCTGCAAGTGTAGAACTAGATACATTTTGATTCATCATAGCTACCAATGTTTCCTTTGTCTTTTTCTTTTCCAATTTTTTCATTTTGCACTCAACAAGTAGGGCATTCATCTCTCTAGTAATCTCTTTGGACACCTTAGGGCATGCCTTCACATTTTGTCTAGGTATTTTATGAAGGTGATATTCAATCTATTAATTCTACCTATCATAGGCGGCTTGCATTCATTACAAGTGACTTGGCCATTGATAGCTCCCAATGTCTCATACTTTCATGCAAGATCTTTTACCACTTTTTTGTGTTGAACTCGACATTGTTGTACTAACATAGGAAAAAAAATCAATATGGTTTTGCAAAAATTCAGCAACAAGAAAAATGAAAAGCAATTATATATATATATAAAAGAATCCAAATAGAAGCTAATAGTGTTCGCAAATAAAGCATGAGGGGAAATGTAAAAAAATTAACAGCATTTTCACTAATTTTTCAAGTTTCTTTAATTTTCAATCAAGCATATAATGTAATGTCCCCATTTTTGGAGAGGTATTGATTAATTAATTTAATTAGTTAAGTTGTCCAAATTATTATTATTTTTCATGGATAGCTTAATTAATTATTTTAATTAACAATATTAAGTTAATTAATTATAAAGTTATCTAATAAATTAAAATTAAAAGATGACTTTATATTTAAATAATTTAATAAAGTGACTAATTAAATAATATATCATTGAGTCACTTCTAGAAGCTTTTGGATGTTGGGGTGAAAAAAGTATAAAGGGGGATCAAGTTGAGCTTCATGGCAGCCGGGAGTTGATAATTAAATTGATTTGGGTTTTGTGGAGCGGTGAGGTGTCTACAAACTTTGTCTTTGGGAACGAAAACTCCCATAGATACCATAATTGAGGGAGTGAAAGACCTTTCGAGGGGTTGCAGCTAGGAGTGGGAGATACTCAGTCTTCCACATTGTGCATAACAAGTTTATGGTGGTTAGGAAGGACAAAGCAGTCCTTTCACTTGAGCTTTATTAATCGACAAGGGCCGATTTTGATAGAATGCAAATTGGAGATCATTGGAAGCAATTTTTTGGTGTTAGAAGTCTTCATATTTTCTGAGTTTACATATCAGACATCTTCAGACTTGTATCAGCTTGTGTTTACTACGATTTTGTGTTCCAAGGGCTCATTTCGATCAACACTTGTAACAGCATTGAAGGAGTTAGCTGATCTTGGTAGAAGCATTTGAGTGAGATTTTGTGTTAATTGCAGGTGTCATATCAGTTCTGAAACAAAATCTAACCAGACCCTTACTTCCAACCTAAGTCACAAGGTTCGAATTCAAATTCGAAATCGATAGCCATGAAATTTGGATGAAATTCAACAAGGGAAAAATTCGGAAAAAATTCGGATAAAATTTGCCTCATATAATTTTGTTTATTTTTTAATATATGTATACTTCTAATAAATATAAGTATGCAGACACTCGCAAAAATCTGACGGTGACCCTTGTTGCAGACTCCCATGAAAATCCAACGGCGTCCCAGTAGATACCCACGACACCCACGAAAATCAGACGGCAACCCAGTTGCAATTGCAGACACCCGCAACCCAGTAGATACCCATGAAAGGACCAGCTGAGTTGTGTGTTTAGAGGCAGATAGCAGCGCTTTATAGAAAAAATCTGCCGAAAGTTTTCAAAAAAACCCTAAACACATTTCAGAAACCCTAAAAAAATGCTTTTTAAATTCTAACTTCAATTTAAAAAGATGACACCCTGGCCGTACGAATTTATGGCCGAATTTGAACAATTTTTTAATGAAAATTTGAAATTCAATTAAATTCGAACCTCATCCATGAAAATCGCCGTATTGTGTGACTTAGCTTCCCACATTTTGCTTCTTGAGGCTCATTTTTGCATGACACTTTAACTTAGAAGACAGCACCAGCACAAGGGAGGAAGGGCGATTCCTTTTGAGGCATTTTGAAGGAGGAATAAGAGGTGTTTAGTGTCTCAATTAATTCTGAGAAGAAATCGTACCAGTCTGCTATAACCCACGATTTGATTCACATCTCATCATTAAGGCATCATATCATTCCTTAGACAGCAGCAATAGCACTGTTGCTAATAGGCGATTCACTTTGTTGCATATAGGAGGAGAAACAAGAAGGAATTGGTGGCCAAATTAAGTCTGAAGTAAAAGTCAAATCAGACCATCAACCCTTCGATTTTGCTCATAGCTCTCCATATTGGCATCAAATCACATCAATAAAGACAGCGCCACACTTGAGGGTTGAAGGCGATCATCTTGGAAGAAGAAACTGAAAGTTAGCAGCTGATCCACATATCTTATCAGACCTTCATGGCAGCAGTAGGGGCAATTTGCAAGGAGGGTCTATTTTGACATTGGAGGCTCCAAGGGTGATGATATTGTTGGCTTCTTCAAATATCAAGGAAATCGATTTATTCTCAGGTTCTTTATCAGCATTCTAAGTCCTCTTTTCAGCTAGTTGTAATAATACTGACAGTCTTGAGTCTTCAGAATTTTCTGAGTGTTAAGTGGGTTGAGTTTTTGACCATTAGTATAGTTATTTTAAGGCCCTATTGATCCTCATCTTGAATAAGAAGGAAGAACAAGATTTGCATTGTGATTACATGAGTTTCCTGAAGTCACATGCCAACTGTTTGATGTAATTACAGTCAGCTATAAGTATTTGACTTGCATCCAAAATTGGTGTTATTATATTATGAACTAGTTGCATATTCATCTTAAATGTTTATTTATCTCTTTGAAGTTGTTTGCAAGTCACAACTCAGTTATCCTCAGTGGTAAATGCTCAAAACAAAACTCAGTCTGAAAACTCTGAGACAGCAGGACAGCAGGACACGCAAGACACATAAGCCGCATAACACGCAGTTGGACAGTCACTTTAGCAAATATTCCTTGCATTCTTAGTCCTACAATTGCAGGGGATATTTCATATAATAGTTAGGTGTTTGATAGTTTGATCAACTTTCAATTATTAAAAATTTTCTTCACAAATTGCCTCCTAGATAGGTCAATGTTTCGCTAGGTGAAATAGATGAATAGGAAAAAAAATGGAAAAAGAAATGATGATTTTTTAATTTAAAAGTGTGTCTATGTGTTTTTATGCAAATCAGGAGTTTGAGCTCAAGAGTCAGGAGTGTGAGCCTGAGACTCAATGAGTCTTGGAACTAGACTCAGCCAAGTACTCGGCCAAACTTGATTCACAAGCCTGATCAACTCATCTCGTCCGGCTAGAAGACTCGTGAGTTTTCCTAGTTTCACTGAGTATTGGGCAAGTCTTTGAACTATGTCTCATGATATTGAATATGAAAACTCTGACTTATTATGTCAGAGCTGCTCCAACACTAGTCACCTTATTAATGTCTACCCAAAAGCTAGCTTGGATAAAAGACCAGCTTGAAACCAATTCAGAAGAACAAAGTCTCGCTCATGAGTGGCACATCCAATGAGTCCTTTCCTCAAGAATTGGCTGGGTAAGAAGCAGGATATTCTAATGCCTCTTTAGGAGTACTTGAATAACCCTTTGAAGATGGCCCCAATGATAGTAGAGACTATCAATGACCCTCAACAAAAGAATAAAACCTAGCTTAAGAACAGACTTTTGTGCCACTCCCTTAAAAGTTGGAAGTTGTGCAAACGTAGGAGTTAGCTAAGCCTCCTTCAGTGCCTGTTATACAACCCTTGGAGAATCCATCTGAGAAAGTTAAGATCACCTCCCCTAACTCTGGATATTGAGCCTTCGATTGTACTAGAGTAGAGGAAATCATCCTTCCTCATGAGGAAGGACAGACCAATGTGGAAAATTTTCTCACTTCCACCTATACTAACAATCCTATTGATGGATCAAAGGATCACAACAAATTTGTGCATGTACAAGTTGAAAACGGGTTTTCTGTCTCCAATAGTCTTTCTCAAATAGTTTCCCCCAAGGCCAAGGGTACCTTGTCTCTTGACATTAGTTCAAATCCTAAGGTGACAAGTTCTTGGACAAATGGAATGAGCTCCCGTAGAACTCCAACAACCTCTGTAAAAGACACCAATTCTACTACTTATTCCTAGTTGGAAAAAAGTTTCAAGAAGATGACTGATGTGAGAAAAGAGTCAAACTTAGTTGTTCAGTTCGAGCCCCAAGTACTCTCTAAGTGTTGAAGTTTATACCCTGAACTCAATTATACAAGGAAGCAAGGATTTGGTCTAGAGAGAATATTTACTAGTTAACTGAACATAAAAGAATATCACATAACATATAGAATTCTGATATATTTCTATTATCAATATCAATTAGGTACATTCATCCATCCTTATATCTCCTTTTACATCATCTATATTCATCCATATACAATCATATATCTTGCTTAATATTCTCATACATAATCACATACATTCTCCTACTCTGTTACATATATATTTCCCCATACATGTATCTAGAAGATGGGACATGACCCATATATTCTATCCCTATCCTAGATAGTGTCCTTTGAATCTTAAGACTCTATGAATGCTTTGCAATGGAATGCGGTAGAATTTCCCAACTGTCTTCTCTAATCTGCTTTCCTACCAGCATCATCCCCTCTTTCAAAACATTGTCTTGTCCTCAAGCCAACTCTACAATACAGGGAGAATATCCTTGTAAATCTTCTTCATATTGACAAAATTGTTATCCCATTGTGTTTTGGCCAACTGGATTTATTGAGTCTGGACATGGATTTGTAGTAGTAGTCACTCTGCCTCTGCAAGTGTGTTTGGGATTTGAATCTTCTATGCCAACTACTATGCTTGTTGAAGGACTCCAGTGATATGTGCTATTCCTAGACTTACTACCTCTCTAAGTTGATGAAATTTGTGTCATCTCTGATCTCTTTGATTTTGAAGTTGTTTAAATTGTCCATGTGACGCTTCTATTTCCACCCAAGATTGACTATCCATCTCTTGGAGTGCATCATATGCCGTTTCTCTTTGAAGTATTTGCACCTCAAGCTGATCCATTTGAGCTTTAACTGGAGCTATCACCATTGGCCATTGCAAAAAAAAATTGGTATAGGGCATTGATATCGCCCTCTATATTCTTCAATGTGTTGATGTTGGCTTCCAATGCAGAATTTCGGGTAGGGCATTTTTTCCTCTACTAATCCATTTTTATCTTTTATAGCTCTATTGTGATTTGTTGTCTCATTGTCTTCTTCTACAATTTTGTATCCTTGATAACCCCATTAATCAAGAACTTGAGTTGTACCACCAAGGGTTGAGATAGGTCCCCTTGTAGTTGAGGAAACATTATTTCGTATCTCATTGACTATATCTTCTACGTGATCGAAGCTCTCCGCATTTTTCAGGATTTCTTCCCGACCTATTTGATGTAGACAATTGCCTAATTGAAATTTGTGTAACTAAGAGATGCTGCCTATGTCCACCTGTGATCCCACCAATTGAAGTTGAAGCAATTGCAGTGATGCTATTGATTGTATCTACTTCTCCCTGGCCAAAAAGTCCTTTATGGACTGCATTGGGGAGGTTGTGGAAGATGAAGGGCGTGTCGAACCACAATTACATGAGAGTCAGAATACATGCATTGTCAGCCTCTAATGAAAACAACAATTGCTTCCCCTTTGATTTTGCATGAAGCGGGGCAACTGCAAAAGAGTACCACTTGACCAATAGCGCAACACCTCCATTGTGTCAGAAATCTCTTCACTCTTGTGAAGCACTTGATGACATGTGGCTCTTCTCTTTTTCTATATTGGGCCCCACCCACTAGCTAATCTTTAGAATTCTCAACCAATAGCACAGCTTCTAGGAGTATCTTTTTTATGGTTCTTCAAAACTCGTCTAGAGGTGACATGTGGACCATTTGATGTCAGGCTTTAGAAAGTCACAGTAATTTCCATTTACTTTTTGAACATGCACCATGATGCCACGTGGTTCTTTTAACCAAAGGCGTAACAGGAGAAAACTGTCAACACTCCTTTGAATGAGGACGCATATCAAAGTGACACGTGTCTCAATCCCTTTTGAGGAGAACTTCCCAAAAAGCAACTTTTAAAGCAAAATATGCTTTCCTTTTTTTAAATCTCCACATGGAACAAAATAACAAAATGAAAATATTGTTTCTGTTGACGTCTTGCATCAATTCAAAATGTAGAGTTCTCTACAGGGTGCATACTACATTCTCATGTCTCTAATGTACTATATAACTTAAGTAAATATTCCAAGTGTTATAAGATGACTCTTTTCAGGTCAAAATATTCTCAATAAAGCAATAAACAATCTAAGAGCCTTACACCCTGTTGTGCGTTCTGCACACACACCCCATCTTGGACAGGGGACCCCCTCTAATTCTGCCCTTGCGTGAGAAGTCGTTCATTTCATAGTTTGAAGTTATCTCTCAACCTTGCAAAAACCAAGATCCTATTTTGAAGGAGTAATCCCAAAATTGAAGTAAGCTTGCGAAATCCATTCAACCCGAAATGCAAACTCCCGACTTTGCAAAATGATCTGAAAGGCCAAAAGCCCAGTTCAAAAGAGTCGTGCGTTTTCCTTGATGGCCAAGTTTTATGTTTTCTTGATGGCAGAGTTTTATGTTTTCTTCGTAAATCTCACATGGTCTGTTTTACGCCGACATGGGCAAATCTTCCAAATTCGGCTCATAGGCTGAAAAAGGTCAAAAATGACAAGTTTGAAAAATCAGCCTCCAGGCCGAAATTGACTAGAGCACAAGCTCACAAAATAAAGAGTCCAAGTTCAAAAAAGGCTCTAAGGCCCGAAAACCATTCATGCCTGTAAATCCCGAAAACTTTAGAAGACAACTCAAAACATAAACTCCTAAAATCGGCCTTTAAGCCGAAAATAGAAAATTGCGAAACTTTCAAAGGAGAAGGTAAAAGCCGAAACTAACAAAATACACCATTTGCCTAAAAATCATTCAAAGCTTTCCTAAAACTCACGAAATCCCCAATCCGCCCGAAGCTCACAAAGTCTCCTTTCAAGCCGAAAAGTAGGCTAAGTGTAAATCGCGTCAAGTTTGCACAAGGGCCCACTAGCCCGAAAATGGCACAACTTTCAAAAAGGCCATTCGGGCCGAAAACCATTCTTTTTATCTCGCAAAATCTTCAAAGGAGCCGAAAATCGCACAAACAAACTCATCAACTCGAAAACGAAAGGCAAGCCAAAAGCTGAAAATAACAAAGCTGCGATCTCATTTCTCCTTGGAAGCCCGAAGTCATGAAAAAGGGAGACGAAATGTGAATTTAAAATCGCGTGTTTTATCTTAGATGCCCGAGTTTGTCGGGGCGGGAAGGAAAGTCACCTTAAAAATCGATCATCTTAAGCCGAAAACAATCCAAGTAAGTCGAGCTTGTAGGCCAAGAAAGACAAAGGGAAACCAAAATCACGCAACCCTAGTTAGAATGCCGAAAATAAGATGAAAGTTTGAACTCGCATTCCCTCAGTTGACCGAAAAGAAGAATGAAGAGTAAAATCGCATCTTGGCCATTTTGGCCGAAAACCAAAAGCTCTCAAAATCGGCTTATAGCTCGAAAATCTTAAAGAAAGGAAAACTCAAGTTTCACAAATGGTTTGTCTAGGCCGAAAAATGAAAATCGCAAAATTCGGCTAAATGAAGGAAAATTTGGAATCGGCATAAATGACAAAATCATAAAATCCATAAGAGCTGGGGGGGGTTTAATAAAGTTAAAGTCGCCTAGAAGCTTAAAATATGAAAGCCAAAGAACTAAATCGCAATTTTTAATGAAAATGGCTGAATCCCATAGGGCTTGAGGCAATTATAAAGAAAGGACACATCTTTTAAGTTAGGAAAAGAAAATCGCCCAAGAGTCACAAAGAGCCAGAATCGCGAGTTACATTCAAAAGTGAGAGATTTAAAGATACATCTCACAAAGAGCTTCTCGAGCCAGACGTTAAAAAAAAATTAATGTTTGATTAATTAAATTAGTTAATTTTCAAATTGATTTATTAAAGTGAGATTGATTGCTCGCAGGACGTCATCGCAGAGAACCAGGAGAAAGCCTGTAACGCAAATCGAAGAAGGATCGTAGTCAAGGCCAGGCACTGAGCTAGAGAAAAAGGTGCACGAACGCACTGCAGGAGTGCGAGATCGAAACCGAGCATTGGGAAGTGTGTCGCAGGACGACAAGCTAAAGTCCATCACCGGGATCAAAGACCAAAGAACACTTCGAATGCTGCAAGTCTATGCATTCTCAGGAAAACTGCACAGCTGGATTTAATTCCAGAAGTTCAGTTTCTGAAAAACTGAAACTGTTTTATTGTAAAACTACTTGTGGGCCCCACTCAAGATGTTTTAAAACAGAGGGGACACAAGTCAGTTATGCCCAACTACCGGATAGACTCAAATTAATGTCAAACAGTTGTGGGTAGTTGGGATAGTGGTTGGATAGATTACTGAGAGTTTAATGGGCATGGGTTAAAGTTGCCAGCCAGATCAAGACCCTTGGATGCAGTCCATCCTGCCATTCGATTCAAAAGTGTAAATTCTATAAAAGGCAGAGGCCTCTCTTTTGTAAAGGTTAGATAGTTAGAATTTTGTACTTAGAATTTAGAAGTTAGTATAGGTTTAGATCTTAGCAATAGCATAGAGATGCTACAGAAATTGTTGTAATAGGCAGCTGAAATCAATATATAGACATTGATTTGGTGTTTATTGTCTTGTTTTCATCTTGTTTGCATGGTTTCTTTCAGCACTTTAGATAAATCTTTTTGCTTTGGGTGTGCAGGTATTTGATAGATTCAGGCTCATACCATTAAGGATATAATGATTGTGTATCCTTTTCTATGGTTAACATGAGCCTTTGAATCGTGCTTAGCTCAATTGCAGGTGTCTGTCTAAGTTGTGCCAGAATTGGGTGCTTAGCCGTGCGTTTGCAGTCTGAAAATCTTCCAAGTCCCTTTGAAGATTGCACCGTTCCTATGAGGTTCTGAGCCATTCTGGCCAAGCAAGGATTGGTTATGCTGAATCCATCTACCTGCATACCAGTCTTGTTAATTTTAAGTCTCCTAAACCCTTCCCTTTTGATTTTATTACGCAGTTCAAGAATCGCAACAAACTAGCTTGTTGCAAAATCGTAAGACCCCTTGTGCTCCCAGCAAATCACATCAACCGTTGAGCTATCCCGCAGTCAAGACCTGACAATCAAAACCTTGAGGTCGTCCCCATTGATCAACTAAACCAGCATTAGGGATTTCCTTATCTCAAGAGAGGATAGGATACTCGGCGAGATCATTCTATTCTGCGTTAGCAGGATGGAGTCGTAGCAATGTGATTTTAGCCACAACAACACACCCCTTTCATGTAGACAGATGACATATTCTGAACACACAAAAGTGATAGACCTACTTGTCTCTAAAATATGCAATCACATTTTGAGTTCAAGCTTATGAAGCAACGATATCCACAAGAAGACTGTCATGTCCCCTCCTTGATCATTCTATTTATCCTAAATGAGGCAAGTATTACTATTGATTCATATAATGATTAACAAATGATTATTTGAAGGTAGTGATAAAGTCAATTATTAAAATGATGTTAATATATTAAAAGAAGATATGAATTATTAAATAATATTAATATATTTAAATATATTAAAAGATGGAAATATGAATTATTAAATGAACGAATCAAATAAAGTTAATGTTTAATATTAACGCATGTTAAATGGGAGTAAGCATTGGATAAAGTAAATGTCTTAAATATGTTTACATGGAGATAACCCCCACGTGGAGAGCTAACTCCACGGTGCCCCCCCACCCGGCGGAAGTGGTGGGACAGGGGCTGCGACCACCATCACACCCCTTCCTGCGGAAGGGACCCCGTGGGGGGATGCGACCCTTCCCCTCCACGAGGTATTAAGGAAGATTGTCGCAGAGCTAAGGAGGGGAGGAAAACAAAAGAAAGGGAGACGGGAGGATAGCAAGTGAACTACGGTCTAGGAGCTTCAACAGCAGACTGCAGACTGCGACAGGTAAGTGATGTTTGCGGTTCACAGAGGATATATGTGTGTGGACGTGTGTGCCACACACACACATATACAGTAATGAATATTTTAATACATGTTAATGAATAGTTCTAGATGTATGCTAATGAATATTTGTGAATATACGTTAATGAATAGTCATGAAAATATGTTAATGAATATTTGTGAATATATGGTAATGAATATTTTCTGAATATATGTTACCGAATACATGTTAATATACGAATATGTAAATATAGATTATGGAATGAAAATGATAATGAATTGTAGAATGTAGTATGAATGATGTGGCTATATGATGGAGGCTATTGGGAAGAAATTCCCTTAGTCTAATGCAGGGGTTATGATAATCCCTGGTAGGCAGTATATACTAAGAATCTATATGCATATCTGTTATGGCTTGGTTGACAAAGTTCATCCAAGAAGAGACGGATCTGGCCAATCCTCTCTGGTAGACTTGGATGATGAGATGCATCATCCAAGGCAAGGAATTGATCATATATGATGGTCTTCCTTGGTATGGCTTGGGTGTAAGAAATTACATCCAAGACAGGAATCGAATTAACCTTCGGTTTCCTGGTATGGCTTGGGTGTAAGAAATTACATCCAAGACAGGAATCGAATTAACCTTCGATTTCCTAGTATGGCTTGGAACCAAGATGGGTTCCAAGCAGGGGAGCTTCACCGCCACCTAAGGACATGTCCAAGTACTGCACTCGTATCCTTTTTATTAAATAAGAATTGAAATTAGTGTTAATTAAGTAATTGAAGTTTAATGGAAAATTAGATTAGTTATATATATATATATATTTGTTGTATTCTAACAATCTGTTTTGCAGGACAGTGATCTCTAACTAGTAGGGACATTACAGTGGTATCAAAGCATAATCCTGCCATCCTGTGGGACAAAATTACAACATTACTCTTTAATATGTGTGTACTTTTCAAATGAGAAACACCAAATTTATTCTGCATGTATGTTCCTTACCTAGTGGGTATTCATAGGTGTATGGCTCATGTCATAAAGGTTTCATATGCTTCGTGTTCTACGTACTAATGTACATGTTTCCTGCTTTAAAGTCTATTGGCATGAATGCATGTGTTTGCACTAAGTGCCTTACTTGTATTTATGTGCTTGACATGTATACTTCATACTACATGTGTATGCATTTGAAAGCTTCTTGCCTTAAGTAAATAATTGACAATGTAATTACAATGGTGTCGTATTAAATTGAATTCTTAACCTAATGATTTCAGTGTTCTGATTCTTCACCTTTCTCTAATGCTTGCAAAGATAGGGAGTGTGTGGGGGAAAGGCAGAATAAATCGGTCACATGGCGAAAAATGTCCCAAGACAAGTAGCAAACCTTGAGGGAGCTGCATGTAGACTGTGACATGCACCCTTGGCACACTAAATCTACCATCTTGTAAGGTAGAGGGGAATGAGGAAGAGGAGACTCGTGCAATCTATGAGAGCTAAGCATACAACAGATTAACGACTATTTACCATATTTGATAAAACTTTAACCTTTCATTATGGGTGTCTTGTATGGATGTCTATGAGAATGCTCAATGTTGTCACATTTTCAGCATGTATGCCTCAAGTACTCCTTGCTTATATACTACGTATATTCATGTGTGTGCCTCATGTCCGATACGCTTCCAGCATGTATGCCTTGTGTCTTTATGTGTGCCTGATGATTGATGTGTTTGTAGCACGATCACACCATGATTGCCTTTTCTTATACATACGTGGTACCTTATGTTTATTTGGGTATTGCTTCAAGCCCTACATGTCTTATGTACATACTTCATGCCTTGAATGAATTGTTGTGGATGATTCACCTATACTTCCATATATGATTCATACTTGTGTTTAGATATGTATCCCATGTTTAAGTGAATTTATATGTGCTATATACATTCACTTCTTGACCTAAGTGAATGCCTAGGTGAACTCCATGTTACTTAAGCAAATTCAAGTGTATACTCCATACTTTATATACTACATGTATTTCACATGTGTTGCATGCCTTAATTGTACCCATGTGTATTACATATGTTGCACACCTTGAATGTACTCATATCCATGTGTATTTCCGTATATGGTGAATACAGATATTGTGCATAAACTTCATGTGTGTTTCATACCTTTACACATATATACCTTGTGTTTTTATTGGGAGATGATTTAGTTCGAGAAAATTGTTAGTTGCTTGAGGACAAGCAATTTCGGGAAGGATGGACTATCATGTCCCCTCCTTGATCATTATATATATCCTAAATAAGGCAAGTATTACTATTGATTAATATAATGATTAACAAATGATTATTTGAAGGTAGTGATGAAGTCAATTATTAAAATGATGTTAATATATTAAAAGAAGAAATGAATTATTAAATAATATTAATATATTTAAATATATTAAAAGATGGAAATATGAATTATTAAATGAAAGAATCAAATCAAGTTAATGTTTAATATTAACGCATGTTAAATGGGAGTAAGCATTGGATAAAGTAAATGTCTTAAATATGTTTACGTGGAGATAACCCCCACGTGGAGAGCTAACTCCACGGTGCCCTCCCCCCCCACCCCCCCCAGCGGAAGTGGTGGGATGGGGGGCTGCAACCACCGTCACACCCCTTCCTGCGGAAGGAACCCCGTGGGGGGATGCGACGAGCTAAGGAGGGGAGGAAAAGAAAAGAAAGAGAGACGGGAGGATAGCAAGCGGACTACGGTCTAGGAGCTTCAACAGCAGACTGCAGACTGCGACAGGTAAGTGATGTCTGCGGTTCACAGAGGATATATGTGTGTGGACGTGTGTGCCACACACACACACATATAGTAATGAATATTTTAATACATGTTAATGAATAGTTCTAGATATATTGTAATGAATATTTGTGAATATACGTTAATGAATAGTCATGAAAATATGTTAATGAATATTTGTGAATATATGGTAATGAATATTTTCTGAATATATGTTACCGAATACATGTTAATATAAGAATATGTAAATATAGATTATGGAATGAAAATGATAATGAATTGTAGAATGTAGTATGAATGTTGTGGCTATATGATGGAGGCTATTGGGAAGAAATTCCCTTAGTCTAATGCAGGGGTTATGATAATCCCTGGTAGGCAGTATATACTGAGAATCTATATGCATATATGAGATGCATCATCCAAGGCAAGGAACTGATCATATATGATGGTCTTCCTTGGTATGGCTTGGATGTAAGAAATTACATCCAAGACAGGAATCGAATTAACCTTCAGTTTCCTGGTATGGCTTGGGTGTAAGAAATTACATCCAAGACAAGAATCGAATTAACCTTCGATTTCCTAGTATGGCTTGGAACCAAGATGGGTTCCAAGAAGGCGAGCTTCACAGCCGCCTAAGGACATGTCCCAGTACTGTACTCCTATCCTTTTTATTAAATAAGAAATGAGATTAGTATTAATTAAGTAATTGAAGTTTAATGGCAAATTAGATTATATATATATATATATATATATATATATATATATATATATATATATATATATATATTTGTTGTATTCTAACAATCTGTTTTGCAGGACAGTGATCTCTAACTAGTAGGGACATTACAAAGACCTTGCCTGGTTTTAGAAAATTATTATATTGGAGAATCCTCTCATTGATATCATATTATTGTCCATAAATTTTGATATCTAGGAAACTCAAGACACATCCTACATAGAGCATATGCATGTTACTGAGCAATGTTGCATTCAACAATCCATTGCATCAGCGGACTTTTTCTTTTTTATTTTATTCCGCCTATTAATTGGAATAAAAATCCTAGGCTAACGTTCATGCCTTGAAGTTGAGAAGAATGGTGAAATATCAAATTGAATCAAGTTTTTGATATCATGAACCCCTATATGTAAATTGAAGTCTATGGTGGCATACATTTTCTCCTTATCATATTATAATTTATTTTGTCTCTTTCCATACATGTAATACAAAATGTAAAGACAGACTAGAATCTTACAGAATGGGTCTGAATTTGTTGCAGAATAGCTCTGGGTTTACAAAACTTCAAATGCTCATTAGCAGTGTCTAAGATGAATTGTGCAATATTAATTGGACAAGATTTATGATATCAACAAACCCTTTATCTGCATTTAATCCTATGTAACAGAAATTCTCTTCTTACCATACTCATAAGTGACTTTGCCTCTATCCATACATGTAATAACCAAAAAAAAAGACATCTTTGAATCTTACAGAATGTGTATGAATTTGGTGCAGACTAACTCCAGGTTTACAGAGCTTCAAACACTCATTAGAAGTGTCCAAGATGAGCTCGTACAGCTCTTGCTGCAACAAAATAGAATTAGCATAAGACACACTACCAAAAACTGAAATACACCTTAAAAATTCTATCCAATCGTTCCACATCTTGAGGGTGTAATAAACTATTTCTGAACCTTTCCTCTGAACATGTGTAATTCAACACAGACTAGTCTTTTGTGTTGGTGACCAGTCCCTCTCATTAGAAAAGAAAATGCATGCACTCATGCACATTTACAGAGCATAAACAATACACATGAGATGACAAACATACTAATTTCACAATTTATAAATATGCAGGCACACATTTATTAACATGCACAGACAATAATTACAAATTATATTAAAGTCCTGTCCTAAAGAAACATATTTGGGATTCCATCTCGAATGTGTACAAAATAATCAAGAATGATATTAATGAATTGATGAAGACTTTCTTGACACGCACACCCTATTAATAACACTATGTCACTATGAACCAAAACATAGAATTGTGACTACATATTTTTGCCCTCCGGAAAAAGAGATAGCAAAATACAATGATAAAACAAAAACAAAGGGGAATGGATTGGTTTGCAATCAGAATTGGAGGGTTTTTTCTCCTCTTCTTTTTATGTAACATTCAATGTTTCAGAGAGAATGTTTGCTGAAAGAATCACATCCGAGGAGTAACAAGATTCTGGGTGAATGGGAGGAATCTTTGAATGAAAATCTGGTATTATTTTTAATCTTCTTTCATGAGGCTGAAAATGATCCATATTCTTTAAGATTTTGTATTTAGGAACCAACTGAAACTTTAATTTACCACGGAAAGAAAAGTATAGTTGAATGAACTTAAGGATTTGGCTGTTATTGCAAAATAGCAGTATTGAATATAATAGAAATAATTAGAAAAGAACAAGCAATATAGCAATCAGAAGAGATGATCCCTTCTGAATCCTAGCAAGGTTTGGCTCATTCAGAGTATAAATATTGGTTGTTATCTTCATTTCATTTGAAATTTATCCATCTTACAAGCTGCTTTGACAGCATCATACAAATACAAGTTCTTGAGATAGGTAAAAATGAAAAGAGCTGGAAAAAGAGAATACTTGAGCAGGAGAAAAGCTACCATGGGGTGGCCATGTACGAGTGAGATCACTGACATAACCATATATTTCACATCCAACATCCATCAAGACCATTTCTCCTTCTTTTATCTGCATCAAGGCAAAAAAATTATGAAGCAATCTACAATGAATAACTTATGTCTCTATAAAATATTTGAATATGGACAGTTATATATCAATTCTCAGGTATTAGTTATCAACATGAAAACCAAACTCAAGATGCAAACAGAAATTCTTCAACAATTGCATTTATTTCAATACAGGACTACATGATTCTAAAGATCTTTCCAATACACCCTACTTGTTGATCATTTCGACTGTAATGGATGACACTCCCATTCACTCCACCACCAACCACAGGAGGAAACCTGTTATACATGGGAGAAAACAAAGTTTTACAATGTTAAACTAGAGAAAGTTGAATGAAAGGGAGCTCTAAACCTTTCTAAGCAAAGGAAAGCATGGATAATTATATTATATAATTTAAGAAAACACCAAAAGGTTTGGGATTTCATAATATTAGTGTCCATTAACTCACATTCTTCATAGTAGAATTGTATGTATCTTTGAAAATAGAAAAAATTCTCAGTCCTATTTATATAGTATTAGGAAAAAGCATACAAGAATCCACATAAAGCGACAAATTTACAACAAACTATTGATAAAAGTCTAGGTTCCCGAAAATAGTAGGAATTGGTGTAGGATCAAGACTGAACGAGAGCAGAAGCAGGAATGGGAGCACACACAAGACGGCCAGCACACACCCCTACTGCCTCAAGTACCCTACAGATATGTCTGGACATGCCCACATGGTACCTAAGGCGGTAGGGGTTTTCCCTAGTTGTCTTGTGACATCCAAGTCATGCCCACAAACCCAGCAGTTTTTTTTTTAAAATGTTTCTTTTAATTTAAAAAACACATTTTAAACCTTAAAAACCCTAAAACATGAATGACAAGCCTAAAGTGACCACTATCATTCATTTTGCTAGCATTTCAATTCACAACTTTCAGCAGCATACAAGAAAATATAGATGTGTAGTGGAACTACACTTCAAATCAGAAGGGGAAGCTCTTTGTAGAATAAAAATTCACCTACTATGAAGCATATGTACTTGGAGTTTACAAGCTTTGTAGTCTTTTCAAGGCTGATTCCACATTTCTGCTAAAATTAACTTTATATGTGTTGCTTTTTCAATGTTTAATGAGGACATGTCCCCCAAAAAAAACCTGATGTTCCCAGGATGGGGATGTTTCCAAGAGGCAAGGACTTGAGGAAAACATCCCCCTGCTACAACACCACCTCCATCAAGCCACTGGGACATTCTTGAGACATTCAAGGGACTCCAAAGACTCTCTCAACTGTCTTAGGGATGCCTAGGCGTCTCCCACTATTGAATGGCAAAAAGGAAGTTGCAAAATTTAAAAATAAAACATAAAATTTTCATTGATTAGAATGCCCAAGGCCGATCCCTAATGGCCAATGGCCATCACCTAAGCCCCACAAACCCTATAAAACTACCTCCGATCCTCATTTAAACTCACAAACACAAATCAACAGCAAGCTGATAGTGTGAGTGTGAGAGTGAAAGAGTGAGAATGAAGTGTTGCAATATGCAAATGCAAGAGGGTTGAGTAGGAGCAAGAAGAGGATCTATGCCAGGTTGCAAGAATTTTTCAAGCAAGAGGTAGGATTCTATGTTTTATATTTTTTTAAATAATTTCACATTCATATTTATAGACATGGATGCATATTCCTATCGTCATCAACATTGAAATTTGAAAATAAAAAAGATCATATAATAAATTGCAAATTTCAATTTTATTTATTAAATGTTAAATAGTTAGTTTAATTTAGAATTTTCAAACTCGCGAAAAATATAATTAATTATACAACAGCAAGCTGTCATATTTTTTATTTTTTATTTTTTATTTAATTTTTACAAATTACTTTTATTAGTTTATATGTTCAATTTTTTTATTCTGTCAAACTAGGATTAAACTTTTGTGTATCCTCTACTTCTGAGCTTTGTGCAGCCTAAAGTAAGAAAAGCAAAAGTGAAATCCTTGGTTGACAATGCTTGAGAACAAAGATTTTTATTTTTCTATCCTATACTTTTGTGCTTTGAGCGACCTGAAGTAAGAAAAACAAAAAGAAAATCTTTGTCTTAATCCTTTGTATCATGTTGCATGCATAAACTTATAAATTTTATATTGTTTGTTGCAATGTCATTATGAGAGCTCATGGCATGAGTCAAGATAAGATTGGGATTCAAAGTGAAATTGAATCCGATTATACACCTGAGGTTGACGAAAATATATAAGCAAAGAGGGGTGACCATGAAACCCAAACCATATGTTCCATGGTGAGTGCAACTACAAATATGAATTGCCCCTCCATAATACTGGTAGATTTTGCTAAAGACCCCTTTGATCCTAAGTCTCCATTGAAACTATTTGCAACAAAATTACAAAGCAGCTTTAAGGCATTTGGGGGCATAAGGGTGTAGACGTGCCACTTTTGCAACCTTGAAAATCAAGGCAGCATTACCAGAGTTAATGCTCACCTCCTTAATATTTGAGGAAAAGGTGTAGATGTATGTGATGACTTGGAAAGAAACCTAAAATTTATGGCTAAGTTATGTAAGCTATGGGGTGGTGAAGACAATGAAATAAAACCTACATGTACTTCTTTGTCTCATAGGCCAAGGAGCTGTAATATACTGCTCCTATTTGCCAAACAACCTTCTCAAACCCCCTTGTGAAATTTTATCAAACAGTTGTTATGCCAACTTCCTTGTCTGATTTTATTACTGAAAAGTTTTGGTGTTATGCTGATACCTGGTGCGTTTTAGTTTTGCCTTCTTGCAATCTAACATTCATTCAACTCACTCTTTGCAACAACTTTCTTTGCTAACTACTAACTTCAGAACTATAAACCATAATGGATATCATTTCCAATGTAACAAACAGAGTTCTATTAACTTAGAAATTTCATCTTTTTCATTCAGCCCTTACAATATTGTTCATACAAACCACAAATTCAGATATCTAAAGATAGAGAAGGATTGAAATTAAA
Organism: Cryptomeria japonica; assembly: GCF_030272615.1. NCBI lineage: Eukaryota > Viridiplantae > Streptophyta > Pinopsida > Cupressales > Cupressaceae > Cryptomeria > Cryptomeria japonica. Next base: position 548,376,883 of record NC_081405.1, read on the forward strand.
AACTATTTGACCTGCACTATCGCTAGAGATTGAGACCACAACACTCTGCACCATCAACTAATGTCAAAGCTCACTATCCAATACGACCCCCAACACTGAGTGAAACCTGTTCACAACGAATTGAAATGCGTCCAGCTCACAGCAATTGTGTTCCACACACTGTACACAGACGTCTGCATTTCCAGGTAATTTACAGCAGCAATGGTTCACACTTAGCACTCAGTCTTAGCGCCCAGCTGATAAATCGATGCTCAATACTGAGTGTAGCATCCAGCAAGGATCACGCCCAGCACCCACAACATTGATCCCTCACACCATTAAAGACCCTTGGTCATGTTCAGCAACACAGTGAACTTCATTATTCATTAACAGGAAGAAAGAATGAATACGACCAGCAAGAAAAGGAAAAAAAACGGTTGCTTTCCTGGCTTCTACAACTCACGCCCAACAATGTAGTTGTTACCGTTCAGTTTTTTTTAGCCCCACAATAGACATCAGATAGTGTTTTGCAGAAATATGAGTTTCCGTGTGTGTTCTTCAATAGGAGACGACACTTTTGATGTCAAGTTTTTCCCACTCCCTTTGCATAGCCACAATCTTCAGCACCGAAGTATGTATTAATTAATCACTGTTCCCTACGAACTCTCCTTAGCTGAACAAAATGGGTTTTGTACTAAAATTTTCAATGTCTTTGTTTGCCCTCTCGGGTAAACGGTTAAATGCAGAACGTAAATGCACAGAACATAATGGAAATATATTAAATAACCAGCCTCTATATTAATTCCACAGTCCATGTACAATAAGTGCTTATAACATTACATCTGACACGACCAACATGATCCTTTCGAAGACAAGGTACACAATATATAATACCCGAAGGGGTGCGACACAACCGTCGCGACTCCAACTACCTACCCGTCGGCCAACTAACTGACCGCCGTAACTCATTATTACCGACGACAACATAAACATAATATAACAACATAACATAATGATTATTCCCGTCAACAGTCTTAGCTTATAAAAATGCCCTTACCAGTCATCTAAACTGTACGACTCCACCATGGCTGAGTTTCAACCTGTGAATATAAATGTCCCTGCTTGATATTCAATCTCTAAAACTTAGTTTGAAGATTTCCCATGCCTGGTATTGCACAGGTGTAGGAAATGTCACTAATGAGGGATTTCGTCCTCAAAAGCCAGCAAAATTTCCAGAATTAACTCCAGAAACACAAGTTCCAAGACACAATGTCCAAGATGATACAAACTCCATTTAATGCTTCCATTTATAACTTTCATTGGGCCCATTTACCAAGACACCGTGAACAAGGGATAAATCACTCCTTTTTTAAAAATATCATTTTCCTCATAAGTGAATAAAGAGTACCTTTTAAAATAAAGTGACTTTATAAATAAATGTACTTTAATTTAGTCACTTTATTAATTTAAACTCCCTTTTTCCTCTGAAAATGACCCTTCCAAAAATATAACAATATTTTGACACTTAAGGTCACTGTTTTATGTGCCCAAGATTTAAAACTTTTCGCCCCTGTTCCAATGAGCTATAACACTAAGGTTGGAATTAAATATTTTCATTAAATTTAAGCAACCTTAGTAAAATAATTAAAATAACCCATTAATGCACCAAATTTGGGAAACCTTGTCAGAACACATTAGAATCAAATTTCGATCGCACCAAAGTGATCCTGATGAAGAATAATAGCAAACGATGTCGATCGAGCGACTTACTAAAAATAGACGACTTCTCCAAGATTCTTGGAGACCAATCCAGAGGCCAGAAATCACTGCGAAAAGTGGCGTTTAACTCCAATAAACCAATTGAGCTCATCAGAAACATCATATTACTCTTCTAAACAACCTGACAAGAACCCAAAGTGTCAACTACTAAAGCTTGCTAGAGAACATGAAAAATTGGGGACATTACAGTCCACCCTACCAAAAGATTGCTTGTCCTCAAGCAATGCCAATAGAATCCCCAATCTTTTGACTAACCCACTGAAACTAAAAATAATCCCGGGGTCCCAAATCAGCCTAAAAAATCTGCAGCACCATTTACCAGAAGCATTGTCTTTCAAGGTGCCCCAATCAAAGACCTCCTAAAAACCTCCAACAAGAAGAGCAAAAACATACTGTGTAAACTCATTCATTTCCTCAAAAAACTACTCTCCCAAAGAATCAAACTGCAAAACCATAGGAAGACTCTGGATTGTCCACATAGGCTCTCATACTCCTATCAACTACAAAGCTGCTAATCAAAGAGAATTCAAGTTTCCAAATTGAACTCGGAATGGAACCCCACTATGTTGGCACTATGTTCCTCTAATCAAAACTGACAAACCTTCATCCTCAAACTGCACTGTCATCTCCGGGTTTTCCATCAACGAATTATCATCAAAACCAATACAGAAAAACCTGAGTGAACTAAGATCTATCCCATGCAATATATCCTGCCAAGGTGCCTCAGTGTGATCCATATCTGAAACCCCATTGTCTAACTCGATCCTGGGCAATAGGAAATGTAATTTGTTCAATCTCAAAGGATAACCCTCAGCATCTCTCAACAGAATGTCCCAAAAGTGATGCCAATCAGTACCTAACTGGAATTCGGTAACCATAGAGTCAACCTCGGAATCATATATGATGACAATGACATTCCGATCATAGACCATGATTCCCTCACCATCACCTAATCTCCTAGTGTCCCAAAAAGAAACTCAAGAGCACCGACCAACCCAACTCACTGCAATCAACCAATCACCATCTAGGGGCATGTATACTGACATCATGTGACGACTGTAGTGTCTAATGCTCCCACAAGTAGAGATGGAAGGTAACTGAGCTATACCCCAGAAATCCTCCACAACTATCTGCACAGAAGACTGGAAGTGCTCAAAAAAGTAAGCAAGACCAAAACCACAAACTGCAACATCAAATCAACCCAAAACCAAGTCTTACCCAAAAATTCCCTCCAATCCACCTGTAACAGTTGTAATGGTCTCTTGTATATATTGAAATAAGGGGTAACAGCAACATTACTACCATACTCTAAGACCCCATCACCAAGAATAAATCCACCATAAAAACGTTGCACTACTTTGTCACCCTCTACAATCCAATCATACCAAGTCTCAGACACCTATTTCTGTAAGCAACTAACTGGAATGAACAAGGTGAGAGACTTGCCAAACTCGGACTAATCGCCTGTTATCAAAAATATGTCATACCAGTGCAGACCCATATGCTCCATACTCAATTCACCTTTCCTTGTCGTCAATGACATAGTCAAAACTTGAGTATGTAGGCTAAAGGTAAACTAATAAATACACCTCAATACACAATCGAGGTGAAACACTCCTGCCTGTACCAATGGACTATTCGAGTGGTCATGTGAATTCCACTTTGTGCTGGCAACAACAAAAGATGACTCACACATCGACGCAAGAAGTACAACTGCATCAACATTACCAACATGAGTACAATCCATCACCTCAACATTAGATGGATCAGTGCTAAGGTCCAACGTGCAAAACTTAGAGGTTACCATGTCCTCCTAATCAAACTACCCAATGATAATCTCAACAATACCCATGTGAGACCTAGTATCCAATTCTATCTTGTTGCCTGAACCTATAACCAAGTCTGATGCGTTTGAATCATCAATAATCCAATCTACCCCAAGTGGACTCCTGTAGATATGAATGATGCCCATCATAGGAGCATAAAAACAAATACCAACTCCTATCAAGATGCTGGTATAGATCATAATAGGACTGTATAACCTGCGAACCAAATCCAAAATGGTATTCAAGGTATCTCTACAGCCCAAAGACGGTAATAACTCATCATGCTCTCTTCCTCTAACTCCAAAAAAGCAGTTCCAATCTCTCCTATCCATGTCCATAACCGCTGCCCCCAAAGTGCAACTTGATAAAATTCTGATCAGCATCATAGGACAGCCAACAAATAATGAAATGGGAGGTAATATCCATGAAGGCAGTGCTAGATTATTGTAGCAAACATACTCCTCTCCAAAATGTAAACCGAAATCATTCAGAAAGGTGCTGAAGTCATGTTGTGCCATCTCATACTTATGGATTTCATCAATTCCCTCAATGATTTGTTTGATCTCCAATGTTCTTGCATCGTACTCCTGAATCACTGATGGACCAGCAATGGTTTCCTCCGCCTTGTGTAGGGAAGACTAGGCCATGCTCAACTGTAAACAAAGTTCATTAATTTCTTCCTCTTTCCTTTTCAAGGCATCTGAATAGATCTCAACTAGGTTGAGAAGGTGATCACGATCTAAAAGGAGATGTAAATAATTTGTTTTTATTGCTCCCATACCTTCTTTGATCATTTGCAAGCTATCAAGAGAAAAACTCCGCTTCAATTTCCTTTTGTTTTCACTCTAATTGAATCATCCAAAGGTAATTTTCAACCAGCTTATGCATCTCATCGTGATAACATAAGGCTGCCACAATCCCATCCTCATTCACCTTCAGCTGATTCCACAAACTGTGCGGACTGTGAGGTGTATGAACAACTTCTGCTTCACATGATGAATTGTCTAATTGGCCTCGAAGAACTTGATTCTCACAATCAACTGCCTCTATGACATCTTCTTGGCACACTTGCTGATCTAAAACTTGGGCAGCGTTAGGCCCAAATATAGAATTGTCTTCATCACCATTTGGTGTCAAAACACTAAAAGACCCATCTATTTCAACTATCCCACGAAAAGGGGCCATGCATCTTTCATTTAGAAATAGTGGAACATCATTAAAATTACATTTAGAGTCATCAAGAGTAACCATCATCCCACCGGTTTTGTCAAGCTTTACCTCCAAGTTACCCACAAAGAAACTATTACAATCCATACCTGAAGAAACAATTGATTCTTCTTTGATTTCATGAACATCATTGTACCCATCTGTGATAGAAGAAGGACATGAAGAAGCTACTTCATCCTCATTTTTACAAGCATCAAGTCCAACTGAAGCAATTTCTTCTTTCCCAAACCTTCCCTCTTTGTCTTCTTCTACTGTCACCTTAACCATTTCCCCTGTGCATATATGATTAGGCTCCCAAGTCCCTTTGCAAGAAAAGCTAAGATTTTGTCTCCGTAGTTCATTCTCACTGACATCTCGAATCTTTTCATTGGAAGAGTCATATTCATAATCTTCTGATTTCTTTTTGAAGACTGATCTAAACCAACCAAGATGCTCATGCAAGTACTGAAGATCTTCTTGTAGTTCTTCATAAGTCTTCATCTTTCTGATTAACCCTTCAGGATGGCAGGATACACCTGCTCTACTACCACTGTAATAGGCTGCTCCTATTTGCCAAACAACCTTCTCAAACCCCCTTGTGAAATTTTCTCAAACACCTCTTATGCCAACTTCCTTGTTTGATTTTATTACTGAAAAGTTTTGGTGTTATGCTAATACCTGGTGCGTTTTAGTTTTGCCTTCTTGCAATCTAACATTCATTCAACTCACTCTTTGCAACAACTTTCTTTGCTAACTACTAAATTCAGAACTATAAACCATAATGGATATCATTTCCAATGTAACAAACACAGTGCTATTAACTTAGAAATTTCATTTTTTTCATTCAGCCCTTACAATATTGTTCATACAAACAACAAATTCAGATATCTAAAGATAGAGAAGGATTGAAGTTAAAAACTCTTTGACCTGCACTATCGCTGGAGATTCAAACCACAACACTCTGCGCCATCAACTAACGTCAAAGCTCACCATCCAATACGGCCCCCAACACTGAGTGAAACCTGTTCACAGCGAATTGAAATGTGCCCAACTCACAGCGATTGTGTTCCACACAGTCACATTTGCTTCAAACTGAAAAAATTACATTGTTCAAACGATACTAAAACTTTCCACATTTGCACATTGAATATTCATGTTTATTACAGCACTCAATGATATGCATCTATATTTTCAAGAAGTGCAAAGAATGAATCTAATAGAACCTGGAATATTTCCTGCGACTTTGTAAAATGTGCAATGACAATGTTCCAGCAGTCAACTCCAGCATACAGTGCAAATTTCAAACAGCAGTACTCCTATCACCATGAACCACCCTCGAGACTCACGTCCCAGCCAACTAGATAATGGCAAACTTATCTCCAGCTAAGCAGCTTTCCTTTCCTTATAATTCTGCTGCACTCCTACTCAACTCCCTGAGACTCCAAGAAGCACTTGTTGCATTGCATGGCATTCTAACTGCTGTTCATGTTAGTAAACAGCTGCTTAGAATTCCACTATGCATTTGTGAATTCCAACCACTAATTTTTGCATTCTTCTCTTGAGTTGAGCATATCAAATCTAACTGAATTAACAGTGCCCTTCCAAACTCTTAAAATAAACTCTATTCAGCTAACCAAACCCTGCCATTACCTTCAACTGTGCATTCAACCCTGTGTAGAACAAGAACCTGGTTATTTTGCAGAAGTTCTGAAATTACAAGTAATTGCTGTGACAGGCTGAAATCAGACTTAGCAAACTTACATTCAACTGGCCCAACGTCCTGTAGCTGCTGTCACTAAGTACGGCACCCCTCCTACAGCAAGCTCCAAACCTGTACGGTGTATTGTGCTGCCCCTAAGCCTGTACGGCCACCCTGCAAATTAACTTCAGTCCTGCACATTGCTGCTATAGCCCTAGCTGTACTGTACGGCACTTCTGTACCCTTTCCTGAATGTGTGCGACATACCAATGAATGCCACAAACCAGTTTGACCTCCCTCCAAAGTTTTCAAAACCGTACAGCTATCATAAGCTTCTAAGAAACTTCAAAATGAGAAATTCATAGCTGAGAGAAAATTCATATTTTACCTTTTCCTCCATTAAATCCCCAGGCTGTATCTTTCAACCTAAGTCACAGGATACAGTGATTTTCATGGATGAGGTTCGAATTTAATCGAATTTCAAACTTCTATTAAAAAAAATCGAATTTAATCGAATTTCCTCTATAAAGCACTGCTATCCACCTCTAAACACAACTCAGCTGGTCGTGGGTATTCTTTGTATATGCTTTGTATCTATTGGGTCATGGGTGTCTGCAACTGCTGGGTCGCCCTCGGATTTTCTTCAACAAGGGTCGCTATTCTGATAATTTATTAGAAGTATACATATATTTAAAAATAAACAAAATTATAGAAGGTGAATTTTATCCGAATTTTGTTTCAAATTTTTCCCTTGTCAAATTTCATCCGAATTTCATGGCTGTCGAATTCGAATTCGAATTCGAACCTTGTGACTTAGCTTTCAACAGTGTAGGGATTGTTGGCTAAGAGGGATTTTGTCCTCAATGCCCAAAATCTCCATAATTAACTTCCAAAAATCACCAATACCAAGATACACCATTTCCAAGATGATACAAACTCTATTTAATGCTTCCATTTATAACTTTCATTGGACCCATTTCCCAAGACACCGCGAATGTGGGATAAATCACTTCTTTTAAAAAATATCACTTTCTTCATAAGTGAATAAATTTTATCTTTTAAAATAAACTCACTTTATAAATAATGTACTTTAATTTAGTCACTTTATTAATTTAAACTCCATTTTTCCTCTAAAAATGACCCTTTCAAAATATAATAATATTTTGACACTTAAGGTCACTGTTTTATGCACCCAAGATTTAAAACTTTTCGCCCCAGTTCCAACGGGCTATAACACTAAGGTTGGAATTAAAAAATTTAATTAGATTTAAGCAACCTTTGTAAAATAATTAAAATAACTCATTAATGCACCAAATTTGCGAAACCTTGTCAGAACACATTGGAATCAAATTTCACTCGCAACAGAGTGATCCTAATGAAGAATAATAGCAAACAAGGCTCTGATCGGGCGACTTACTAAAAATAGACAGCTTCTCCAAGATTCTTGGAGACCAATCCAGAGGCCAAAAATCACTGCGGAAAGTGGTGTTTAACTCCAATAAACCAACTGAGCTCATCAATAACATTAGATTACTCTTCTAAACAAGCTGGCAAGAACCCAAAGTGTCAGCTACTAAAGCTTGCTAGAGAACCTGAAAAATCAGGGCCATCAAAGCAGCCACACGATTCTACTTCTACTTTGCAAAGGCATGTTGCATGTATGCCAATTTCTTCTACTTTAGGAGCCCATGTAGCAAATGCTAGCGGGAAATGCAAGTTGTCAAGTGATGCTCCTAACCACTAGTTGAGTTATTCAATGTGCAGATGAAGGATGAGGCAAATGATGCCATTGGCAAATTCTTCTTTGCCAAGGGCATTCCAATCCAAGTGGCTTGATCTCCTTATTATAAAAAGGTGATGGCAAAGATAGCAAGGGCAGAACCGTCATATGTGCCACCAAAAAAGACAAAATTGAGGACCACAATCTTGGATAAGAACTATTCCAAGATAAATGTGTTAATAGCACAAATAAAGGAATGTTGGGTGACAAGTGGATGCAATATAGTCATGGATGGATGGACAAAAATTAGCCAATGACCCACTCATCAATATCAGTGTTACATGTTCAAAGGGCCCATATTTTTCTATGGTAGTTGATTGTTTATGGCATCACAAGGACGACAATTTTCAATTTAAGATCCCCAAGGATGCTACTGAGGAGGTTGGGCCGCAAAATTTGGTCCAAGTAGTGATAGATGCAGCCCATGTGTGCAACACTGTAGGGAAATTAATTGAGGTAGCTTGGACATATTTGGTGGAATCATTGTTTTGTGCATGCCATGAATAATGCACTAAAGGACATGGTAAAGATTGATCTGCCAATTTTCATTTTTAGATCCTCAAGCATGCTATTGAGGAGGTTGGGCCACAAAATGTGGTCCAAGTAGTGACAAATGCAACCCATGTGTGCAAAGTTGCAAGGGAATTAATTGAGGCAGCTTATAGACGTATTTGGTGGACTCATTTATGCGTGCATGCCATGAATAAAGCAATCAAGGGCATGGGAAAGGTTGATTAGATCAAAGCAATGGTAAATGATGCTAGAGATGTGCAAATGTTTATCTACAACCACCACACTTCTCATGCACTCTTTAGGACCTTCTAAGAAGGAATTCTTGAAACTTGTTGAGACTAGATACGCATCAAATTTCATTCTCTTGGAGAGAATGCTTGAGTTATGACCTATGTTACCCCGAGTTTCCAAGACGAGGGGATGGGAGGACGGGGAAACGGGTTTCCGGGACATTTTTTTTTTTGCCCGAAATAGGGGACGGCTAGCTATATATATAGATATATGAATAATGAAATTTAATAATCGCAAGTAGCAACATAATAACATTTATAAATTAGAGTCTTGATTCTAATTCTAATTATTTGCAAATGATGTTTGATTTCAATGTTCTCAAAAAGATTTTCATTCATCATGCAAAATAAGTTAATTGTTCTCACTCAGATTGAATGATTAAGACTAAACTATGAACATTCAGATATAAGAACAGAGTGCACATGTTACAAATGAAACGCAGACTTAAATAATGGTAGTTGTTCATTGATTGATAACAAGAATTCATGGCATCCATATATGATAGTTATAGTATTAAAATATCTTCCAGCATACATGGAAATAATTGCAAAGAAATCTGACCTTAATATTGACCAAATAACAGCATACCCAGTGCAGCAAATGGATGAAGAAATACTCAGATTTATGCAGAGGTACTTAGAATGTGAATAGCAACAACTAGGAATCTTATATCTGCTCAAAAAAAAAAAAAATTAAAAATTATTGTTGAATGAGCCGGAAACGGCTAGCCGTCCTCCCTGTCATCCCAGAGACGGTCAACGGTCTCTGGGGAAAATGTTGACCGTCCCCGAATTTCTGGGACAGTTTCCCGAAATTTTTGGGGATCGAGGATGGCTGGGAAATGTTTCCAACTGTCCCCAAGTCCCCGAAACCGGGACGGTTTCCGAAACAAGTGCCTTAAAGCCGGAAACGTGTTTCCGGGTAACATAGGTTATGATAGTAGAATGGATTTGGTGGCTTGAATCCAAGACAAAGAACGGGAAGAGGGTGAAGGATGTCATGAAGAACGATGTTTTTTGGGGTGATGCAAAATATATAATCTCCATCATTACACCAATTTTCCATATCATTAGATATGGGGATGCCAAAGAACCTAGCATTGAAGAGGTGTACAAGTGCATTGATTCTATGCTAGACCAAATGAAGGTTGTCATGCAAGAGAGCCCCACATTAGCATTCTACGATGAGAACATTCAAAAATCATTAATCAAAGATGGGATAAGCTCAAAACTCCCTTGCACATGGCTGCCTATGCATTGAAGCCCAAGTGGAATGTGCAAATGCCTAGTAGAATTTCATTCATACAAGATAATGAGGTGAAGGCAAGGTTCATGAGGGCCACCCAAAAGATGTATGAACCTATAGGGCCAGGATCATTCATAATGAGTTGTCATGTCCCCTCTTTAGTATGACATGGCACTTTACATGGATTTGCCTATTCCAGACTCTCGTAGGCAGATGGTTGTGATGAGAGAGTCATTTTGGCGTTTATTTGGTGATTGGATGGCTCATTATGCTCTTGGAGACATTATATTTATTATTACTTTTTATTTGGGGCCAAAATGTTATTGAGGTGCACTTTTTATTTTATGAAGTAACTTTTTATCTAAAAAGTGTAATGAGACTTCTAGAAGATTCTATTATGGATACTTCTAGAAAGTCATGGATACTTCTAGAAAGACTAAGAGGCTTCTAGAAGATTCTATTATGGATACTTCTAGAAAGTTATGGATACTTCTAGAAAGACTAAGAGGCTTCTAGAAGATTCTATTATGTGTATAAATAGACCCCATGGGTCTCTCATTTGGCATCGAAGTCTATTTTCTCTAGTGCATCTACTTGAGCATTTGTGGAGCTTGAAGGTCTGCAAATATCATTGATCTTTGGGAACGATAACTCCCTTAGATTAGCATAACTGAGGAAGTGAAATATCTTCTGAAGGGTTGCATTATTGGAGATGGTACTCAGCCATTTCATGTTGGATTTCAATTGAAGGTTGATTTGAGGGCTTGTATTTGGTGAATAAGGGTTTGAATTCATCCCAGCTCAAAATTTGGTACTGCAGCCGCATAGTACGACCTAGGTATGGCCTGCAGCAGGGACAGTACGGTAGTGACAGCAGGGCATTCTTGGGACAGTCCAGTCCTCCTTTCATCAGCATTTCATAATCGGAGTTCAAGGAGCGATTTCCAGGTTCCATTGCATGGTTTTTGTTGTCAATTTTTATGATAGAAGTGCATAGTTGTAACAGTCATATATGTATTCAAAAAACAGTCCATTGTAATCAGACATTGCTATCTTGTAGTTGGATTGATATAGTAGAGAAGGTGCATTGCAAGGTCATTGTTCATGTGTGATAGTTTATACATTCTCTTGTCATAAATTCAGTGCTCATGTGTAAGAGTTTGTAACAGTCATACATTTTTAGAAAATTAGTCTACTGAACAATGCAATCAGAATTTGGGAAATTCATGATATATTAGCATTGAAGTCCTTGCATGAATATTTAGAGTTTCATTATTGTTTATTGTGTTACATTTCAATATTGGTATTGTTATCTCAATTGTACTTGATGCTCAAAACAACTATCATATTGAAACACTACATCACAAACAAAACAATTCAATGCATGCCAAGTGTTTGACAAATTGTCTCAGTTCAAATTTGGGGTTTATTAGTGGCCTTTATAGTAAGGGTCATTACAGTGGTATCAGAGCGGTGTTCTTGCCATCCTGTTGGGTAAGAAACATTTATGCATCCATCAGCATTGGGGCATCATAGGTACTACACACGCAGAAGAGCAGCACTAGAGGGTGAACAGGAGTACAGAAACATTCTTACCATGGGTGAGAGACAGTCACAGAGTCCACCTAGAGTTCCTAGGAATGAGGATGATGAGGCTAGGGACTTTTTCAGAACCATGGCTACTGGACAGCAGGAGATAGTCCAGTCATTGCGTGCTTTGACCACTATGATGGAGAGAGTGGTTCAGCCCAAAGTTCAGGAGCAGGATAGAGTTACACCTGATCATGACAATAGGAGTGTAGCAGGTTCACAGGGTGCTCCTAGGCACAGGTCTTGGACAGCGGATAGACCTACTCGTCCTACTTTCCTTAGAGAGGAGGCTCAGGAGGCAGGAGAGGGCGATGTACAAGATGAGTTTCAGGATGATCTTAGAGCTGCTACTGCAGAGTGGCAGGCATTACCACCACATGTACGTGAGTTACTTATTTTTTATCGTTACCTGAATCAGAGGAGAGAGCACATGAGGAGTACTCAACAGAACAGGAGACCTAGAGGCCATGACAGTGAGTTGCAGCGAGCTGCTAGCAAGCTCACTTTACCTTCCTTTGATGGTAGTGGACGGATGACAGCACAGGCATGGATACATAAGTTGGATACCTTCTTAGCATTGAGGCCCATGTCGGAGATAGATGCCATCAGATACGCCACCTTGCATTTGGAGGGCGCAGCTCATGACTGGTGGTCACATGGTATGGTTACTTTACAGCACAACCAGGTGACTTCATACCAGGATTTTGTAGACAGATTGGTGGAGCGTTTTGATAGGAAGGATCCTGAGATATTCTTTCGTGATCTTGCACAGTTGAGACAGATAGGCAGCTTGGAGATGTATATCAGTGAGTTTCAATGGTTGTCAGTTATGGTACAGGATGTATCAGAAAGACGGTTGGTCATACTATTCACTGAGGGATTGTCTTAACCCCTCAAGGGTTGGATCAAGGCATTTGAACCATCGACATTACAGGAGGCCATGAGGAAAGCTCGCAGTATGGAGCTTACAGCACCTTCTAGCAAATTCACCCCTAGGAGTTCTACTTCTTTCAGAGATAATAAGAAGTTTGATAAGGAGAAAGGGAGGAAGGTTGATACCAAGGGGAAATCCACCACACCCTTGGATACTGAGGCACTTAATGACCTACGCAGGAAGAAGCTATGCTTCTATTGCAAAGGCCCTTATGACAGGGATCATGACTGTCCGTTGAATCCTAAGGGGAAGGCCAATAGAGTTATGTGGGCATACTATGAGGACTCAGATTCAGATAGCGCAGTACATGAGGATGAGCACAGTGACACAAAGCCGGAGGTAGAGGCAGAGGCTACAGAGCCTAAGGATGAGCTGGAGTTACATTTGCAGCAAGCACGCTTGTCCAGTATCCAGCAGGAGGGGTCCTTTAGATTGCGTGGAGTTCTAGCAGGACAGAAGGTGATTACCCTAGTTGACACAGGTGCTACGCACAATTTCATTGATGCACGATTGGTTGAGCGTCATGGCATTGAGACAGAGGAGTTTGAAGGTCTCCGAGTACAGGTTGCTGATGGTTACACTCTTAAGTGTAACAGGATGATTAGAAACATGCCTCTACGCTTGAACAATTATGAGTTCAAAGCGGATTACCATGTAGTTAACATGGGTGACCTAGACATTGTATTGGGGATGACTTGGTTACATTCATTGGGTGAGGTCACTCTCAGACTCAGAGACATGGAGATTAAGTTTGAGGTTGATGGGAGACAGCATGTATTGAGGGCTATCAGAAATAGTGATGTTAGAACTATTTCTTGCAGGCGCATGGAGAGGTTGGTTAGACACGATGGGATTGGATGGGCAGCCATGTGTACTCTCATGCCTACATAGGAGGAGCATCAGAAGGCAGAGTATCACCCTGACATTCAGAGATTGAGAGAACGGTATGATAGGGTGTTCAATGACATTCCACCTGGTGCACCACCTGACAGGGGAATAGAGCACATCATTGAGTTAGAGGAGGGTGCTAAACTCGTGATGATCACACCATACAGACATCCTAAGAGACTCAAGGATGAGATTGAGAAAACCATCAAGGAGCTGCTTGAGATGGGGCATATTAGACCGAGCAAGTCTCCTTTTGCTTCTTCAGTAGTGTTGGTGAAGAAGGAGGATGGCTCATTACGTATCTGCATTAACTATCGGGTGTTGAACAAGAGGACTATTAAGAATAGATACCCTATCCCACGGATTGATGAGCTGATAGATGAGCTTCATGGGGCATGCTACTTCAGCAAGATAGATTTGAGAACAGGATATCATGAGATCAAAGTTAGAGAGCAGGATGTGGAGAAGACGGCATTTAGATGTCATTGTGGACACTTTGAGTTTGTGGTCATGCCATTTGAGTTGACCAATGCACCAGCTACTTTTCAGTCTACGATGAATAAGGTCTTCCATCATCAGTTGAGGAGATTTGTATTGGTTTTCTTCGATGACATTTCGGTATACAGCAGATCATGGCAGGAACATCTTGAGCATCTGGAGACAGTATCAAGCATATTGTAGAAGGAGTCCTTGTATGCCAAGGAGTCCAAGTGTGATTTGGGTATGACTGAGCTCTTGTATTTAGGACATATTATCAGTGCAGAGGGAGTAAGGATGGGTCCCGATAAGATCCGTGCTATAGTAGAGTGGCCTATTCCTAAGAACTTGACACAGTTGAGAGGGTTCCTGGGCCTATGTGGCTTCTACCGCAGATTCGTTAGTGGATACTCACGACATGCAACCCCTATGACAGATTTGCTGAAGAAGGGGGCCTTTGTTTGGACACCGGAGGCATAGACTTGCTTTGACGGGTTCAAAGAGATCATGACCTCATGCCCGGTGTTAGCCTTGCCTGATTTCTCGAAGCCATTTGAGCTTCAATGTGATGCATCTGGCGATGGTATAGGTGCTGTGTTGATGCAGGACAAGCACCCTATTGCATACGAGAGCAGGAAACTCCGTGGTCCAGAGAGATCTTTCAACATCTATGACAAGGAGATGTTAGCCATCATGCACGCATTGGCTAAGTTTAGACAGTATCTAGTGGGTGGTAAGTTTTGTATTAAAACTGACCACAACAGTTTGAGGCATTTCCTTAGTCAGAGAGATCTCAACGATAGACAGCAGAAGTGGGTGAGTAAGCTACAAGCTTACGATTTTGACATATCATATGTGAGAGGGACTCAGAATGTGGTAGCAGATGCATTGTCACGTAGACCACATCTCAGTGCATTGATTGAAATATCAGAGGATTGGAGACATATGATAGTGGCAGAGTATGCTAGAGACCCATGGGCATCAGGGATAATTGATGGGTCAGTTATTGATACCCGGTATACACTTGTAGATGATTTGATTATCTACAAGAGCAGGATATTTCTAGTCCCAGGATCGAAGGTGAAGCAATCTATATTGAGGGCTCTTCATGATTCACCTACAGTTGGTCACCCCGGGTACTTCAAGACATATAGACAGGTTCGGGAGCGGTTCACTTGGAAAGGGCTTAAGTCAGATGTTTTGCAGTATGTTCGTGAGTGCCCTGTTTGTCAGCAGAACAAACAAGAGCACACATTTCCAGCTGGGCTCCTACAGCCACTTCCCATTCCGGATCAGAAGTGGGAATGCATATCTATGGACTTCATTACGGGCTTGCCCAAGGCTCAAGGGCATGATTGCATCTACGTAGTAGTGGATAGACTGACAAAGTATGCACACTTCTTTCCCATCACTACTACTTACACAGCAATACAGGTAGCTGAGGTCTTCTTCAGAGGGGTCTTCAGATTGCATGGGATACCCCGCAGCATAGTGAGTGATAGGGACAGTAGATTTTTGAGTCACTTTTGGAAGGAGGTATTTAGACTTTGTGGCACTGAGCTTACACCTAGCACTAGTTATCACCCACAGACGGATGGACAGACGGAGATAGTGAACAAGTGGGTGGAAGGTTATTTGAGGAATTACGTGGTTGGTCAGCAGAGGGCATGGGTGAGATGGATTCATTTGTGTGAGTATTGTTACAATACCACATTCCACATGTCGATTCAGATGACACCTTTCAGAGCTCTATATGGGTATGATGCACCTAACTTCATTGATTTGCTGATGTCTGATGTTAGAGTTCCATGTGCCGGGGATTTGCTTCAGGAGAGCAAGGACATTGTTGATGCTCTCAAGGATAATATGGCCCGGGCACAGAATCAGTACAAGCAATACGCAGATCAGAAGCGGATTGAGAAGAGTTTTGAGGTTGGTGATATGGTTTACCTCATGCTTCAGCCCTACAGACAGTCTACTCTTAAGAAGAGTGGGTCAGAAAAGCTTAAGCCGCGCTATTATGGGCCTTTCAGGATTATCAGGCAGGTAGGAGAGTTGGCTTATGAGCTTGAGCTTCCAGCAGATAGCAGGGTGCACAATGTGTTCCATGTGTCGCACCTCAAGAAGGCATTAGGACAGCATGTTGTGCCTTCCACAGTGCTACCACCCTTGGATGATGAGGGGAAGTTGATATTGGTGCCAGAGTCTATTTTGGATAGTAGGGAGAAACAGCTCCGCAGGAGAGTTATCAGGGAGTATTTGGTGAAGTGGAGAGATCTTCCTATTGAGGATGCCACTTGGGAGACTGAAGCCATTCTGCAGCATCCTGCATTGAGATTGCTTGAGGCCAAGCAATTTCAGGAAGGGCGGACTGTCATGTCCCCTCTTTAGTATGACATGACATTTTACGTGGATTTGCCTATTCCAGACTCTTGTAGGCAGATGGTTGTGATGAGAGAGTCATTTTGGCGTTTATTTGGTGATTGGATGGCTCATTATGCTCTTGGAGACATTATATTTATTATTACTTTTTATTTGGGGCCAAAATGTTATTGAGGTGCACTTTTTATTTTATGAAGTAACTTTTTATCTAAAAAGTGCAATGAGGCTTCTAGAAGATTCTATTATGGATACTTCTAGAAAGTCATGGATACTTCTAGAAAGACTAAGAGGCTTCTAGAAGATTCTATTATGGATACTTCTAGAAAGTTATGGATACTTCTAGAAAGACTAAGAGGCTTCTAGAAGATTCTATTATGTGTATAAATAGACCCCATGGGTCTCTCATTTGGCATCGAAGTCTATTTTCTCTAGTGCATCTACTTGAGCATTTGTGGAGCTTGAAGGTCTGCAAATATCATTGATCTTTGGGAACGATAACTCCCTTAGATTAGCATAACTGAGAAAGTGAAATATCTTCTGAAGGGTTGCATTAGTGGAGATGGTACTCAGCCATTTCATGTTGGATTTCAATTGAAGGTTGATTTGAGGGCTTGTATTTGGTGAATAAGGGTTTTGAATTCATCCCAGCTCAAAATTTGGTACTGCAGCCGCATAGTACGACCCAGGTACGGCCTGCAGCAGGGACAGTACGGTAGTGACAACAGGGCATTCTTGGGACAGTCCAGTCCTCCTTTCATCAGCATTTCATAATCAGAGTTCAAGGAGCGATTTCCAAGTTCCATTGCATGGTTTTTGTTGTCAATTTTTATGATAGAAGTGCACAGTTGTAACAGTCATATATGTATTCAGAAAACAGTCCATTGTAATCAGACATTGCTATCTTGTAGTTGGATTGATATAGTAGAGAAGGTGCATTGCAAGGTCATTGTTCATGTGTGATAGTTTATACCATAGATGAAAAACTCGGATTTTGCAATAACTCGGCAAGGCCAAAAAAATTTTAAAACTCGGGACTCGCCAAAACTCGGCAAAAAACTCGGCAAAACTCGGCAACTTTATCGAACATTTGAAAATACATTTTTTTTTTATATATAATTCAAAAACACACATTTACACCAAATTTGTATAACATATATGATTTCCATGATATATAAATCAAATTTTTTTGGTAATACATAGCAACAAATGCAAGTATCATAGCATAAACCAAAAACCAAGTGCAACATATGTATAAGAGTTCAATACATATCAACGTATCATAGTGACAGTCTCATAGAGTTATAGAGTCATAGACCACAAAACAAGAACCTCTGAAATTCTGATTACATATCAAGTTCAAAGTTTGGTATCAATGAAATTATGAAAATAAGAAATCATAAATTGCGTCTACGACTAAAGCTCAAAATAGATTGTGGTCGCTGGGTGGGTGGTGCTGAAGTAGTGGCAACATCCTCAACACTAACAGGTGCCTCTTCTGCATGATCAACCTCCTGCTCCTCCTCACGTGCTGCCACTTCCGCATCCCATTCCTCTCCTGCCCTCTCCAACTCACTCAGCTGCTCATTAGTAAGGAATGGATCCAAATCATTATCAACATCATCAGGAGAAGCAACCCATTCTGCTGCATATGGATCAATGTCATCCAAGTCAAGTGCTTCATGTGAATCTTGCCCTAGCACCTTCTTCTCATGTAATCGAATGTTGTACCGCACATAGACAAGATCATTCAAGCGTTGTTGAGTCAACCTATTGCACTTTTTTGTGTGGATGTTCTCAAAAACACTCCAGTTGCGCTCACAACCAGAAGCACTACAAGGCTGTGATAATATGCGGATGGCAAGCTTTTGAAGATTAGGCGTTGTGGCACCATAATCTTCCCACCACAAATCTGCAAGGATACAAAATGTGATTTATAACTTGTAAAGATTTCAATAATCTTAAAGAGAGAAATAAATGGTAAAAATTAAACATATGTTTTTTTTTACCTGGTCGTAAGGTGGCTCTCCTACGTTTGCAATCAGGTGAAGAAAACAATTCCCCTAAGGCCTTCTTATAACTCTGCAACTCATCAAGTATCAGGTCTCGAAGGATCTCATCATCAACTAATCTCCGAATGCATGTGTCAAGGCCAATTCTAACCTCTGCATCTGCTTTGAAACTCGGAGAGTAAAAAAACTTGGGATTCAAGAAGTAGGCAGCAGCATGAATATGTTGGTGGAGTTGATGGTTCCACCTCCGATCAATTATGCGCCATATGGGTTCATACTTGGTCTTGTTTGACCCATACAAGTGTTGAATCGCCTCTTTGGCCTTATCCATGGCCTCATATAGATACCCCATGGAGTTATGATCCCCATCCACCATTCGTAGCACCCTCACCAATGGTTCCGACACCTAGATATAAAAAATCTAACAAAATCAGCAGATTGAAATATTAGAAAATTAAATAATAAATCATCAATTAAAGTTTCAAAACTTACATTGATGATCTCCTCCACCATCTTGGCAAAATTAGTATCAAAAATGGCAATCACAACCTTCTCTGCTTCAGGCTTTGTAGCATAAGGACTCCCCAACCATCTTTCACTCACGAACATCCGCTTCAGGTTGGGCAATGTAGCAAGTATGCTCTGCAAGGTGAGGAAATTGGTAGCAAAGCGTGTGACCCCCGACCGCACAAGATCCTTACCTTCAGTGTGTTCTCTCATAAGATTCAGGACCCATGTGTGATTGTAGATGTATTTGGTGATATTCCTTCCATCTTCAACCACTTTCTTTACCCAACTTAGTTTCCCTATGTCCTCAAGGAGCAAGTCAAGACAATGGGCAGCACAAGGGCTCCAAAATAATGTCGGATGTCTAGCCATTAGAAGTTTGCCGGCTGCCACATATGCAGCTGCATTATCAGTCACAACTTGGATGACATTTTGCACTCCCACATCCATCACCACTTCATCCAACATGTTGCACAAGGTCTCCGCATTCTTCACTTCATTGGAGGCATCAATTGATTTTAAAAATACTAACTGTCCTCCTGAAGCAACTAGAAAGTTGATGAGTGTCCTGTTCCTACCATCTGTCCATCCATCAGAAAGAATGGTGCAGCCATTCTTTTCCCAAATAGTCCTTTGCTCTTCCACTAATGCATGAGTGTTTTGGACCTCATCCTGCAATAACGGTCCACTTACCTCGTAACGGCTTGGGGATTTGAACCCCTTACCTGCCACAGTCAACGCGGTGACCAATTGGTCCCAAGATGGACTAGAAATAGCATTGAACGGAACATCGTTGTAGATAAAAAATCTAGCACACGCCACCTTGGCTTGTTGGTGAGCCTCTTTATTCCATGCAGTGCCAAGCAATCCAGGTTGTGCACCAGGAGTGTTACGTGGAATAAAGAAGTTTTCCATGTTGCTGTCCAAAGTTCCCTTTGCTCGTATCCGTGGCCCAAGGGAAGAACCAGATGTCCCCACATCTGTATGTGACCCCATGGAACTCAAATCTGCCCTTGGGGCTGCCATTGCCTCTGCTGTTCTCTTTTTTGTTGCCTTCCTTTGATCATATGCTTCAAGCGTTGCTATTGCATCTCTCGTAGCCTCTTCAGTACATTCCGTACAGCTTGTGGTATCTCGGCATTGAATTTTTGCAAGGTGATATTTGAACCTATTAATGCCACCTTTTACAATTTTTTTGCAATGGTTGCAAAAAACATCTCCTCGTTTTGGACCTGGTCTCCCATGTTTCCAACAAGGGTCTCTCTTTTTGCCACCAACTTTAACTGTAGAAGCTGAATCCATTTTCTTTCAAAAAGATGTGGAAAAGAACCTAGCAAAAGAGAGGCAACATTTAGAGATAAATAACATTGTTACCAAAAAAAATCACAAACATCCAAAAATTACAATGACTGTATAACTGTATTTTATTTACAATCAAAATAGATGACTCTCTAAAATTAAAATTTTTAATTGGTTGTGTATTTTTTTAAGTTTTTAACTTCAAATTTAAATTTAAATGAAATACTTTAATACACATTGACATTACACAGTTGACAGTCATTTCAAATGACTATGAGTATTTCACAATTGACTGTGTAATACACAGTCATTAATTACAATGTACATTAATGATTAATGTATTACACAGTCATCAGTCATTTGAAAATGACTATGTATTACACAGTCATTTCAAAATTTCAAATGACCGTGTATTACACAGTCATCAGTCATTTGAAAATGACTGTGTATTACACAGTCATCAGTCATTTGAAATTTTGAAATGACTGTAATGACTGTGTATTACACAGTCATTTGAAAATGACTGTGTAATACACAGTCATTTCTCATTTGAAATGACTGTAATGACTGTGTATTACACAGTCATTTGAAAATGACTGTGTAATACACAGTCATTTGGAAATGACTGTGTATTACACAGTCATTTCAAATGACTGATGACTGTGTAATACACAGTCATTTGAAAATGAATGTGTATTACACAGTCATTTGAAATGACTGTGACTGTGTAATGATGACTGTGTAATACACAGTCATTTGAAAATTTGAAATGACTGTGTATTACACAGTCATTTGAAAATTGAAATGACTGTGACTGTGTAATACACAGTCATTTGAAATGACTGTGACTGTGTAATGATGACTGTGTAATACACAGTCATTTGAAAATTTGAAATGACTGTGTATTACACAGTCATTTGAAAATTGAAATGACTGTGATTGTGTAATGATGACTGTGTAATACACAGTCATTTGAAAATTTGAAATGACTGTGTATTACACAGTCATTTGAAATGACTGTGACTGTGTAATACACAGTCATTTTCAAATGACTGTGTATTACACAGTCATTTCAAATGACTGATGACTGTGTAATACACAGTCATTTGAAATGACTGTAAATTGTAATTACTAATTACTAATGATTGTGTATTACACAGTCATTTGAAATGACTGTGACTGTGTAATACACAGTCATTTGAAATGACTAAGACTGTGTAATACACAGTCATTTTCAAATGACTGTGTATTACACAGTCTTAGTCATTTGAAATAAAACAATACAAAAAGATACCTGGTTGTGCGTGCAAATGCAAACAATACAGTCATTTTGACTGTGTAATACACAGTCATTTCAAATGACTGTGTATTACACAGTCAAAATGACTGTGTATTCGAAATAAAACAATACAAAAAGATACCTGGTCATGCATGCAAATGCAAACAATACAGTCATTTTGACTGTGTAATACACAGTCATTTCAAATGACTGTGTATTACACAGTCAAAATGACTGTGTATTCGAAATAAAACAATACAAAAAGATACCTGGTCGTGCGTGCAAATGCAAACAATATAGTCATTTTGACTGTGTAATACACAGTCATTTCAAATGACTGTGTATTACACAGTCAAAATGACTGTGTATTCGAAATGAAACAATACAAAAAGATACCTGGTCGTGCGTGCAAATGCAAACCCTATGCAAATCGCGTGGCGTTTTTTGCCTTCCGGAGTCGCGCGAGCCGCGAAATGGAATAAAGACTTCGGTTTTTTTTTTGCCTGCGACTTAAGTCGCGTTTTTCTCGCATTTTGTGCCGCGTTTCGGGCGGGTTTTGGCCATTAACGGCGATTATTTGCCAAAAAAATCGCGGCGAGTATATAAAAAAATCGCCCCGAGTATTTCCGCGATTAACTCGCGCGGGATTATGGATCGTGATTACTCGCGAGTTTTTGAATTGCTCGCCGAGTTTTTCATCTATGGTTTATACATTCTCTTGTCATAAATTCAGTGCTCATGTGTAAGAGTTTGTAACAGTCATACATTTTTAGAAAATTAGTCTACTGAACAATGCAATCAGAATTTGGGAAATTCATGATATATTAGCATTGAAGTCTTTGCATGAATATTTAGAGTTTCATTATTGTTTATTGTGTTACATTTCAATATTGGTATTGTTATCTCAATTGTACTTGATGCTCAAAACAACTATCATATTGAAACACTACATCACAAACAAAACAATTCAGTGCATGCCAAGTGTTTGACAAATTGTCTCAGTTCAGATTTGGGGTTTATTAGTGGCCTTTATAGTAAGGGTCATTACATGAGTGGAAAAAATTTGCTACTCTTCGGGGTTATTCTAAGGAGGCCAAGATGGATAAGGGCAACTATAGATCAAGAGGACCCAATTTTGTGGTGGACTAGGCATGAACCGAATTCTTCAACTACCTCTCTAGCCATGCAATTGCTATCTCAGGTTTCTAGTTCTACTACTGCTAAGAAAAAATGGTCTACTTATAGCTTCATCCATTATCTTAAGAGGAATAGGCTTACCTCTAGGAGAGCAGAGAAACTTGTGGTTATACATCGTGTGTTGTCTCATCGAATGCAACAGAGTTTTGTTCAAAGAGAGTCCAGCAGCATGGTGGGATGTAGAGTCAAAGGAGACAACATAGATTGATGAGGATGCTACAATTACACAAGCAGGCCTGGTTGGTATTAGTTTACAGAAGTTTGACCATATGGAGTCCAACAATTCTAGTGATGAGGAGTTTTGGGGATGATTAGAGAACTCAGTTCACTCCATTTTGTTATTTTGAACATTTATAATCATCATTGTACTCATTGTAATCATCATAACGCAATCTTCTATATAATTTAAATTTCACATTCAACATTTTCATTGTTCAATTGTTAATGTCCACTTCAAAGTTTAGTAGCTTTTAAGTTTTACTAATTTGCCAAAGTTTCATTTGTAATTCTTCTACTATTTCTTCCTCCATTGCTCAAATTGATAAAGTGAAGTGAATAAAAGACAAATGGGATGAAGTAGAACCATTGAGAAAAATAAAAGAAATTCAGACTCTTACGCCATGCGCTGGGCACCTCTAATCTTACACTCATATTCAATAGTGGCTGCCAAGATATGCTCATGTGGGTATGCTTTGGAGACCAGCATTGTTTGTAAAAGTGCCTGCCATCAAAAAACCATCAAAAATCAATTCAATTGAAACCAAATAATTGTGATTCATTCTTAGGAGAAGATACCAAATTAGGACATAAAAGAGTGTAAAGATATAAAATTCTACTTCATAAGCACTTTCCTAAAGCTTTCCTTTTCATATAGGCAAAATCATCCAAAATAAAACATATTAAGAGCATTCCATATACCCAAATATTTTGGTACTAAAGATTTCCCAACCAACATATTGTACAAGGGTGAGGTTCAAAACATAGAAGCTATCGTCACCATACTCAAGCCTTTATAAAACACAACCAAGGGCTCTAACTACAAATCATACATGCCATTTTTTTCAAAAAAGGAATCAATTTGTGAGGCTTGCAATCTCGATTGGATTGTCTTGGGATAACCTCTAAATTTAAGGAATATATAAGCAGATTAATGAACCCACATCTCCGCACTCAACTCATCTTTTCTCCCCATCCACACATCTATATTGTGTACTTATACCCATGCCATGAATCATTTGAATACATTATTTTCTGCACTCATAATGCAGGTGAAGCTCTCAGTCACCTACATTGAGATATTTCATTTTGATTTTTATGCTAAATATAGACTTGAATAAAGCTCATCCAGTAGATAAAGCTTATCCTCAAAGAAGAATTTATGCTAAAGTCAAAATAACTTATTCTAGAAATATCAAAAATCAACTTTTCTCTAAATAAAGCTACTCCTGTTTTTACACACCACCTAAAATAGCAGTCTGCATGCTTTCCAAGAATAGCAATCACTGTGAGGATTGTGCCAACTACTCTGATGGTGAAGTTAATTCCTATTGGTCACATCCTTTCTTTAAACTCTACTCACTAAACAATTTGATTTCAACTCTCACTTCATCTAGATCAGGTAATGCAATACTTCAAAGCCTCAAATCATTACTATCTGAAACAATTGATACACCTGTCTCAGCCAATGAATCCCTTATGGGTTTCAATGCATCTTCAACCCCCTTCACCTCTTTCTCCAATAATGTTCCACGTACCTTCTCATAACCTGGGCCCTTATACCCTCTTGGAGCTTCATTAACACTTTTCAACATTTGCTTCCAATATGGGGAGCGAACAACATTATGAGAAACTCTCCTTGACTTGATGTGGTATTCAGTATGCACAAATAGCGCATTGTTGATAGGGAGACTCGCATTACAGTTGTTGTGGGTATAGAGGATCATGGTGTTTATAGACTTATGGATACTAGTGATTCTCAGAAGCATGCCATGGCAATGAAAAGTTCTTCTATCAGCAATCTCTAGCATCAACGGTATGGCCATCTAAACATACGCTATCTCTCTCAAGTAGTTCGAGAGGATCTGATTCATGGCTTACCTAAGATCTAGACTCAGAATCAAGGCATTTGCGGAGCTTGTTAGGTTGGAAAGTAGCATCGGACTCCATTTACAGATGATGATTCTTGACGAGCTTTTAAGGTATCGCAATTGGTTCATGTTGAGATTTGTGGTCCGAAGAACACTCCATCAAATACTGGGTCAAGGTATTTTCTGTTATTTGTTGATGATTTTAGTCGCAAAATGTGGGTGTATTTTCTTAAACAAAAATCAGAGGTGTTTCGCATGTTTCAGCAGTTTAACGCCTTAGCAGAAAAAGAGTTTGGTCAACACATAATCACTCTTAGGCTAGATGATGGGGGGGAATTTTGTTCTTCTGCTTTCTTCAACTTCTGTATGAAACATGGCATTAAGCATCAGCTTAATACACCTTACACCCCTTAGCAAAATGGTGTTGTTGAGTGGAGAAACAACACAATAACTAAGATGGCTCAGTCTATTATGGAACATAGAAATGTTCAAAAGAAGTTTTGGGCAGAAGCAGTCTACACCGCTATCTATCTTTTCAATCGGTCTCCCACAAAAGTCGTTAAGAAGAAGACTCCAGAGGAAGCCTGGTCTAGCAGGAAGCCCAAAATTAGTCACCTGAAAGTATTTGGCTCTTTTGTGAATGTCTGGATCCCAAATACCAAGCGCACAAAGCTAGATTTTGAGAGTCACAAACTCATGTTCGTCAGGTACAGTGATAATCACAAAGCTTACTGGCTAATTGATGTACACATAGATCGTCTCATATTCAATCGAGATGTTGTTTTTGATGAAGATCAAGGGCTTTTTCAGCTCTCTTCTCCTATTTTGATCCTTGAGGATCGGCCTCTAAAGGCTAGTGATTCGGTGTTTGTCTTTCGTTAGGTCCACCTGATGGGAGGGATACAGCTATTCCAAGCTATGCACCTATCACTTCTACCACAGGGTCTCCCTGACAAACAATTGCATCACTCGACTTTCCTCAAGAGAATCTTGAGCAGCATCCTGATGACTTTGTGTTGTGACCATTTCACACATCGCCCCATTTGAAATGGGGACCCCCTCTTTTTGCTCGTTTTTGCTCGCCTTTCGCTTTGTTTTTTTAGGGTTTTGGTAGTTCGTCAGTTGTCTGGATTAGGGTCAAGCCTTAGGGTTTTCGTTACTGTCTTTTCAGGCCAGAGTCTAGTCAGTCTTGAGAGTTTTTTTAAGCTTCCTTTTGCAGGATGCAATTTTGAATGGAATGAATTCGCCAGAATGGTCTATTTTCAATTGGAATTTTGAGTGCAGAGTCTTAATTTGTCTAAGTGTTGATGATGAAAATGTGAATTTTATTCAATTGAGTAATTTTGACCTAAATCTTGAGTTTTTTGATATTTGGTCCTGGGCATGGGGAATGATTTGTTTTTGCCTTGTGAAGTGATTAAACTTGTGAAATCATGATATTTTGGCCTGTAGGAGCAAAATCGCTCCTGTCCCTCAGTGAAGGACCGGAGCTCGTTTTCAAAAATCTTACTGTCCCTGCAGGGTCAAGATGATTTTTCGGATCGAAATGGTAAAGAAAGGCGTGATCTTTCCGTTGAATATAAATTGAAGAATTTCACGAACACAGAAATGCCTCAGGAAGCAAAATCGCTCCTGTCCCTCAGTGAAGGACCGGAGCTTAAAATCAAATATTGCTTTGTCCTTGCGGGATTTTAACAACTTGACGACTTGCAAAGGTCCAAGGAGCTGCATTTTACCAGTTGAATATAATTTGAAGGCACAAACATGAAGAAAAATGGCCAGAATGCCAAAATCGCTCCTGTCCCTCAGACAGGGACCAGGGCGAAATCCATTGTAGCTCCCGTCCCTCTCCCAGGGACCAGAGCGAAATTCTTCATAGGGCATGTACTGGGCAAAGATCAAGCAAGTTTTAGGATTGAAGGCAAGAAAGGAGGTGAATTGAACCCGTTGAAGATAAATTGAAGATTACAAAACGTCAACAAGGGATCCAAATGCCCAAGTTCGCTCCTGTCCCTCAGTCAGGGACCAGAGCGATTGTTGTCTTAGATGATTTTCTTGCCAAGTTACAACGAATTCCAAGGCATGGATGAGTGAAACGAAGTATAACAAGACCGTTGAAGATAAATTTCGAGGTTAGCAAAGCGAGATGAAGCCTACAAGACTAAGTTCGCTCCTGTCCCTCAGCCAGGGACCAGGGCGATATGATGATTATGTTGCCTTTCCGCTAAGTTCAAACCTCTCCAAGTCAATGTAAAGGGTGGTAAGGACGTTTTAAGGCATCTCAATGAAGAACAAAGCATCAAAGGTCGCCAGTATTGAAAGATTTGCATCAAATGTTCAAGTTCGCTCCTGTCCCTCAGGAAGGGACCAGAGCGAAATCCTCATGAAGGCCTAGATTTCGAAAGTTTATCAAGTATTAAGTGATTAGGAAGGATCAAGGGACTTCATCTTACATTATGAAAGTAATTACAAGTCAATAGAAGCAAAGACAAGCTCAAAACCTTGAAGTTCGCTCCTGTCCCTCAGGCAGGGACCAGAGCGATATTGACTATATTGGCCAAATCTCTCAAAAATCACGTTAAGTCAAGGTTATGCGAGATGATAAAAGGTCCAAGGTGTCTTTTGAAGATGATATACAAAGGTTTTAAACGTCAAATGAATACCAATTTGAACAAGGAAGCTATATCGCTCCTGTCCTTTGGACAAGGACCAAAGCGATTTTTATTAAAACGTTCATTTTTCCTCAAAATCAAGACAAGGCAGGATCGCACAAGATCAAGATAGTCGTTTGGAAGGCAATGAGCGAGAAGTTAAAGGTTAACTACAAAGAATGTTGGCTAGAGCACTAAGATCGCTCTTGTCCCTCACCAAGGGACTAGGGCGATAATTTTCTAAACATCGAATATGCCTTGTAGAAGTTAAGTGAGACAAGCATGGAATGAAGAAATAACATTATTGTTCGCCTTATAAAGAGGATTGGTGATTAAGGAAGAGAGATCAAGGAGAGAAACACCAGGATCGCTCCTGTCCCCCACCAAGGGACCAGGGCGATATTTGTTAAAATACTTGTTATCCTTCGAAGATCATGTCAAAACAAAGTTGTAAAAGGTTTAAAACGTCATTTGGAAGGCGATACAAAGGAAGTGAACGTTAAAAGGTGACAAATTTGAGCTAGGATTCAAAGTTCGCTCTTGTCCCTCACCAAGGGACCAGGGCGAAAAACACTCAAATATCAAATTTGCCTTGTAAAAGACAAGTAAACCATGCGTGGAATGAAAGAATAAAGTTGTTACTTGCCTTGCGATACAAATTGGCAACTTAGAAGGCAAAGACCAAGGAATAAATACAAGTTCGCTCCTGTCCCTCTCCAAGGGACCAGGGCGATATCACATCTAGAGGCACTCCTTCGCACAAGCAAGTCACTCAAGTTTGAAAATCCTAGCAAAAATGCCAACTTCAACGTAGGGATGAAGATTTTGAACGTCAAAAGCACAAGAGTCAAGACCAAGTTGACGGATCGCTCCTGTCCCTCAGTCAGGGACCAGGGCGATCAGGTTTGTATTTTTCATCTTCAAATTTTAGCGCTAACAAGCATTTTTTAATTTATTTTAAATGCTAAATTCGATAAATTAAAAAATTCAATTAAAATAGCATTTAAAATTTGCGCAGGATATTAATTAATTGTTTTTGCCTTGTAAAAAATCGAATTTATTAAATGATAAACGATGGCGTTTAATAATTAATTATTAATTAATAAAAAATCAAATGGAGCGCTTGGATTGGGTTTATTTTATCAAGGTCGGCCTTTATTATTTATTTAAAAATCGTTTTAATTGCTATATTTTGCAAAAAGTCGGCCTAAAAGGATGGAAGGTAATTGTGAGAGGTGAGCGCTTATAAAAGGGAGGTGAAAGATTTCATTTTCACATTATCATTTTATCATTTCATATGCAATTTGAGGAAGGCAAAGGAAGTGCGAATTGTGTTTAGAGAGAGCGAATTTCGTTTCAAGCAAGGTTGTGTGAAGCATTATCAAAGGAGAGTACGTGCGAACCTTAGTTTCCATTTGAGCGAACTTGTCAAAGATATTGAAGAGGAGATCACGTTGAAGCCATCTAATATCAATTTTGCCTAGGCGAATCCATTTGTTTTGCATTCTAGAGTTAGTTCTCAAGTAAGGTATGGCGATATTGGTTTTATTGTTTTAAATTTTGAATCGTTGATCGTCATAGCTTAAATTTTGAATTTTGAAATTTTGAATTCCAGTTGCTCAATCATTTTTTAGGAAATGATAACTCAAAGACTTATCATGATGTTTCCTAAAATTTACTCTCTAATTTATGATATATATTGCAATATCCAGTTACTTATTGTGAAATGTTGTGTAGGTATGGCGACCCCTAAGGCAGGAGCATCCACCAGTCGTTCAGCTCTCATGAAGGAAGATCAAAAGACCGAAGAAGTGGAGACCAAGATCGTGTCGAAGTGGAGCAACATTGGAGATACTAACTTGGGCAACTTCAGCACAAAGAAGTTTCGAGATGTCCCTTACATTGGCAAGCCATCACCTGTCGCCTGGAGGATAATTGAAAGTGGCATCATTAAGGCGGCCGGCTTCCCTCCAGCAGTTCAGTGTCATGAGTTGATGATCGAGTGTGCTCGTCATTATGATCCTCAATCCAGAACGATCATGTCCAAGGAAGGAAACACTTTGGCGTATCTTTCAGAGGAAGCTATAAGTGAGGCTTTCCATCTTCCAGAGCACAGAGATATGGTCTACAAGAGCATAGAAGGAGCCAGGTCTATGTACGAAGATGATCCAGATGCGTGTCTAAGCATCATTAACAAGAACTGGTTACTCAAGAGTCGTCCTCGCCTGAGTAAGGTACCGAACACACCACACAGGATTGATTTCCAGGAGGAGTACAGAGATTTGATTACAATGCTCAACCGAGTCACAGGAGCCCCTCAGGCTTTTTACTTTGAAAAGTGGATATTCTACTTCATCCAGGTGATAGTTCAGGGTAAAGGAACAATTCATTGGGCTAGAATGATTAGCCATTGCTTGGACGTACAGTTGAGGAGACTCAAAGCTACCAAGTCCTTCCACATGAGTTCATACGTCATCTATGCCTTGGTCAGGAGTTTCGAGTACGCAGGACTACCTCACAGAGGAGTGATTGGAAGAGGACCCGGCGAGGTCAGAGTTTGTGATTCCTATGTTCACTTGCATCATCCGCCAGGAAGCAACTACAGGTTAGTTAATGATACCTTCACTATGAACATCACAAGGACGTTGCAAGGCGGGATTCACAACAGATTATCTTAGGATGCACAGGAACTAGTAAAGAGGTACGGTGCTTGGTTTATCCAATTTCCGAAGTTTACTTATATCAGAGTTCATGGATGTCCTTCACCTCCATACATGTTGCCAAGATATCCGACAGACAGAATTGTGTTACTTGAGGTAACAAGACAGTTGGCAGCTTATGCGAAGGCATTCAGACACAGACATGGAAATGGAGTTCCGGTACCTATCATATTGGGCAATTCAGTTGAGGTATGTCCTAATGTTTTAGCCATGGATGATGCAGAGAAGGAGTTAGCTTTGTATTCTTTTTCATTCTTTGCTTTGAGGGAAAGCTTTGATCCACATGGATATATAGAGGAGACAGTCGGTAGGAAGTTTAAGCATGAGTTTCAGATTGAAGATTTTATGATGAATCTCTTAGACGATCTTGAAGTGAAAAGAAAGATGCATTCTAGATTGCCTTTGGATTTCATCAGGAAATGCAAGATTTACAGAGTGGCCGACCAAGCACAAGACAGTGGCAGACATCTCCAGTCATCCTATGATCGAGAAAGCAAATCAGTAAGGTTAGATTGGAATGAGCCCGAGGTCGTGGATCTAGATGCTTTGATGGCTCCAGTCTTGTCTTGTACTCGCAGATGGGTTGATGTGCAGCATCAGAAGTTGACAGAGAAAGGCATAGCTATGACTTTCACTTTGGAAGAGAAGCCAACTGAAGGTGGAGCTAGTGTAAGCGAAGGTAATCCTAATCCCAGAAATGCAAATGAAGGCAACCTTCGAAGTGCAAGTGAAGGCGATCTCCATCCAAGAGGCTCGAAGAGGAAAGAGAGACCTGGAAAGAGAGAATCTTCCAAGAAGAAACAAGAGGCCAGCCGAGATCGTTCATCCGGTACATCCTCTCGACAAGAGAAAAGGACACTTGAAGTGGAGGAGTCTATGGAGTCGATGGTTCAGAATGATAAAGAAGGACAGGTACCTCAAGGGTCACCAAGTGGATCTCTCCAAGATTATGAGCTACATGAAGACAAGAATAATGACGAAGTAACATCTCCTCACAGAGAAGAGGAAATATTGCATAAGGAGATTCAGGTTAGAGAGACAAGATCAGCCATTCCAGATTGGTTGAAGGAAAGATTAACAAAGGTGATTGTGATCGAGGACGAAGACAATGTGATTGATTTAGAGAGCCTTGTTGGACATTCCCAGGAAGTGACAGAGAAGAGAAAGGCTACCAAGATGTCCAAGATGATTAGAGATGAGACTGGATCCAGAAAATTACAGATAGCTACACCGGCAGTAGACAAGTATGAAGGTGAGATCTTAGCAGAGGAATATGATATAGAGACATTTGAGCTAGGTCCATCCACAGCCGAGCAGACACTAGATGATGCCACAGATTCCTTTGAGGCATTGAAGGACAAGCTTAGAGAAGAAATGGAGAAGAGTAAAAAGCTTGAGAGGGAGGTCGGTGCATGGAGAACATATTTCAGCCATCTCAATCAGCCTTTGGGACGTCAGGATCCAGCAAGATCACCTATACAGGCACTTCCCCTTCAATCAATTGGTGAGGCAGAGAGATTTAGGAGTATGGTCCAGCGTATGAGTACTTGGATGGATAAATCTCATACAGTTGCCGTAGAATTTGCAACAAGGATGATGAAGACTATTCATAGGACTATTCAGGTTCTTGAGATCATCCACAATTTGATGATAACGGTAGTCTCTTTTGCTCATACCAAGGATGTTATCATTCCTGTCTTGAAAGTAATTAGACAAACATCGAGGAAGGTCCTAGCGCAGGAAAAGATTATGGATGGAGGACCTCACAGTTTACTTCAGTGGTCAACCTTACTCCAGATGAAGGAAGTTCTCTTTGAGGACATCAGTACTAGGTGCAGTCATGTTGAGGAGGTGATCAACCCGATCCAGGACAGAGTATTTGAGGTACTTCGTACCATTCTTGGCAGGAGGATCGAAGTTAAGACAGATGTGGATTTGCAAGAGTTGGAAGATAGAATCAAGGTCATCTTTTCCAAGGACATCAATATCACAGATGAGCAACAGGACCAGATGTTTGCTACCATGCTCCTGATTGAAAGGACTAAAGAACTTGAACTTACATGGGACGCAGCTCTTCTAGATGCATTTGATCAGGTCATCCACTTGGAAGAAAGAATGAAGAATCTTCCCGAGATTCCAATTGCTGAGATCGAGGGAATCGTATCAAGATTCATTGCATATGCTAAAAAGGAGCATTGGAAAGGGAATAAGATTCTAGATGAGAAGTTGTTATAGATGACATGGCATCCTAATTGTCATTGGTCTATGTCTCCTAGATTTTCGTGCCAAATTTATAATTGGCTATGCATTTAATGTTGTGCAATAAAAGGGGAACTATTTGTAACAAACCCTAATTAGGGTTTAGGTGTCATGATCTTGAGCGTTGATCTGCTTTCAATCTGAACCATTCATTGTAATTGAGGATGCTATTTATACCCTCATTTTCATTTCATTTGTAATAGAGATAGTTAAGAGATTAGAGAGAAAGTTTGATGTATTAGAGAGATTAGAAGCAATTTTTATTTTTAGCAAGATTGAGTTTGAGGAAAGGAATTCAAGCAATTGTTGTACATGATGACTTTGAAATCAATGAAATATTGAAGTTATGGTGTTTTGTTGCAACTTTCTTGGTTATCTTCATGGTTGTTCAATTCATTTGAATCATGCTCAATCAAAGTAGTGTGTTAATTTGAAGGACATAGTGTGAGACTTGATCTTTGGTAGGATTCGTAATCCAAACCACTAGCTTCTTGCTGATTGTAGGAACGCCTTGCGTGGTCGACTGGAGACATTTGAATCACTTAACCTTCAATCATTATTGTATCTTGGATATGTACCTTCGTGGTAGTGTCTTTGATCTTTGATGTATTGAAAATCATTTCGTTACCTTAGAAGATCGCACCAATTTCAATTAAGTTGTTATTTTATGGCGAAATTGAAGTTGGTAGAATCTTGCCAAGTCTTGTCCACATGAAGTCATTCTTAGGGTTAGATTAGATTAGACCTCTTGCAAACCCTATCCTTTTATTATTTTTTGAAACCTTCTTTAGTTTAGTAAGACTTTCGGAGTGTAAGACCCCTTGAGGACACAGCAAATCACATCATACCGCTGGTGCTTATCCACACGTAGAGACCCTACTAACCAGAACATTGGAGTCATCCTAACTGATCCTTCATGCGAATCTTCAGTAGTTAGAGACTTTATTCAAGAGAGGATAAGATGCCTTTGGGTATTTTATTCTGTGTATGATTGTGTACAAAATACACGTCAACACTTTGTTATTGGCATTCCTAGTGTTGTTGATCCACCAGTTTTCGATGTTGGTACTTCTACTCTCCAGCCTAAGTGGTGGGCCAAGACTATTGGTGATCTTCATGATGATGAGCTCATTGAGGGTAGATCGTCTAGAAACAAGAGCAAACATTAGCATACAGTTAATTTTGCTCTCATGGCCAACATTCATAACATTTATGAGCCTCAAACATATGCAGAGGCTAAAGGTATACCTAAGTTGGAATAGGCTATGGAAGTTGAACACCGTAGTCTTCTAAAGAACACTTCTTGGGTCCTTTCTAATCTTCCACCTAGGAAGAAGCCCATTAGCTACAAATGGGTGTATAAAGTTAGTATAAGGTTGATGGAACCCTTGATAAGTACACGGCACGATTGCTCGAGGGTTCTCACAAAAAAAAGGCATTGACTATGAGGAGACTTTTGCTCCTACAACCAAAATGAGTACAATTCGACTTGTCATTGCCATGTCAACCTAGTTTGGATGGAAAGTCCATCAGATAGATGTCAAGAGTGCATTCCTCAATGGTGAGTTGCAGGAAAAAGTCTATATGATAGCCTCCAAGATTCAAGGTTGCTAGTAAAGAACACTAGCTATGCAAACTAGTGAAAGCACTCTATGGCCTAAAACAGGCTCCTCAAGCTTGGTACATAAAAATTGATAAGTACTCCAGTGATCAAGGCTTTCAAATGAGTCCTTCCAATTCCAATCCATATGTCAAAACTACTAGTGGTGATATTATTTTCCTTGTCATCTATGTTGATGATCTGATTATCGCTAGTAGTTCAGCACTTTTGATCGAGCAGATCAAACAGAGTTTGTGCCAATCCTTTGACATGATAGACTTGCGACTTTTGCATTACTGCTTAGGTGTTGAGGTTTGGCAGACTGATGGCAATAACTTTATCTCTCAGATGACGTATGCCAGGAGTCTACTTGATAAGTTTCAGATGCAGGATTGCAAACTTACCTCTACACTTATGGAGAAAGGGCTAAGGTTGTCAGCCAAATCAAATTCACCTGTGGTGGATGAATCCTTGTTCAAGCAACTAGTGGGCAGCCTCATCTATCTCACATCCACTAGACCTGACCAGAGTTATGCTGTGAGTTACCTCTCTTGCTTCATGACAGCCCCTACCTCTGAACACTAGGTTGCAGCAAAGCGTTTGTTGCAATATGTGAAGGGTGCTTCTGACTTTGGCATTCTATATGGCAAAAGAAAAGATCCTAGACTCACTAGTTTCATAGACTCAAATTGGGTAGGTTTTGTTGATGACAGGAAGTCTACATTTGGGTATGTCTTCAGTCTTCGAATAGGTGCAATCACATGGACCAGCAAGAAGCAGTAGGCGGTAGCTCTTTCCTCAACCAAAGCAGAATATCGAGTAACTATTAAAGCAACTTGTGAGGTAGTTTGGCTTCAAAGGATGCTTTCACACATGCAAATGTCTCAAACAGGGCCTTCACCCCTCTACTGTGACAATCAAGGGGTGCTCAAACTTGTCAAAAATCCAGTCTTCCATGAAAGAGCAAAGCATGTTGAGCTTCATTGTTATTTCATCAGATAGCTTGTTGAAGATGGATTAGTTCAATTGCAGTATGTTCCAACTGAGGATTAGACTGCAAACATCCTCACCAAGTCTCTGAGCCCAAACAAGTTTGTAAAATTTAGGGGGGAACTTCTTGTAGTTGACAGATTGACCATTAAGGGAGGGTATTAGAATATTTTAGCATATCTATCTATTTAATGGTCAATATTTTATATTTAGTGTATTTTAGTTTCATTAGATTGTTTCTAATTCTGGCTTTGGTGAACGATTGTTTCGTTAAGGAAACATCGTTTATTGTAATATCTATATGAACTCTTGTTCATTTGTAAATAACAATGCATTTTACCAAATCTTCACATCCTCGCAATGCTCTTGATCCTTCTTTCAGTTATGAATCACCCGATGCTTCTATAATAACCCTACTATATATCAAGTACCTATTTTGTTGCTTTTTGTTAGTGTGATTGAAATTTAGAGGGCTTTGGAACCCTAGAGGAAGATGCACATATGCTCTTCTACTACTTGAGCTTTGTCATCTTCAATGTGTCCAATTAGACTTTGGATCACTCACGTTTTTATATGCTCGAAGCAAATAATGGATGGATCAATCCAGTTCATTATTGGAAATGGAGGTACGGCTAATCCTTTATCATCTTACCTCTTTGTCATCCTCCACAAGCTTCTCGAGTCAATTAAACAGAAGGTCTTCTCTTATCTAAGTTAGAGTGAGGAAGCTACAATCCCTTTGTTTAATTTAAGATTCATTAGCAAAATTTTCTCAAAAATCTTTTAAATTAGGCACGAGTATACTATTTCCCCATTTTTTCTGCAATGGAATGCCTTGGGTCAAATGACACCCTAGTTTCAAACCCACAATGCTATAAATAAGAATCTTATATTGAACATTCTTGGCATCCTATCTTCTCTTGCAAGAATAGTACCCAATGGTGATGCCCCATTGTAATTCCCCTCTATGCCCAGGTCTGAAAATGGAATGAACTATCATGGGTTTCCAACAAAAGAATATTATCATTATGGTACCTAGGTAGAATAAGATGCCTCTAGTTGAATCCTACAACCCTGATGTAAGTGAATGTTGGGAGCTATGTAGGCAATACTGTGAATGTTGGGAGCTATGTAGGTGTCATAACCCCTCTTTGGACATTGGATTATTGTGATTAACTAAATACGATAATTAAAACATTTATTAATTAACATTTAATAATATTGGAAAATCGTCTCATTTATGAGACTTCACGATTTTCCTCTTAAGTGAGAGGGTTGTCATAAACCCACATCCTGGTGATGTAATTAATAATAGATTTTGTGATTCTTCATCATAATAATAAATTATCATTTATTATGTAATTAATAATTGATGTTAATAATATTAATAGTAATATTAATCATTCATTGATATAAAAATAATATTAATATTATTATTTATTAATTTGTTATTTACTATTATCTATTACTTACATAAAACATAATTTATTAATAATCTTAAATTAATATAATATTATTATAAATTAATAATATTATTTATTAACAATCAGCCTACAGTATATTATAGACTCGGATATTTCTGAGTATAGAATACATACACATCTTGATGAAGGTATATTTTACAGCTTAAGAGGAGACCATTTTGAATATAAAACTATTGTGAATTACGAGCAGTCCGTTGACACATCAAGAGTTTTATTAGTGGTTGTGGCAGCGACACTCAGATCCAACAACAAGCATCACTCATTTAAGAGTGCGATTTGTATATGGAATTAAGATAACCACTCTGCTAGCATGAGAGTTAACAAGGAGAGGTCAAAGAATATTGACCAAGGCAGAGTCGACATATACAATAATTAAATACAATTATGTCCAAACCCGATCTAACTAAAGGGAGCAGCGATTGCTTAACATATAGTTACGCAGCCATTATAATATGAAGTATAATCGATATTCCTTGGAAGTAAACCAATGGTTCATGAACAATGAAGGACAGCACTTAAGTCAAAAATTGACAAGGATTATCATTTGTCAAAACAGTGATATATAAATTAAGGGTGGCACTTTCGATTAATGAAGAAAGAAGCAATTACCAAGGCAACATTTATATGTAACAAATGGTAGTGATTACTGGAAAGAACAATGATCAAAGGAGCTTGTTTATTTACTGCAATGAAGGTCATCCGCCCTCAACAAACATTGATGAATATCGAGTAATGCTAAGGAATCATATTGGCATAGAATAGAGCTACGTTAGGAGTGAATGATATCCATTGTCTTGAGAACTATTAAGTCAACTATCGTATGAGGGGGAGCGTTTGAGAACATAGACGATTCCAATTACCCTTAAGCATCCTTGAGACTAACGTTGTGATACGAAGAGATTAGAAAGAATGATCATTAGTTGGCGTCAAAGGGATAGATAGCGCTTGACAACGGTTACCATAACTATTAACTCAGTAAGGAATTAATAATTATTATCATCATAAGTCAAGATTACAAATCTTAACGATATCTCACAAGGTGCGATTAATAGTTGTATAAAGAAAGTTAAGTATTAAAGGACATGGGACGCACCTCTTACCAAGGGACTTATCATTCCAAATAAATCATATAAGAAGACGATCATAATAATTCCGAATGGAGGAGGGATATACTATGCAGACCTACATGGAGGAAATCGACTATGGGTTAGATCGTTTGAACATAAGGATCGTCCAGACCAGATCTGAACTGTTATTAATTAACATCTTTATTCTTGCTGGTGCGCGTGGGAATTTGTTTAATATGTATGCTTATATATATATATGAAGTTCGATAATGTTCTTCTGCAGAATATAATAATAATAATAATAATAAAATAGTAATATCAGTATAGACTGCAATATGATGACAGCCAAACTTAGTTACACATACAGTGGCAGACCAGATCTGATGTGCGTCAGATCTGTCTGCCTTTACAACCACTGAATATGGTGATGATTCCTGATTTAAGCAGCAGTATATTAATAACTTATATAATAAGTAACTAGTAGATACATAAATAATTAATTATATAATTTAATTCATTTCTTATTTATATATATTCAATTCAGTATAAGCAATAACATAAGGATCCTAAATATAGATATTGATAATAATAAATATTAATATAATAATTATAGTTAATATTAATATGATAAAAAGTAATTATTAATTAGTAAATTAATAAATAATTATTAAATCACCAAAACAAAGTATTTATTAATTGATTGATAATAATAAGTATTTATTCATTAATGCGTAAATGATTTATAAATCAAAAATAGGATTAATTATTTAGTATGGTGAGATAGCTAGTACTTGATGGACTAAAGAAAAGGTAGAACATCCTAGGTTGGATTCATGTTAAGATAGTTTAGTCTCTTAATCAATTTAGTTAAGTTATAAATATATTGGAAATCAATTAATTACGGTTAAAACTGTCTTGAACCAAGTAGGGGACATTACAATAGGCAATAGTGCAAATACTCAGCGAGTAAATCACTATTGCATGAGTACTCGAGGTAAATATGGCTGATTTAAACTTGACAAAAAAACCACTAAAAAATCATCAAAAACTGCGAGTCCATTAGGAAAATTTGATAAGTGGAAAAAAACTGAATATGCCCAAAGCACTCAAGTTCAGCCATTTTTAATGTCATTTGTTTGACTAGTCTAAGATGATACACAAAACATGCACCAACCCTCCTTTTTTCATTTTCCCACTTAAGCAATTGTTTTTTTAACAACATTGCATTGATTTATTGATGGTTGATTAATACTTAAGTAGCATGACCTATGAAGATCGGTGTGATCTCAAAAGCCTTAATTTCGGCTTGGTGACATGAGCAACACCCCTCAACCCCGTCTTGTATCTAAACAACGAATCCGTCAAGGATCTTGCCCATCAACTCCAATGTCTCTACCCCCAAACCCCTGCCTGCTTTAGTTTTCAAAAGTAAAAATTACAATTTGTTCTGGCCCATGTTTTCCACAAACAAAACTTATAGAATTACAAGTACAAATTCAGAATTTACATTCATATGACACCATTAATACATTGTGCTAGTTTTCTTATCTATAAATGTTCAGTTTTATAAATGTTTTTAAAGATTATATTACTAATTTATGTATTTTTTAATGTTTGGAAATTTTGTCAAGTTTTCGCAGAGTTTTTCTTGAGTTCTGAGTTAACTCAAATTTTCAGCCTGTTGAATTTTTGCCAAGCCCAATTTTCTGACGAATGTTATGACTATGAACTAATCTCCATATTCATAAATCACTCTCTTCACTTCCTGTGAAAGCTGTTCATCATATGGTCTGCCCATGCCATAATCAAATTTTCACTAAATGTATCAATTACTCTCATATAATGAATAAGAGAGTTATCAAACTACAACTAGCTTAAGTGATTGTATATAAGGTTAGTGGACCATATTCGCCCACTTTGTTCAAGCCTGGGAATATTCTCACATGCGCATAGCTGCACACCAGATATGACATCAAATAGAACTCCCATGTTTCAGGTAAAGGTGGAAATTGCATCCTGAGCAGAGAATCTTGGTTATGAGATCTAGGAAAAAAAAACCAGGCATATTTAAGGAGGTTCCCAATATTTGGAAATTTGTAAATGAGGATTGCCAAATGAAATTTGTTTGTCTATGATAGTAAGTGATATTCTGCACATCCTAGAGAGGGAATGTCCAGGCAATGGCTTCCCAAATGACTTATCCTACAATATATCCACCCATACACAAGACACTAAAGGAATTGCATGCTAATCATGCTATTGATCAGTAATTTGGACTCTTTTGCAGGGAAGGCATAGGGAGATCAGACAATGACCCTGAATAGCTACCTGAAGAAAAAGATAAACTGTAGGAGAAAGAAATGAGATTTATGGCAGATTTAAAGAGCGAATTTAGAGTACTAGGAGCAAAACCAGCAGCAAGCTCAGTTTAATAAGAAGAATGAAAGTCGGGTGGTGGAATTGGAGGAGAAAATGGCAGCTGTGCAAGCTCAATAGGATGAAATGATTGCTCCATAAGACCAGCTTGCCATTAACCATGTGAAGCTTCAATGAAAAATTAATGAGACTGCACAAATGATCAAAGACACTCAGGAGGTGTATATGCTAAGGCCACAGGTGAAGCAGCTCAAGGCAGGAACAGCTGCAGCTACAGGGTCTGACTTGGCTGGAGCAGTGCAACCATAAACAATAGTAACCACCTTTTATGCATTGGCCACTTGTCTTTTAGGGATGCCTCCTCATTCCCATTCCCCCTCCTTGATATATTAATGTTTTGTGTCCATAGGTACACCAACTATTAGGGACAATAGATGTAGACAACAACTAGTTAATGGCTTATAAATATGTTATGTAATTCGAGTCAATTATTCTTTTTCTTTGTTATATAGTTGGTTAAGTAGTGTCCATAATTATAAATTTAGTAAAATGGGTCAGCACGAGATGGTTGTGATCCAGCCAACACACCTCTCAACAAGTACCACTATATGTAAACAGAGGTTGGAAAGTGTAAAGGATCTCTCATTATTCTTATAGCCCCCTTTACCAAAGCATTTTATGTTACTTGTTGAATGAATATTTAGCAATTTTATATACTAATAATATATGCACTTTCTGTGAGTTCCATATACTACTATTCTTAGTTTGAATGGATATTGGCATGATAGTGAAACCAATCTTTCATTCAATAAAATAACATATCAAGATGCACAACTACTACAAGAACTACCTATTTCAAGAAAATAGAATGTGACGTTGTACTACAAAATAAATGATCAATTTGCAGATTATTCACGAAGCCCCTCTTGGTTAAGATAAACTTATAAAATTTTGGGGTATTTTAGAACTTGTTGAAAGAAACATTATTGAGGTATTAGGATAACGTTTATTTAAATGTCTAGGTGAAGAAATTTCAGTGTTGTATTAAGAAAGATGTTGATAAATACCAGGTCCATAGATGGTTACCACTTCAAAGTTATGAAGGTGAATTATATGGGGAGAAGTTTGCTAAACTAAAGCCACATTGCATCTTAGAGGGGTACACAAAAGAAAGTGCAAACCATCATGGTCATAGACAACAGGCAAGCATTGGTATGTTTCATTTTAGATTTTACATTAGTAGTTATGTGCTTGCAGCTTCCTCTTTGACATATGCTGCAATGTGAATGTAATAACAAGGTAGCATAATATATTATGAGTTTAACTTTTAGAAAATTATATATCAACATTGGAAAGACAGATATATCTGTACATTTTTTTAAATACTATAGTAGCAGTAAAACATATGTTTATCTGTACACCATAGCATTCTTCCAAAGTTATAGTAAGAAG
The DNA here is from genome assembly GCF_030272615.1 of Cryptomeria japonica. Lineage (NCBI taxonomy): Eukaryota > Viridiplantae > Streptophyta > Pinopsida > Cupressales > Cupressaceae > Cryptomeria > Cryptomeria japonica. The sequence goes on from NC_081405.1 coordinate 548,418,449, forward strand.
TAGGAAAAAAACACTCGCTCATAATGAACTTGAAAAAAGGTAAAAATGAAAAGAGGAATCTTGTAGATTAATATAGTATAAGCTTTGCATTTAAGAGCATTCCAGCTTTTCAATGTATTGGACATTTAATCAGATAAATATCATCAATATGGTACCTGAGATGTAATAGATGCTGATAATCTCATCATATTAATTTCAGATTGTGATTTAATCCAGCGGACCTCATGAGTGTACCGGCAAAGATCGTGAACTTTTGACTCACTCAATGCATTTTTGAATGCTGGTAAATCTACATAACGTGAACTGGACATACTATGATTATGGTACAATCTGTGTGCCTTCCTAATCATGTCTGGAAGAAGCTGCATGTCCAATTGAATGAAACATCAGATAGAGAATAATTAGCACTGAGAGAAAACACTAAGGGCAATAAATACACATATTCATCTTCATCTGCAGTTGAGACCCATCGCATTAAATTAAACAAGGATAGAACAAAATTACTAAAGTGCAACTGCCTATTCAACTTACTTTGTTGTTTCCACACATTACTTTAAGCCTTTAAGGCAATGCATCCATGTTGACATATTTGAATTAAGATGTAAAGGATCTCCATGGCACAAACACTTTCAAAAACAGACTAATTAGAAATGCCTCAACAGCAAAAGCTCTTAAACTGAGCACATAATTGCAAAAACGTACTTCATTAAGTGTACACTTGCCATAAAATACAACAAATTGGAAGAAAAAGGCATTAATCAAGTTAAATCGAGAGTTTTCATATGGTATAGGACACCTGGTCAGATTCATGAATTGGTGCAATTCATTTTATGTCTGCAGCTTAAGACATGCCCATAAGAAATCAATGCAATAGAGGCTTCTAAGTTGGTTACTCAATAAAGATACAATAATGTTGCAGCATGTTGAAACAACCACAGAATGTTCATGATGGAATCCCAAGCCTCCTTATGTAAAACCGGAAAAATCATCAAATTTTACCTGTTCTTGGATCTTATTTGATTGACACTATTTAGAGAATTGTTATTAGATAGAAAATTTTGTGAAACATGGTTGCTTAGCTCTATTTAAGAAACATCGCTATCAAGTTCCATTCTCTATAAACTTTTAGGCAGATCCCAAAAGAAGATACTACAGTCCATAGAAGTTGTTAATTAAGTTCCCCGACAAACTGAACCATTTATATCTGTTTGCAAAGGAAATGAGTACCAGAGCATCTACCAAAACTTTTAGAGCTACCCAGTTTAGTTCAAGTTAACAAACTTTGTGGAGGTAGCCATTTGAAGGACCTTAATGTTTGCTAATGTGGACAGATTAGGGAGAATTTATCATACTTCCATGAGTTTCCTGACAGGGAAATGGGGGACCAGAGGAACAGGGGAACAGGGGGCAGGGATGGGGGACCAAGGGCCTAAGTTTAAGGATGGCAGGGGGATGGCAGAGCAGGGGCGGCGACAGGGTCGTGCAAATACATATAATAGATGAAAACTTAGCATCCCAACAGAGATGGTTGTGCACCAAGGGGACATTTCCCCCAAGTCCCTGCATCTCAAAAGTATCCCCATTCCACAAAAAGAGGAGATTTTGTGGGGGGACATGTCCTTGTGGTTCACTGGGATTTGTTAAACATGTCCAATATGTGTTACAATGGCTGAGATTCAAGTAATGAAGATTCATTATCTTTGCCCCTTTGTGTATACTAAGTAGTCATTTGATGTGCCCAAGAATTGGAAAAAAGTACTGCCACAAAAGATTGCATGGAAATTGAAGATGTTGATGGCCCAATAAATGGGTAAGTGCATACCCATGGAGAAGATGCAGGAGTTGGTAGGTAATAATGTTGATTAGATTTTGCCCAAAAAAATCGAAGACTTCCTTATAGGACTAGTAGCAGGTGAGACTAAAAAAATGCACATTGGTAGAATTAGAAAGAATTCTGAGCAGTAAAAATAGATCTTTGCCCCCTAAAGTTTACTTCGTTTTCATCAAAGTCTTGTAGTAAAAATGAGTGTTTAAAATTTCAGTATACCAATGACATGCAAGGTGGCAACAAATTTCTTGGTGCTAGACTATGTCTGAAGACAAAATATGATAGTGTTTATTAAGCCCTTCAATTGAATAGTTGTTTGTTTTAAGAAAAATGGTGGTTCACTATTCAAATTTGAGGTCATAGGTGCTCTTGCTGGCCAACTTGTTCTATTTGTGGAGGATATAAAAGAGCACTTGTTTTCATTCCAGTTCATGTACACTCGATTAGTTCCTTTCAGAATCCGTTTTGAGCACTCATGTTCAAGCATGGAAATCCTAGGACGAAAATCCAAGTGCTTTCGGAGGACAATCTAATATAGAGTTCATATTTGACCTTCATTGGGTGTGGACATCCAACCACATTGTGTTGTTCTGATTTGCCATTGCTGTTAGTATGAATTGCTTATTGCAATTGATGATATCGCAGAATTATGTGTAATACATTCATTCTTTCTAATAAGAAGAAGATTAATATTTGCATATGTTATTTGTTGTTCACTATGATAAGAAGATTGGGAGTTATTTCTATCACAGGCTGTTCAAAATGTAATAATTATTGCTGATGCATGTTTGCCCTCTCGGGTGAATACTTAAAGCATAAAGTACGTAATGCAGAATAATAATGCCATATATATCAGATGCAATATATCCGATGTTATTCCATTCATAATTGTTTCCTTTACAAGTTACATTCCGAAGTATATAAAGATGCCGAGGGGGTGCGAGCGCCAGCCATCGCACCGCAACTACCACCCCTCGGCTGCCAACTAACCAACACAGTTACAACTTAATTAACTAGTTTTATTTCCGTGTACAATATTGCCGCCAACATCATCCCCCCCAAAAGAAAAGAAGTCGTCTCCAGACGACTTAACACAAAATAGAGATGACATTAAACAGAACTGCTGACACTGGTCGAGCCCGGAACTTATACACTTGTTGCGTCCTTGCTTAAAAACCCTTTTCTGCTACCATCCTATGCTCAAGTGCGGATTTCACCATTAGTGCTGCCTTTGACATCACAATCCTCCTGTGCCTAAACCAAACTTGTCTGCAAAACACACGTTTCAGTCTCAGCCTCCACCAACTGCTACTCAAATGATACTATCTCCCTAGCCAATTTGTCCTCGATAGCCACCCGCGCTGCCCTCTCGGCATCCAACTCTTGGGTACGCTGAGCTAAGTCTCACGCTAGTACTGCCTCCAACCTGGTGGTCAGCTCCTCCCGAGCCCTCTCTGCATCCACCAAGGCAACCTCACGTCCAGCCGAGAGCTACTCCAAGTTCCTCAAAGCGTACCATTCCTACCTGGAGGTGGCCACAACCAGCTGTCACAATGGCTACGAGACACCTCAAATCCTCCATCACACTCCCCAAAGGCTAATAACTGAACTGAATAACTCCCTGGTGTCATACAACTGCGCGGACCTGCAATGCCTTCCCTCAAACTCTGGTTGTTCCCAACCTCCAAATCCGTCTCCCTCTACGGCTTATGGCTTCTCCGCCAATGCTTAGCTGCAGGCTTCTTTCTCACAGTACGGACAAACACAACACTTACCGTGACATTTCTAATGCCCTTCGCCCAACTCCAACAAGTGTACAGTAGCTCAAAAATAAACTGGGGTCTGGGGCAGTGCCCCAGCGGGGTCTAGGGGCAACGCCCCAGGTGCGCCAACACCAATTTACAACATCAAAACCACACGAAAGTCCATGGCGCGCATCATTTCTGTGATATTTTATGATGTCAAAACCCTTCTTCTACACTTAATATTTTCAGTGTCTAGGCCCCAGATGTCATCGAATAATCTGGTTGTCATCCTTTTTTTTTTGTCCACTGTAATGTCCCCGATGACACCCCAGCCATACAACCTCCCCATACGGTCAACAACAACACTGACACCTCCAATCGTGTAGCCACCTTCCCGTGCCTGCCCTGTGCTTGCGTGGGTGCTACGTTGTTGGGCGGAGTGCATTTGTGTGTCTGTGCGTTTGGGGCTGCTGCGTGTTTTATTTCTCTGTTGGCGGTGATGTCCACCGCACGGTCGTGTCCACCGCTGGTGGTCCACCACCGGTGTTACCACCACCGGTGTTACCACCGTCGGTGTTGCCACCGCACGGTGGTCCCACCGATTGGTGGTACCACCGTCGGTGGTCCCACTGTTCGATGGTTCCACCACCGGTGGTCCACTGTACGGTGGCCCCCACCATCGTGCACTTCCTCTTTTCTTTTTCTTTTTTGTCTCGTACGGTTGTTGTTTGTTTTTGTTTTTTTGCTTTTTTCCCCCTGTTGTATGGTGTTTTTTTTGGTCTCGTACGGTCGTCGTACAAACCATACGATTGTTGTGTTTTTGTTTTTGTTTTTTTTGCTTTTTTTTCGCAGCCGTACAGTAAACTGTCGTACGGTGTATTTTTTTTTTTCCCAATTTAGTTGTCTAGAGAGTCGTCGGCTCGGGTCCCCTGTCTCTGGGATCGCCCTTCATCTTTATCGGTTTTCCTCGCCCAAGAGTCTCCCACATTGGTCCCGTGCCTCTCAAGTCGCCTGCCCAGCCTCTTGAGTCCCCTTCCATCCTCTCGGGTCCCCTTCCGGCCTCTCGGGTGTCCTTCCGCCCTCTCGGGTCCCTTGCGCGCTTCGCGTGGTAGGGTTTCAATTTGGACCCGTTGGTGGCAAGTCTATTTTCAATGGCCATCCGAAGACCTGAAACCACAAATTCTACGGCAACCACGGTCTCCTTCACGTACATAAGAAGAAGAAGAAGAATAAAGATTTTGAAGGCTGCGGCCTTCCACACAGGGTTCCAATCGTTGCCAATAATCTTGGGATTATCTACGTCATCGAGGTTTGGGGTGTCTCCCTTCCAATACTCTCTGTATTCCGACAGGTACACCTCCTCTATTGCTTGCTTTGGTTCCTCTACTTCGAGCCTGTAGCTCTGGAACCTTTTGTAATCCTCCATTTGCCAATGGAAGAGCCCGTTCAATGACCCTGTCTCATCCTCAGAGCACTCTCCTAGGTTGAGAATCCCTTCGTCGTTGGGCTCCCTGCAGCCCCGTCCTTCGTCCCTCGGGTCGCCTTTTCCTTCATCCTCTGATTCCAAAGATGATGCCAGTTCCTCGTCAACAACCTGGGTCCTCAGATCAATGGTGTACTTCCGCCCCCCTTTCTCCATAGAAAGGGTGTTCTTTTTCCAGTCGTGGTTCACCTTTGTTGTAACTAGCCACCCTCTGCCTAAGATGGCGTCGTACCCCTTCTTCTTGAGTGAGATTACCACAAAATCTAGTATGAAAGGTTGCGTGCCGATGGTGACCGGCTCGACCATCAGGGTGCCGAGTGGCTTGATGCCGTGTTGGTCTGCACCTACCAAGTTGAACGTGGGTGGCCATTGTTTTGGCTTCCCCAGCTTCTTCCACGTATCCTCTGGCAGTACATTCACCCTCGAACCTCCGTCCACGATGGTGTCTTTGAGGATAGCCCCGAGAATTCCCATCTTTACTACAGCAGGATGCCGACCACTATTTAAGGTCAACAACATTGGGTCAGCCGAGGGGCTGACCGGAACTTCCACCGTGTGGCACGCAAAGGTGCCTGCGCAGTGGTTTGTATGGAACTAAAAATGGCGGTTCTTAACTATGGCATTGCTTCTAGAAGGTCCTTTACCCTTATAGGTACTTCCATCTGCAGTACTTGCCCAATGATGTTATTTTCCGCTTCCGTACAGGATGATGTACTCGCCACCTCGTTGTCCCGTCGTTCGGTCGTCATCTCACGTTCAATATTGGCCTTTGCCTCCCGTAATCTCTCCTTCTCCGTACGAGGGTCGGGATAAGTGGCTTTTTTCGTCTGGGCGCGGGTGATCGCTAGTACTTCTTTTTCACCAGTCTTCTCAGCCTTCTCAATGTTGAGGAGATTAACCCCTGCCTGTGGGCAATTTGCGTCCTCATGGTCGCCTGGCCCACACCATCGACAGAGGTGTTGAGGGGTGGCTTCCTTCATGCAATCACAGGCGAAGTACCCCCACTAATTACAAGCCCTACATTGGGTAATTGGCCAGCCCTTGGCGTCATACTGGATACGGCTTCCATTATTGTTAGTGTTGCTATTCCTTCCGTCGCCGCGTCTGTTGTCCCGGTAACCTCCAGATGATGCCGTTGTGTTGGTTTGCTGGGCCGTACCCGCTGGTGCGGATGTTGTGGCCTGCTCCGTAAACAACACTTGGTTCATTTGCGTATTCCGGGTTTTCATGTTGTATGGGCACTCCTTGGTGGAGTGTCCCATCACTTGGCAAATCTCGCAAAATGCCTTCTTCAGGCAAGTACCCTTTGTGTGCCCCTCCTCTTTGCACTTAGTGCACCATATATCCCCTTCGGTCCAACTGGTGCTTCTCATTGTTTTGAATTCCCTCCTCATTCGCTCCATGTCTTTCCGGAGCGCTTGCACCCGTTTGCCAGCCTCGTTGTCGCTGCTGCTTTCCTGTGACGAGTCATCCTCCTCGGACGAGCTATCCTTCTTCTTTTTCTTCGATGTCTTGGTCTCGCTCTCGAGATCCATCGCTCTATTGTATGCGTCTTCATACAATGTAGGTGGAACGATTTTCATCTTCTTTCGGAGGGAATGCTTTAGTCCCTCCACAAACCATCGCTTTTTCAACCCATCTGTTGGTTGACTCTCCATTTTTCCCAATAGTTCCTTCAGTCGCCGACTATAGGCTCGAACAGTCTCGTTCTTGTTCTGCTTCGTTCCATAGATCTCAGTGACTATTTCGTTGTCATCTCTCAGGAGGTGGAACTCTATCCCAAACTCCTCCTTCAAGTCGGGCCATGTGTCGACTTTGGCCTTGTCCATATCTGAGTACCAGTCTATGGCCACTCCTCTCAAGGTTGCTGGGAATTGTGTTACCCATTCGTCTTGGTCGGTAACACCGTCCACTGACCATATGGTTTCGCACATTCGACAATGGCGGACGGGATCTTCCAACCGTCGCCATTGAACTTCGGCAATTTTTGTTTTCTCCCCATCAATGGGGGTCGTCTTCCTTGAGGTGGCTATGGCTGTGTCTGGGCCCCTGCGCCGCTCCCTCTGGTGTCGGTGGTGTGTCCTGCGTGGGTGACTGGAGGTACAGTGTTTTGCCTGCCGAGTGTGGCACCTACCGTACGGTTATCCTCCCCTTCTTTGTCACCCACGCCCACTCCGGGCTCCCTTTGGCGATCCTCACTTTGTGGTGTAAGGGATAAGTTTCTGAACCGATCCCGAGTCTCTTCGACTAGATCTCTCCTTAACATTGTTTCCTCCAGAAACTCTTCGTGGCTCCGCACCCTACGGTGTTCTGGTGACGCGTAGAAATTTTCGTCGGCTTCTGCACCCTCCGTGACACCTCCTTGGTTCCGCTCGGGCCACCCTTCGACAGGTCGTCCTTCGGCAAGTTGCCTCAGCCTCCATCTACATTCTACTTGCTGCTCCAGAATCAAGGCCCTTTGCGCGGCCTCCCACTCGTCCGTTTTTGCTTTTTTATTTCCATCTTTATTTAATATATTGGGCATAAATCACTTCCGTACATAGCAAGCACATGCCATGTACACAGAAAAAAAAAACTTTTATTACTTTTCCTTTCGGCCACAATTTATCTCAACATTGTGACGGGATTATTACAGGGTTCAATTTCCCCTTCGCCTCTTGCCATCACGCTCTGCGTCCCACAACAATTGTTCCATTTGCGCGTCGTTGGCCTCTGGGTTAATCTCACCGACGGGTAGGCCCATCGTGTCCGTGAGCCATCCGCGTTTTTTGTTCCCGAGTACGTCTAGGCAACGGCGCCAAATGTTTGCCCTCTCGGGTGAATACTTAAAGTATAAAGTACGTAATGCAGAATAATAATGCCATAGATATCAGATGCAATATATCCGATGTTATTCCATTCATAATTGTTTCCTTTACAAGTTACATTCCGAAGTATATAAAGATGCTGAGCGGGTGCGAGCGCCAACCGTCGCACCGCAACTACCACCCCTCGGCTGCCAACTAACCAACACAATTACAACTTAATTAACTACTTTTATTTTTGTGTACAATATTGCCACCAACAATGCATAAATAGTAGTTTTCAATCTAAATGATCTAAGATTTGAGTGAATGCTAGGGCTGGTAGAGTTATTCAAATACTAGGTATTTGTGGAAGGTTAAGAATCGGATTTGCATTATTGTTTGACCCAAGACATTACAAAAAACCCTTGCAGATACTCAATGACCCAAATTGTGAATCTTCTCAAAGAAAGCCCACTTTAACTTCCCATAAAACTTGTGCCCTCTCAACCTCTTCAAGAACTTATGCAAGTGCAATAGATGTTCCTCTTCATTCTTCAAGTATATCAAAATAGCATCCACAAATACAAGTACAAACCCATTAAGGTAGTCATCTAAGATGATGTTCATCAACTTCATAGAGACATTGAGGCATTAGTGAGTACAAAAGCAAAATTGCAAATTCATAAGACTTTGAACTTGCCGTTATGATTTCCTTTGTACATATGTACACTTATCACCAACTACACATCTGTGAACATTAGTTTTTTGAAATTTGAAATATCTTTAGTGAGGTGTGCACCTACACCCCAATCATGCATCAAATAAAAGTTTTTCCGAACGTTTGATTTTTCCTTTAGTAAGGTGCACTTGTTGATGTGTTTTTTGTGACACCTTACAACACAAAATAAAATACGAAGTATCTTATCCTCTCTTGAACAAAATCTCCTCAAATGCTAAACTTCATGATCAATCGAGGTGACTCCAAGGTTCCTATAGTTGGGACTTTATATGTGCATAGACTCAGTGTATAGATGTGATTGTTGCTAATCCAAGGGGACTTACGTTTATGAACTACAACTAGAACATGAACATCAGATGTCTCAATCATGTGATGCTTCTCCTAAACTAATTCAAACTCAAATGGAAAAAAGGACAAAAGGGGGAAGGGTTTAGAGAATCTATACTAACTCCTAATTCCTGAAGACAATGACAATAATGAATGATGCTTTGATAGACAAATCCTTCATGAGACTACTTTCTAATTAACCAGAGATAGCTCACAATGCCATAGAAAGAGTGTGATCTCCTAAGGTAGTGAAAGATCTTTATATCATAAACAATCCATTCAAACACCCAATACTGGCACAATCCAAATGAAGTATTCACAATCAAACTTAGCCACAATAATAATTAGGTTCAAACTAACCATGCACTACAACTTGCAATCTACAAGGTTTTAATGGTATGAAACGAAGGATTCATCAAATATTATCACACTTCTCCATCATAATCAATGAACTTTATCTAAAACTGAGAAGTAACAAGGAACATGCAACATGTAAAAACACAACACATACATCCACCATAAATTCGATGAAAGTATTGAATTGATTTCAACATAACTTGGCAACAATTTCAAGTTTTCTCCTCCTACTCTACTTCTAACTACTTCTGCTCTCTCCTTACTAAATATTAACCTTTACAATGAGAAGACTAAGCCTTTTATAGAGATCTCATTACATTTTGAAGGCTCAGATTGATTCTCAAATCAATGGCCAAGGTTTTAGAATAAAAGCCTAATTAGGGTTTGTTACAACAACCTCTTTTTTAGCCAATGATAAGATTACAATGAATTGGACACATGTCTTTTGAAGTTTGACAAATGAATGATGAGGTTAGGTATGTTGTGAAAACTTCAACGCACTGACATGTGTCACTTGATCTTTCTTTGAATGAGTCGGGTTCAATGCATCTGGTCATACCGACTTGGAAGAGCTTGATTGGGTTGATGATGACTAGACTCCACCTCATCACTCCTCATGTAGATCATCACAACGTGCTTGTGATTGAGGCATATCTCTTGATACTCAACATTTCCTATTGCCTGACTGAGGTGATGTTGATGGGGCATATTCCAAAATTGTATCATCTAAGTATGATCAATGAAATTTCCTAACTTTTCTTAACTCTTCATTCTTTGTGATCATCTTTGTGATTGAACACAATTTCATCTTCCTGTTTGGGAATTTCATCCTTCTCCGTGATGCATTACCATCCTCATTCTAGGAATCTTGAAATATTTCCTTCCTTGACGTCTTCTTCATCCTTGAAATTCTTTACCTTGGACTTGAATTCCTTGGCATTGAGCACCCTTCTTGGATGTTCATCCTCCATCTTGAGCTTAGATTCTTCTTGTTATCCTTTGGAACTTCTTGCATCCTCTTTCTTGAATGTCTTAAATTTGTCTTCCTTGAAGTTGTGATGATGTTGACTCATCTTGGAATATAGAAAAATCTTGAATGTGTGGAACATGTCATTGTGGCTTTCTCCTTCTGACAATGCGATTGAACCCCTTGTATTGACCTTGATTTCTTTGATGTGAGTCTTCATGTTGAACTTGGGATCTTGGATTTTTGAAGGAAATTCAAGATTGTGATATTGCATCCCTTCTTACATCCTTGCACTTACACTTTCATCTTTTGTAGTGTGATGTTTATCTTGATGTTGCCTCTTGAATTCCAGGTTGATGAGTCTTTTCGTGTATGGTATTTTCATTTCATCCTTTTGTCCTTGCAATAAAACCTGAAAGGAAAACACTTTGGAATCAAGGAAAATGTAATAATAATAGAATGAACCCCATCTCCTAAATGAAAATAACACGAACCCCTCACTAATAAAGTGTGTAACCTTCCCTCTCAGATCTGGCAACAAAATTTTGAGCCCGGAATTGATGATTCTGAGTTGAAATCAAATTAGATCAGAATGCTTTCGACCAGAGAATTAACCTCTTAATTAAGTCTGAACAAACAAGTGCAAATGTCTCCTAAATTCGCCCAAAATGAGAGGAACTTTCCCTAAAAAATTGATGGAGTTCACCTTATTTCTGCTCAAGAAACTCAGTCCTAAATCTGCTGATGAATTCGCTCACTTCTGCACCTTATTAATTTGCCTAGACCTGCTCCCTAAATTCCTTTCTTGGATTGAATTGAATCTGATGTTTGAAGGAATGAGCTTGATCCTTGTTTTATACTATCCCTTACCTTTGAATTGTAATCCTAAACAATCATGCCAACTTGCAGAATTGATCATTTAAAATTGAATTAATTGAATTTCCAATAGGTCGGCAAGGATCGTTGCAACATTTGATTTTTTGCCCTTTGAAAAAAATTGAATTTTCTTCTTCAAAAATGGCCGACTTAGATCTTTTTACCTTAGGCGGGTTTTGAAGTGTTTAAGAACTAGGCTAAGCACACTTTGGTGCATTCAAGGACACATTTAAGGTCAGTCCTTAGGCATTCAATTATACTTTTCCCTTTGCAATTATCAGGTCAGCTGAGGAAAACTATCAAGGAAACACATAAATAACTGTCAAAGTGCTTTATCCCCAACACGATCCAATTCACACTCAAATCAAATTATTTCTGCTCTACTCTGAGTTTAAGGGCAGCGAATTAGGTCTGCCCTTCCTGATTTTCAGATCTAATTTTAATTTTAGGTCTGATCTTCACCTACCTTATCTTCCATGTTTCAACCTATTTACCCACACGCTTCCCTTTCTTCCAGCCAACTTAACATTAAAACACTTTTATTCACAATTTACCAATGACTTCATTGACATTCAAACCCAAAATCAAAGGGTGGAAATCCAAACCTCACTAGGAAGGAGTGGAAAAATGCAATGCACAAGGAAGATTTTCTTCTTTCAAAATTCATCAGACTTGGAGTGGAAATTCGCAGGACACAAGGAATATTTTCATCTTGAAAACTCATCAAACTTGGAGTCGAAATTCGCAAGGCACAAGGAAGATGTGGAAATTCACTAGAAAGAAGATTTTCTGTAATGTCCCCTACTGAGATTAGGCCTGTTTCAACCATAATTAATCCATTCCGATAAACTTTAAACTAGATTTATGTATATAAACACATTCTCCTTCTAATATTCACTTGAGAATTCTTTCTGATTTACACTCTAATATCTATCTATCGGATCAACCATTATTTCTATATATATATATATATATATATATATAGAAATAATATTATAATGTATGTTTTACTGTAGAATAGTTCTTATAAGATAATATATGAATAATGATTATTATACTATTATCAGGATTCATCTATCTATTATAATGATTATACCGTTATCAGTATTTAATATAGTAATACTATTATAAATATTTGTCTATTCATTATAATTATTATGTTGTTATTAATATAATTATTATATGACAGTAGTAGTTATTTATTAATATCCTACTTAAGAACACTATCAGGCTCCCATATATTAAGCAATGCATATTAAGCACATCCCATGCCTACGACCAAAACAAGGATGTTACCGTCTGCCACTTAATAATAATTCTGATCTGCTTTCTATCGATGGCTGTCTCAATTCTGAATTCTGCTCAGAACTGCAATTGCTGATCTTTCAAATCTAGATCAGATCTCAAATTGCTTGATCCTTTTTGCCTACAAATTACTTGCTAAATCTTCCTGGCTGCTGTTCAATCCATGATACTTGCAGTATGGTCTGTAGGGAGTACGAAGCCTCCACATGGGTTATCCCTTGCGGAGATAACACTTATTACTAGCTTCTCCCTTGTTATCCCTTGATGAGGTTTTTCTCCCCCCCCTTCTTGGAATGATCGTGACTTCCTCATTATATCTTGTATTTAGGGAGATTGCATCTTTTCATATTAGAGGAGACACAACTCCTACTAATCGATCCTCCTCATAACTAAATTGGCTTATACTAACGATATCAATTAGTGTTAGCACAATATTTATTACTAATTGCTATAATCAGTGATGCTAAATGATCTGATATAGTTGTATTATTCCATTAACTTGTGACCATTGATTAATTCCCATGTTGATAACTAATCAATATCGTATCTCTTCATGAAGGTAATTATTTCTTCTTTAATTTGATAACTAATAGTTAACCTTCAATATTTATTCAATCGATATTTAATAAATATAATAATATTTGATATCATATTTAATATTTAAAATTATTCTTCTATTGAGATAACATGCATTTTGCATTGCTCTGCAAATTCTCGGTGATTAGCAAAAGTTAATGTTTTTTAACAATTTATATCATGCGACTCGCGGTTTTCTCCCCCTCCAAGTGTAAGCCAACCAAGAGCAAAGAGGAAGGGGTTCAGTAGGTGGTGGAAAGGACAAAGACCAGCCGCCAGAGGAATGCCCATCAAACCCTTACAGGCCCTAACTCGATTCCCCTCAGGACGCAAAATTGCTTTGCATCTTTGAGCAGTCCGTTGCTCGGGGGCACTAAATATGCCTGCTTCCCCCCGTCCTCCCCTCATCCCGCAGGTCATTTCAACAAATCGGTGGGTCAAGCCAGAAAATACAGAAAGGTTTTGAACCAAAGATGGCTTAAGGTGAATCCCGCAATCCGGGGCTTTTCATGGCGAACCGCGGTGGATCCCCCCAGGGTAAACAAACTTAGGAAAGTAAGTCCTCCTCACTCTGCGAAGCAGGAAGAATGGCCGCAGTCGAACCCATCGAATCCTGAAGGACGAAAACTTGAGATTAGGTTGGATTTAGAGATTCTCCAACAGAACATCATCTTTCACCAAAGCAAGAGCTTCATTGCTAATTGGCGAGGCTCTCATTATTCCTTTGAAGATGTTAAAGGTTGGTGGGAGACTAAATTTCACAACCTGGTAAGCACCTTTAATCTGGGCTTTCATTGCATTCTAATAACATGCATTGACTCTAGTGTTAAGCAGGATCTGCTCAAAAGTAAGGAGATATTGCTTAATGGTTGTATCTTTCACTCCATTGATTGGGTTCCCAACTTTAACCCTAAAGCTTTTGAATTTAATACCAATCTGCATTGGGTCAACATTGGCTCCCTTCCTATCGAATTTCATGTCTCAGAAATAATAGAATCACTTGCGGTAGGGTTAGGGAAATGCCTGGCCATTGAAGGGATTCGGGATAAAAATTTCAATAAAGACATTAAGTTACTTATTGATTTCAAAACCATTTACCCTAAATTGAACCCTTTTGAATTAATTACCTCAACAGGGAAATGGGAGATTATTCCTTCAATCTATAAAGGAACTATTGATGCTTCTGATACGGTCATTTGTCACAAGAGCAATGCAATTAAGGAGACAGTAATCAATCATAGTTCTGTTTTCAACAACCAAATCACACACAACAGGCGGCCAATCTCAGCCCCTGAGTCTCCCCCCAACCCTTTCCCACCCGCGCCCACAGTCGGCATGTCTCTCTCTAACAAAACCAAGGTTAGTTTGCCTTCCTCTGCCTCATCCTCTCATTCCTCAACATTGGCATCTAAGAAGGAAAAACTCTCCAATCTACTTCAAAGAGCAAAGGAGATCGCATTCCCCCTCTTAGGGATTCACATTTGGACTCAGCAAACCCCTCCATCGATAATACGAAATCGAGCCATCCTCTATCCGATAAGCAATATCTTCCCAACACAGTCTAGGTTAACAGTAATTTGGACAAACAATCTATTTCTCTTAACAAAGAAGCCCTTAACTACTTACTTGAATTCACCAATGCTTTGAAGGCGGATATAGCAGAACAAATAGAGATAGTGGAGCATAGTCTGGCTGACGTAGATGAAATCAGAGACAAAGCCCTCATTTCAAATTTAGGAGGCTCAAAGGATTTCAACCTCAAGGAGGCTCAGAAAGATTCAATAATCAACACTTCTTTGCTCCCCCCAACACTACAGTCCTTGACAAATTTTAAGACTCTTGGAGAAGCCTCTCCCGATCTTTGCATTGAAACCGCTTTGGAGGAAGGACTGTTGGGTCTAGCTCTTAATTTGGTAGGCAGGACTAAGCCGGATTGTGGATCTTCTCAAAAGAGAAGAGGGAGAAGATCAAATTCGGAGCTAAGACTCATGGATGGGAAGGCTTTGGACCAATCTAAGCTAACAGACGTCTTTAATATAGGGAGGGGGAAGTTCCCTCCCACGTCGCCATGAAGCTAATTATATGAAATGTTAGGGGCATTAACGCCCCTAACAAGCAACGCATCCTCAAGCGTTGCATCTTCAAGGTAAAAGTTGAGATAACCATCATTCAGGAAACAAAGCTAGACAGTGATGGAGGAGAAAGTTTTGGCAAATGTTTAGAAAGTTTCAATTGGACAGGATTCCCTACAGTAGGGGCATCTGGAGGTCTAGGTATCATATGGGACCCCAGACGCACCTCATTAGTAGCTTTAGAGAACAATAGATTCTGGATGAGTTCAGAAGTTAAATGTGTCAACAATAACTTAAATTTTATACTAATCAATGTTTAC
Organism: Cryptomeria japonica; assembly: GCF_030272615.1. Taxonomy (NCBI): domain Eukaryota; kingdom Viridiplantae; phylum Streptophyta; class Pinopsida; order Cupressales; family Cupressaceae; genus Cryptomeria; species Cryptomeria japonica. The sequence goes on from NC_081405.1 coordinate 548,433,830, forward strand.
AGCCCCACTCCAAATGATTTATAGCGAATACTTTGGGAGGAACTTTCCACTTTCATGAGTAAACATAAGAACAAAAATTGCATTATAGGCGGAGATTTCAACTCCATCTGCAACCTCGCTGAGAAATCATGTGGTTGTTCTCGAGAACCTCATCCCCAATAGATTTTAGAAACTGGACCTTTCAGAACAACCTCATGGATATTCTTACAGACAATCGAGTTTTTACATGGACCAATAGAAGATCTGGCTTCAATATGATAGCAGAAAGATTAGATAGGTTTCTTATTAAGGACAACTTAGGCACCCTCAACAACAACCTAGTCAAGGCATCCATTCTACCTATATCAGGTTCTGATCACTTTCCGATTCAACTAACCATAGCCGAAGATTTCAAGCCTTTAAACTGCCCCTTCAAATTTGTGCTCATGTGGCTTAAGGAAGAAAACTATATTAACATGGAAGAAAAATGGTGGTTATCATTTAAGGTCTCTAGATCCAAGCTATTTTGTTTTGTATCTAAGTTAAAAATGATCAAACAATCTCCCTTAACTTGGAATCGTGAAAAATTTGGGCAATATCTTTGATACTAAAACCCAAATTGAACTTGAGTTAAAAAAAGTAAACAATACGGTGATTAAACTTGGAATGGATCAAGACCAATATAAGCAAGAAAAATCACTTATGAAAAAAAATGAAGAAATTATGTCAAAAGAGGAAACCTTCTGGAAACAAAAATAGAGAGAGACTTGGCTCGTTGAGGGGGATAGGAATACAAAAAAAAATCACGCTAGTACTAAAGCTAGAAAAAGGAATTGATGCCCGTGACGCTAAATAAGGATAGGAAGGAAGAAGACGTGTACGAGGCAGCCGGGAGGACGCTGAGGTTAGAACAAGCAGCAGAACGTCGGCGACGACTGAAGAAACTTGCGGAAGAAAGCAAAACTGGCAATGATGGCTAGCGTGTTGAGGGCCAAGTTTTCGTACTAATAGAAACCACCAGGAAGCGGTTGGGGGACTATTGTGACGTATTCACACACCGCCCCATTGCAAATGGGGACCCCTACTTTTTTCGCTTTGTGGGGTTTTGCTTTCTAGGTTTTAGAGTTTTGTCTATTAGCCTTTGCTTTTCGAGTGTCGCCAGGGAGATCACTAGGATGGCAGGCTCTACTTGAGCCGAGGTGAGTCTTTGGGGCCCCAGAATTAGGGTTTCTTTGAAAGTCTTCCTTAGGGCCTGGTTTTGCTCTTGTTGCTAATTGTGTCTTGCTTGGTGAGTGAGTATCATTCTTGAAGGTCCAAGGTAGGTCAAGTTGGTGAGTGATGAAGTCTGGAATGTCATCCTGATCTTCAAATGCCCTGAAATCTGGCTACATCTGGAATGTCCTAATCCTGAAATTTGGCTAAGTTTGGAATGCCCTGATCCTGAAATTTGACTAAGTCTGGAAAACTGAAGAATCCTCCAAAAACTAGATTTTGCACTATAACTCCTAGAGGTTCGAAACCACTCTCAAACATCCTGACAGTATATATGGAATATAACTTAAAGTATAGTCACTTATACTTAAATGTTATATTCCATAAAATGATCCTGACGGAGAGACCAAAATGTCAAATTTCGCTCCTGACCCTTCCAAAGGGTCCAAAGCGAATTTCGCTCCTGACCCTTCCAAAGGGTCCAGAGCGAAATTCTCCATAAGACATTCTACTTTGACCAAAACCTAGAACTAACGCATTCTTAGGCTTGAATGAAGGTAAAAACGCTTGTTTGAATGAGGAAATGTGAAAATGAAGTCAGGATTTGTGGCCAAGGATGATTTTCGCTCTTGACCCTTCCAAAGGGTCCAGAGCGAAATTCATTTTTCTCCACTTTGCTCTTTGACATGACCAAGTTTGTTGACTTCTGGGGTGTGATGGGAAGGTTTTGATGCACATTTGTCTTTGAGAGGAGATTTGAGGTGACAAAATGATGGAAATTGGCCAAGATTAGGAATATCGCTCCTGACCCTTCCAAAGGGTCTAGAGCGAAATTCTTGAAAACCTCATTTCCTCCCTTGTTTAGACCAACGTTCTAGTTTTGAGGTGATGGGATGTGAAAATGTGAAGGATTTTGGCCAAGATTAGGAATTTCGCTCCTGACCCTTCCAAAGGGTCCAAAGCGAAATTCTTGAAAACACTCATTTTTCTTTTAGCAAAAGTCAGGACCAAGGTGGAAATGAAAGGAAATTAGTCTATGTTTGCCTCCCAAGGAAGATTAGAGTTTGAAAAATCAAGAATCAAGGTCAAAACATGATTTTCGCTCCTGACCCTTCCAAAGGGTCTAGAGCGAAAATCCTTATATCTCTTGTTTTCTTCCTTGTTTTGGCTAGGTGTTGGCATGATGAAGGAGGAATTAGTATGTTCTTGCCCTGAGAGGGAGTGGGATGCTTTAGAAAATCAAGTTTTTGCCTAGGAGATGAATTTTTCTCCTGACCCTTCCAAAGGGTCCAGAGCGAAATTCATTATATACTTCATTTGCTCCCTTGTTTTAGCTTGAAACCTTGCTCCTTAGATGATGAATGATCTATGTTTGCTCCCAAATGAGATTGAAGTTTGAAAATTGAACAAACAAGCCCAAATCATGATTTTTGCTCCTGACCCTTCCAAAGGGTCCAGAGCGAAAATCTTATTAGACCTCATTCCCTTCCTTGTTTGACCAAATTTTGACTTGCAAGGTATCTTGAAAGGAAGAGTGGACATGTTTGGCCTTTGGAAATGTTTGAAAGCATTGAAAAATGAAGGATTTTAGCCAAGAGGGTGAATTTCGCTCCTGACCCTTCCAAAGGGTCCAGAGCGAAATTCTTGGAAACTCATATTTTCTTCTTGGAGATGGTCAAATTCTTGAGTTTTATGGCATGGTTAGAAGGACTTTGATGTGTTCTTGCCTTTGAATATTGGATTGAGGTAATGGAGTAGTCAAAAGAAGCTCAAAATAGGAAATTTGTTCCTAACCTTTCCAAAGGGTCCAGAGCGAAATTCCTAAAATCCCTTATTTTCCTAGCAAAGTCAAGTCAAACTTGGGTTTTTGTAGCTTGGATGGGTGAGGAGAAGTGTTTTCTTGTCTTTTAAGGTGGATTCAAGTTGAAATGATGGAGGAATGAGCCTAAAACAAGATTTTCACTCCTGACCCTTCCAAAGGGTCCAGAGCGAAAATCCTAAAACCCATCATTTTCTCCAAAATTTGTGCCAAGCCATGCCTAGACTAAGGTGAGGGATGCCCTTGAGATTGCCCTTGAATTGATTGTTGTCTCCAAAAATGATGATTTTGGGCTAGAGGAAGAAATTCGCTCCTGACCCTTCCAAAGGGTCCAGGGCGAAATTGTGCAAAACTTATCTTTTCCTTCAATTTTATGCCAAATCTAGTGTGGATCACGATCAAAGGAGGCCTTAGGAATGACTTCAAATTGCCAATAATTATCAAGTTTGAAGGAATTGAGCCAAATGATAAAAATCGCTCCTGGCCCTTCCAAAGGGTCTAGGGCGAAATTCACAAAATGTCCTTTTTCCTTCAAGTTTGAGCTAAGCCAAGATGATGATCAAGGCAAATTGGACCTAAAGATTGCCATACGCATGTGTTTCAATAGGTTTTGAGTCCAAGAGGTAAGGATTTTGAGCTAAAGAGTGGATTTCGCTCCTGACCCTTCCAAAGGGTCCAGAGCGAAATTCCCAAAATCACCTAGTTTACCCATGAGGAAGGTCAAGTTGTGGATTCCTAGCCTTTGGTGAGGAGAAGGATAGCATATGCTTGCCTTGGAAGGCATTTTGGAGTAGAGACATGATGGAATTTGTCCAAAAATGCAAAATTCGCTCCTGACCCTTCCAGAGGGTCCAAGGCGAAATCCTTTGAAACTATTATTTTTCACCTTGTTTGGGCCAGGCAAAGAGCTAATTGTGAAATAATGTTGAAGAGAGGTCTAAATTGGGCAAAATAGCAAATTTCGCTCCTGACCGTTCCAAAGGGTCCAGAGTGAAATTCTTATAAGGCTTGACCTTGGGGAGAATCTTGAGCAAGCTTCATTTTAATATCTTTTGTTGATGATTTAAGGTGTAAAATACTATGTTGAAATGAATTTATTATGTGTCCTTAATCATCTTTTGGTTTGTTTTGCAGATGAAAGAAGATCAGGCCAGGACAGGGATGACCTTCTCCAGTCCAGCATCATCAAGGATGACCTTTTCCGGTCTAGCATCATCAAGGACGACCTTCTCCAATCCAGCATTTTAAGGAAAGGTACACCATCCATCCTGCACATCAAAGACAAAGGAGGTTAAAACAAGGGTCCGTTGAAGAAGCAAATAGTTTCAGAAGAGTTAATTAAAGTTAGCTTCTCAGCATCATCAAATTGAACATCTACCAGGTTACAAGTGTCAGACAAGGTGGCATCCCAGTCATCACTCCTCCAGTCAGATTGGTCAATCTCAGCGTGTCCAGATTCAATGTACCTGACTCCTCAAAAATGACACAAACTTCGATGTACCCACCCCGGTTATCCATTGATCGAATATTCCAGAGAAGACATTTGTCCAAATAATGCAATTATTTCATTGGCCAGAATTGAGTTTGTTGTAACAAACCCTAATTAGGGTTTTCATTGTAAACTCTCGGCCATTGATCTCAAGTTTATCTAAGCCATTGAATTGTATGGAGGGCACTATATAAGCCCTGGCTCCTCATTTGTAAAGGTTAATAGTTAGTCAATAGTTGATAGTGGGTGAATAGTTAGCTAATAGTGAATAGTCAGCTGATAGAATAGAAATTAGAGTAAAGTAGGAAGAGGAGGCAAGAAATTGTTGCCTTGATTGTAAATGAACCCTTTTTCATTGAAGATATGGTGAAATGTGTCGTTTCTTTACAATACGCATGGTCTCTTGTTGAACCTTCATTGTAGATGGTAAATGATTAGATTGAATGAAGAAAATTGTTGAATGCACCTGTGTGGAATCCATCTAGTCCATACTACTAGCCTCTTACTGATTGTAAGTGCACCTTGCCTGGTCAACTGGCATAAAATGAGCTTAATCTTAAGTCGTTACACGTCTATTGTTCATGCATTATCTTGAATGGTGATCAGTGTCTGATGGTGTACGACTTAAACGTATTGAAAGCATCCCTTTGAAGATCGCACTGAGTTGATGTCGGATCGTTCAAGCCTGATGGTGAGACCCAGCCCAATAGGACTCCACCTAGTCATCCATCCATCTTCTCGCATTCTAGGTAGTAGAGTAGACTTCTTGAACCCTGCATCTTTTACCATTTGTTTGTCTTCCAATTAGTAAATAGGACTTGTGATTCCAACAAATCAGACGTTCAAGTCATCGAGTGTAAGTCCCCTTGTGATTCCAACAAAATCACATCATACCACGAAGAGCTTATCCACGAGTAGAGATCCTGCATAACAGAACCTTGAAGTTTCTCCGATTGATCCTTCTGCGATATCTTCAGCATTCGGGAACTTTATTCAAGAGAGGATAAGATACCTTTGGGTATTTTATTCTATGTTTGGTCGTGTACAAAAGACATATCAACAGGGACCTTTCCCCAACATTGGAAGAGATTGGTGACGGGAGTATGGTAGAGGCGTACACGCCATACAGAGGTGTCGAGACCAAGAGGGAAGAGGAGACAGAGGCCAAGAACAGAGAGGCAGAGGATACCGATGCGACCGAAGGTGTCAAGAGGGCACAAGGTCACGGTAGTAGAAGCAATCCATTCGGTTCAGGCTCATCACACCCTGGTAGTCAAAGCAACTTGGTCGGACCCAACATACCAAATCTCGGCGGAGTACCTTTTGGAGGAGTCCCTGGACGATCAAGTTCGAGTTCCGGAGGGCAGACTGGACTGCTGCCAAGAAGCGTGATGGCGAATTGGCAAAAATTGCCTGAGTTCAATGGAGACGGGAAAGAAGACCCAGTACGGCATTGCCACACATGTGAAACAATCTGGTCGGCCAATGGCGTGACCGACAAGGTGGAATGGGTGGTGCAATTTCACGCCACCCTACAAGGAGTAGCCATAGATTGGTACTCGGATGCTGATAAAGCTAAGCTGACAACTTGGGATGAATTACACAAAGCCTTCGAAACAGAGTTTGACTCCTCAGAGATGACAATGAAATCGTGGCAGAAATCCTGAGTACCAAGCAAGGGAAAAGTGAGACCATCCGAGCATATAGCCAATGCCTGAAGGAATTGCTGGAAAAAATGGAAAACCAGCCCGATGATGGATTGAAGAAAAGGTGGTTTGTGGAGGGTTTGAAGTCGTCACTCAGAAGGAAAATGAAAATTGTACCACCCTCCTCCAACGAAGATGCCTATAACCGAGCAATGGACATGGAAAGCGAAGGAAAGACATCCAGGAAGAAGAAAGACAAATCCTCTAGGGAGGACTCCTCCGACGGAACTAGTAGAGACGAGGGGTCGAGCAAGAAATTGCAAGCCCTTCAAAAAGATATGCATCGCATGATGAAGGAATTCAAAAGTATGAAGGGAAGCACTAGCAAAAACGAGGAACTGTGGTGCGAGGAATGTAAGGAGGAAGGTCATACAAAAGGCTCCTGTCCTAAAAAAGGCCTTTTGCGACATTTGCGAAGTGTTGGGACACTCCACCAAAGAATATCCCTACAACATGAAGATACGGGGAAATCAGGTGCTCTTCACCCAGGAGCAGCCGTCACCCTCCGCTACAACAAGCATATCGCAGCCTCAAGCCAACACCACGGCATCATCTGGCGATTACAGAGGTAACCGAAGGGGAGGAAGAGGCAACAATAATAATAGCAATAACCGGAGTCGAATGCAGTATGATGCCAAAGGACGGCCGATGATTCAGTGTCGGGCCTACAACCAGTGGGGACACTTCGCGCGAGATTGCCAGAAAGAGGAAACACCACAGCACTTGTGCAGATGGTGTGGTCCTAGAGACCACGACAACACAAATTGCCCCAAGCCAGGAGTTAATCTTCTCAATATTGAGAAAACTGGTGAGAAAGAAGTACTGGCAATCACCCGTGTTCAGACCAAGAAAGCCACTTATCCCAACCCCCGTACGAAGGAGAGATTATGGGAAGCAAAGGCCGACATTGAGCGGGAGTTGACAGCAAAATGGTGGAAAAATGCAAAGGTGGCGAGTGCATCATCCCATACCTGAAGCGGAAAAGAACATAATTGGGCAAGTCTTGCAGATGGAGGTGTCGATAAGGGTGAAGGTCCTTCTAGACACAATGCCATAGCTGAGGACCGCCATTTTCAGTACCATACAAAGCACCGCAAACGCACCTTCAGGTGCGACCTAGACGGAAGTCCCGGTCAGCCCCTCGATTGATCCAATGTTGTTGGCCTTAAATAGTGGTCGGCATCCCGCAATAGTGGAAATGGGAATCCTTGGAGCTATCCTCAAGGACACCATTGTAATGTCCCTACTAGTTAGAGATCATTGCCCTGCAAAACAGATTGTTAGAACACAACAAAATACATACGTAACTAATCTAATTTGCAATTAAAGTTCAATTATTTAATTAACACTAATTTCAATTCTTAAAAAGGATACAAGTGCAGCACTGGAACATGTCCTTAGGCGGCCGTGGAGCTCACCTTCTTGGAACCCATCTTGGTTCCAAGCCATATCAGGAAATTGAAGGTTAATTTGATTCCTGTCTAGGATGTAACTTCTTACACCCAAGCCATCCAAGAAATCGAAGGTTAATTCGATTCCTGTCTTGGATGTAACTTCTTACATCCAAGCCATCCAAGAAATCGAAGGTTAATTCGATTCCTGTCTTGGGTGTAATTTCTTACACCCAAACCATCCAAGGAAGACCATACGTCAATTCCTTGCCTTGGATGATGCATCTCATCATCCAAGTCCTCAGAGGGGACCGGCCAAATCCATCTCTTCTTGGATGAACTTAGTCAACCAAGCCATATATATGCATATAGATATTCACTGCCCTAGGGATTATCATAATCCCTCCTTTAGACTAAGGGAGTTTCCCCCCTATGGCCTCCATCATGTAATCACGTTAATAATACATTTTTGCATTTTATTACTATTTTCCATTCCACAATCCACATTTACATATTCCTGATTTACATGTATTTCCTAACATATATTCATAAAAATGTTCATTATCCAATATTCACATTTATTTCTTAACATATGTTCCTACTATTCATTGATATGTATTAATTACTTATGTTCATACATATTCATTAACATCTAAGAACCTTACATTAACATATGTATTCAAATGTTCATTATTTATATTCATTAATATATATATTAAACTATTCATTATATTCATATATATTAAAATATTATTACTTATATCTATTTACACCTACATTCTGTAACATCTCTTACCATACTCAACAATTAATCTTGTTCCGATTCATTTATAAATCATTTACATATTTATTAATTACTAGTTATATGAATTATTACTAATCTCTAAAAGTATTGTATTAATAGTAATTATGATATTAATATTTATTATTATCAATATCCATATTTACAATATTTATATTACTCCTTATTCTGATTTAAATATAGTAAGTAATATATATATATATATATATATATATATAACTTATTAAATAAATTATTAACGTCCCACTACCTAAAAACATTGGTTATTATAATTCTGGTTGTAAGAGCTTAACACCACCACTGCCTAATTACATTAGTTATTATAATTATGGCTGTAAGAGCAGACAGACCTGACATGTGTCAGATCTGGTCTGCCACAATAAAGAAATTAAATGACTATCATACGTATTGCAGTCCACCTAAATCTTATTATTAAATTCTGCATAATATCATTATCAAACTTCATATATCAGCATACGTATTAAGCACCTCCTGTGCTAACCACCAAGAACAAGGATGTTACTGCCTCTAACTTAATAACAGTTATGATCTTATCAGATCGATCTTGCTAAGTATTAATATCTTATATATTATCAGTCCCAATCCCTAGGATGAGTACCAAATGTATTTTTTTATTCCCTTTTTATTTTTTTACGTACACACCATACCCCTTTTCCACGTGATTCTATTTTTCTTAAATATCTTTCATGTAACCATTCATGAAAAGGTCACATCTTTTTGAAACCCAAAGGTCGTGACTATAATTGCATCTCTCTTGATTATACCGATTCGATAACTATCGGTCATGTTTTATTACTTTTGATTACCGATACATAATTCTTTTGTTTTAATATGACTATTGATTTTAATATTAATAAACCATTGATAATTCTTTTTAATGGTTTTGTTTGCCATCAATTCTATTTATCATACTTACTATTAGACTTTAAGATATTCACCGATTATGGTCATGCATAACTATCGATACCTTTGTTTTAGTGTTCTCCAATTAATAGCGTACCTTTTCACACGATTCTCATTATGCTAATCACTATAGTTTATTACTAAATTTATTTAATATGACATGATCATTGTAATCTGGAAATCACTATAACCTGATATGTAATGTTACTTATTTATTTATTTATATTATTTATTTTTATTTGAATATTTCAGGAATATTATTAGTAATAAATATTAATAGATATTAATTAAATAATACATCCAAGACAGGAATCAAGGATTTTCGAATTTGTTCCCTATACCTTTCAGAGATAGCATCCTGGAGCAGATGGCTGGCCATGAAATATACTCATTTCTAGACAGTTTTTCCGAATACAATCAGATTTCAATAGCTCAAGAGGACAAGTTGAAGACCACCTTTCTGGTGGAAGACAGAGTCTATGCGTACAACCGGATGCCGTTCGGCTTGTGCAATGCTCCGGCAACATTTTAGAGGATAGTCCTTCACATCTTCGATAAGATGTCTGTGGGTAATTTTAAGGCCTTTTTGGTTGACTAGTCGATTTTTAGTAGTGAAGACACTCACTTGATGGTGCTGAGAGAATGCATGGAGAGATGTCGAAGGGCCATGCTGGCCTTGAATCCAAGGAAATGCAGATTTATGGTACCGCAAGGAAAGTTGTTGGGCCATATCGTTTGTAAAGCTGGATTGAAAACTGACCCGGATAAAGTACGGGTAATTGTGGAGATGGAGTCGCCCATGGATGTAACGGGAGTAAAGTCCTTCTTGGGACATATAGGATACTACTAGAAGTTCATCAAGAACTTCACTCAACTTTCATTCCCACTAGACAAACTGACAAGAAAGGGTGAACCGTACATATGGGGACCGGCACAGGGGGAAGCATTCGAGGAACTCAAGAGGAGACTGGTGGAAGCACCTATTTTGGCCTATCCAAACTAGGACCGAGAATTCCACGTAAACGTGGATGCCTCGAACTATGCTATTGGGGCTACGCTAGCCCAAGAAGGGGGACATGGGTTGGATCGTCCCATCTATTTTGTCAATCGGTTGATGTTGAAAGCCGAGAAGAATTACAGTACCACCGAGAGGGAAGCCCTCGGAATGGTCTATGTCATACAAAAGTTTGAGCACTACTTAATGGCGAAACCCTTCACTTTCTATGTGGATCACAAGGCATTGATGTACCTGGTAAATAAACCCATTATCCAAGGCAGGATAAGCAGGTGGCTACTACTCCTTCAGGAGTTCACTTTCACAATAATTGTACGACCAGGCAAGAGTAATGTGATTGTTGATCAGTTGTCCCGGATTAGGTCGGGAGAGCCGCCAGAAGGAGTCAATGATGATTTTCCTAACGCACATCTGTTCCAAATTGCGGCATTGTCGCCGTGGTACGCAAACTTTGGGGAATACTTGTCTACCTTTCGGTTCCCAGCCAGGATGTTACCAAGTGAGAGGAGGAAGTTGGTCTTGAGAAGGAAGACATTTCAACTAACTAATGGTTTGCTGCATAAAATGGGACCTAACCAAGTCCTCAGAAGGTGTGTGATGGAAGAAGAGATTCCAAGAGTGCTCCGGGAAGCACACGAAGGGCCTACAGGAGGTCACATGGGTCCAGACACCACCGCATGCAAGGTATTGATGGCCGAACTATGGTGGCCCACCCTGTATAATGATGCACGGGAATGGGTGGTGGGTTTGGATATGTGCCAGAGGGCAGGAAAACCATTAAAGCGGGACTTTATGCCCCTCAATCCATCCCATGCCCAGGAGTTGTTTGAACGTTGGGGTCTAGATTTCATTGAACCTATGAAGGTCAACAGAACACAGAGATGTCGTTACATTGTGGTGGCGACAGAATACCTTACGAAGTGGGCTAAGGCGCGAGCACTGCCGGATAACTCAGCTTTGAAAACAGCCAAGTTCAATTATGAACAATCCAACTGATGAGTGATCGTGGTGGGCACTTTGTGAATCATATCGTCAAGCTGCTCACGACGAAATTCAAGATTTTCCATTCCTTGTCGAGCCCGTACTACCCGGGGGCCAACGGGCAAGCGGAGGCTACTAACAAAATACTGGTTCGGTGATCTATAAGTCCTACGGAGTTGAACAGGGAGATTGGGAAGAGAAGTTGTTGTCGGTACTATGGGCATACAAGACCACCTACAAAGTCACTACAGGCCAGACACCCTTTCAGTTGATGTACGGCCAAGAGGCCATTGTGCCGATAGAATTCATTGTTCTAAGTTTAAGGATCACGATCGAGAATCACCTAGGCGATATGGAGAGGCTCCGGGAGCGACTGTACGCGCTAGGCAAGTTGGATGAATGAAGAATGATGGCCCAATGGGCCAATGAAGTCGCCCAACAAATGCGAAAATTTTGGCATGACAAGCACATCCGATGCATGGAATTTCGTCTAGGTCAATGGGTGTTGAAATATAATGGGCGGAATGAGATTAAGCTCGGGAAATTTAAAGTCTGATGGCTGGGGCCATATAAAATCCACGAGGTAGCTGCGAATGGAGCAATTAAGTTGTCAACATTGGGTGACCAGCCGATAAAGGAGACGGTAAATGGGTCAAAATTGAAAATTTACCACCACAGGCAGCAATGGAATGACCCAATTCAACCGGACGCGGGGCCCAACAGGACTAATTGAAAAGTTAATTAGTTGATTTTTTTTTTAGTTGGAAAAATTGAAAAAAACTGGAAAAAATGGAAAAAGAGAATAAAAAAAAAAAATTTAAAAGCAAAATGATCACATACCGTACGGTGAAAGGTCGTACACCGTACAATGGAGAACACAAGGTAGTTTTCCACCGTACGGTGGGGGAAAATATAAAAGTAGATCGTACGATATATTTGTACAGACAAAGAGGATGAAGTATTAAATCCGTAGTATCTGTACGGGACGCAGTATTAAATCCGTAATACCCGTACAGTCGAGCAACACAGACAACGAGACCAACGTAGGCAAGATAGATACCGTACAGCTGAGGAGAGACGAGGGTTGTACGGCAACACAGAATCCGTATGGCTCTAGCAGAATAGTACTGCAATTCAAATCCGTATGGCCAAAGGGTGTGACAAAACAAACAAAGTCCGTACGGTGATATATTAATCCAAATCCATATGGCCAAAGGGTGGCGGAGGAAAACCGTACGGCTGCAATGCAACGACATCGTATGATGGGAGGAGAGAAAAGGGGCCATACTGGGAGTTTCACACACGACGCTGATTTCTGTACGGCTCCAGGTTGAGGTAAGTCGTACACCACAATGGACGAAGACCATACATTCTAGTGCATGGGACGACCGTACAATGTGTCATACAACGTAGCATCAAGGAGAAGATCCATACGGCAATTCCGTACACAAAGTGGACAGCCCAACAAATAAAGGAGGAAGACCGTACATTGAAATCCGTACAAGCGGAATTTTGTGGCGAGAAGGATACCGTGCATAAAGCATTCCATACAAAGGGGTACAAAGTGTACGGACATCATTGTAAAAGGAAAAATAATGGCATTTGACAAGTATAATTGTTGAGCGTTGGCAGTTAAATCATTCAAATGGAATTAGGAAAATCAAGATTAGGAAAGCTCGACTGGAGAAAGCGGTTGCAACAGTTAGACCAACTGTCACAACCAAGGAAAATGGCAGAAGGAAGCATGGCAGCCAAGGACAAGGGGAAGCGAGTGTTGCAATCTGGAGCAAAAATTGCAAGGTCAGCGAATACCAGAAAAGCCAAGAAGAAGGCAATTCTAGAGAAAATCACACAAGACACTATTACATTCGAAGGATTGAGTGGAAATGTATGCAGGAACTGGTAGCTGGAAACCCCAGATAATTATGCAATTAAAGAATCTCTCAGAAAGGCATGGGTGCATTGGGCAATTCAAATGCCCATCTTCGCCATTAGGGATTTCGAATCATGTCTGCGAATGATGGTGGTTACATATGACAATGCGACCAGGGCATCAACTTTCTCTTACCAGCAAAGTACTGTGACCATCTCCTTTCCACCCGATGATTTTGCTAGGGTATTTGGCAACCCAGACGAGGGAAAGAAAATAGACAATGCCACGAAGATGTCGCCAGAAAGGAAAGAACAACTGCTGAGGTTAATTTGTCGAAGTGATCTCTCAAACCAGGAATGGGCTGCAATCAAGGCACCCAAGGGCAGAGGGTTGAAGAAGTCCTACATCATTCCAGGAGATTGGCAGTGTTTGCTCGATGTTATGAAAAGCAGACTTACAGGAGCCAGCAGGGCATCCGACACAGCGGTACCCATGATTGCACTTATGAATGGCCTAAGGAACGGGACGGTGTACAACTGGGCAACAGTTTTGTCTGACAGAATCCACGAATTCTTGATCCTCCGACAAAAGGCTTTTTACATGCCATTTCACGCCATAGGGTTGTTCCTCAACGCCGTATGCACACAGGTGGCACCAGAGAAGCACGTCTCGAAACCTCGGGAGACGAGGGACCCTTCACAGCCATTCATTTTTTATTGGACCCACCTGTATACCATGGCAGGTAGCGAGGAAGCCCATTCTAGCAGGAAGCGACGAAGACCCCCACAAGCGGACACGGAACAGGAGACAGTTGACGAGGACGTAGACGAAGAGGCTGCAGAAGAGGCGGATAGTAGTGCAGAGGAAGGGGACGACTCCGAGGACACTTCTTCCCAGACCAGCCAAAGTCATGACACATTCTGCCTTGCCAGCAGGAAGGAAGTAGAAAAATCCCCAAGTACGGAGGAGAGTAGTGGGCACGCAGTGTCTTTTGGGCACATGACGAGAGGAATTTGTGGGTTACCGACGGGTGGAGTGCAACCTGCGAGAGTAGTATTGACTCAGGATGGAGGACTGACACCTCTCCAGAATTCGGGGGTGACAATAGGAGCCATACCAGCCGTACCCATCCCAGGATTTGGGCAGTTGAGACCCCGACCTTCAATGCCTACACCTTCCAGGGTTGTCACAACAGTTCCAGCAGAGGCCGTCGCAGCAAAGTCATTGGTTCCCAGCGAACCTCCTTGCATTGGGTCTACCGTATGGAAGGAACCGATACATGCGAAGGTCTCGACAGCAAAGGGTACGATGACCGGAGATGATGATGCCACCATGGATGCATGGTTGGGTCGCTATGAGATGCCTCCCATGACACAATTGGGACCCCCGCCTGCCTCACCCCAGTCACGTCCCTTTTCCAAAGATTGTGGACCTCGATGAGGATAGTTCTCATTAGGAGGCCGGACAGCAGGAGTTGGCGATGGATTTCCTGCAGGACACCGTCGGGTTTGAGGAAGAGATGGCAGAGATGCAGCAACATGAGTAGGCCACTACGGAGAGCCAGTCGAAGGGCATAGAGGTATTTTTGGCAAAGATGGGAGCCAATGCGCAAAGGATGGCAGCGCATGTTGAGGCCAACACACGGAGATTGGCAGTCTCTATTTAGGAGCGAACCGTCGGGTAGTCTGTCGTGGAGGGACTCCTCGCCTTTGCCACCGGCGGGTGTGCTGAGGAGTTTGGGAGATGTTTTGAGGCTAGGGGTTGGCCTACTGTGGAGACTTCTGAGATGTTGGCAAGTTGGAGGAGTGAGGAGACGGCTGAGGTTGGTGGAGTACACTTGCTGCTACAGCGGATAGAGCAAGCCTTCGGGGACGGGTACTACCAGCTCAAACATACCCAGCATGGTGCCTCGACAATAGAGACAGAGAGGGTGGCAGCCATCACAGCTCGGGAGGAGCTAGCCACTCGCCTACATACGATGGAGATGGAGTTGGCACAGCAGATAGCCCGAGCGACCAGCCTAGAGGAGGAGTTGTCTTGTGCCAAGGCAAACTTGGCCCAAGAGGCGACGAGGCGTGCACACGAGGTAGCAGAACGGGCAGCCCTTGAGACCCGTCTCACATCTACTTTAGAGGCGTTTGATGGGAAATAGAAGGAGCTAATGGAAGCAGTTTTTATGGTGAAACGATCCAAAGAGAGGCAGTCGGTAGCTGAGCGAGATCTCGAGTATAGGACACAACAAGTTCACCACCTAAGGGAACAGTTGGCAGCAATAGCGCCACCGACCCCTTCTTCATCAGGGACGCCCTCTGTACCCCCTCAGCTTTGATTTTCATGTTTGGTCTTAGTGTCATTTCCCATTTTGTTGTATGTCGTCAGGAGACGACCTTCTTTTGGGGGGGGGATGATGTTGTCGGGTAATTATGTCATATTGTAATTAGAACGTTACGGGTGTTAAGGGTCGGTGGTTACGTGATGGTTGTCGGCAGTTGGCACCAGACAACCTACACCGACACCTATATATATGTACTTGGTTTCCTATTTCAGTGTGCAGATATTGTCGAAGAAAGTTATGTTTTGTATGTACTGGCATTTGGCATTAATGAATACATACATCTGAGTTTGTTTGTTTACTTGCATTGCTATATGCTGTCATATTTCCTACATTTTTGTATTGTTATGCACTGTTGAACACACACCCCTCGGGGGAAAACACCCATTGCCTGTCACGCATCCTTCATTTCCAAACCAACCACTTTTACCCTCTTCTAAACCTGAGTTGAGGCATGTCTCTCCCCTTGAAGTATCCAAAGAAAATTTTGTCTACCTAAAAACGATAGATTCCATCAACAAAAGATCCAAACTGTTCAACAAATTTTGGAAGTTAAATCCTTAGATTCTCCTCTATTGGAAAAATCCAACAATGTCCTACTTACTTGCATTCAATAGCAAAATGTTTGCATTAAATCCCTTCATGATAGTGTCCAATCTTTAAAAGATTGTCTGGTCTACCCACTCCACAACTTCAATTATCTTCATAACAGGAAAAAGGCCTTTAAACAACTACAAGAAACTCAATAAAATGGAAGAGGCTCCTCGAGGTGATACATTACAATGCCCAAGAAAAAGATTGCAAGTATCTCTCTCTAACAAAGTGTCAGCTCTTTGAAGCTTTGCTTGCCAAATATTGGAATTTTACTCTCTCTCTCTCTCTCTCTCTCTCTCTCTCTCTCTCTCTCTCTCTCTCTCTCTCTCTCGTTTGATTGGAATTTTGTTTGGTCCTTACCTGCCTTTTTCTAGTAAAGGACAAAGGCAGCTTTATAATATTCAAATTCATTTAGAATATTTTTCCTTTGTCAAAAAAGAAAAAATCCTTCAATAATAAGATATTATTCTTCTCGAAAGTCATCATAAAGTCAAATCATCCACCAATAGCAATTATTAATAATTATATTCACAACAAATGATTAAATTGTTTCTGATCTGTTTACAGCTGCAAGCATAATCATAACAATGTGAAGGAGATCAATCTTAGAAAAGGTTACAATGTAAACCTACCTCATTCACTTTGCTGATAGAAAAGGTTTGATCTGCTTTAAAAGTATTTAAAGCTGCATAAGTACCTGCAACTTGCCCCGTCCAAATTTCTTCCTGTAAATTTGTCATCAATGCTCATTACGAAACCTTAAATTAAGAGTGCATGTCAAACTTAGCTAGGACCCATTACTACAAATATAGCATAGGATATTTTATGTCAGATATTCATATGAACAAATCCAAACATAAAAAACATAAAGCCTGAATTTTAATGCTGAAATAACGATAAAAGTTTTGTTTCTAGATAATACAACTTAATTCATATCACAATGAAGACCATGAATTCATATGTCCTATCAGAAATTACAAAAAATATCCTATTGAGATATGCAAACGTACATCACGAGAATTTAAAATCAATCACAAAGAAGCAAATGCACTGTTAGAGCAATTCAATAACGTGAGGTAAGAAACAACTCCACAAGTACTCTAAAGAAGTATGATCACCAATATACTATGTGTCATATGTATCATTGTTATCTATTAAAATATCCCAGTAAATGCAATAAGATGATATCTATTCAGAACATGAACGTTTTCAAGTTCTTTTTTAAAACACTATGATCTTTACTGACATTTTGTTTTGTTTAATGTTATCCAAATGTCAGCTGAACCAACAGATTCTTGCAGGAATATATGAAAGCTAGTTGGGAATCATTATCTTATCATCCACAGATGCAATTTAATAATATTTTATACAAAAAACATATTCTTGCAAACAAAAACTGTAGAAGACTCGTAATGAAAGTCAAAACCAAACCTTGTAGGAACTTTTGATGAACGTGACTTAATCTAACAATTATCTGTATTTATTGTCAGGCCCTACCAAGTAATATTATAAAAAACTTCAAGACATCAACCAGATCATCAAGTCTTGATATGTGAAAAATATGCAGAGCTGGAAGAAAGAAAGCACTTTCACATCAAGGAAACCATTATTGCTTTTGTAAATAGAATTTTGTTAAACTTCACAGACTGTATGAAGCATCAATCCCACTAATTTACTAGTCATTAACTTAACAAGAAAACGATTCACAAATTACCCATCTTTTGGCTTAAAATATATATTCCTGCAATAAGACTGCCTAAGAGAACAATTTTACTCAAGGGCAATGTTGATTTCTGACAAGATAAAAGATAATCTGCTTCCTTTTGATAGATCATATCTTGACCTTGAGCAATGTATCTTCTAAAATTGTTTGTTGAAATTTCAGATTGTTGTCCACATGGAAAGAAATTCTACCTGTGCCAACTTAGAGACATTGAAAATTTTGAGATTGTTTTCATTAAGCATATCATGAAAACCAAGTTGAGTCGGAAAATCATCTTGAAATCTTTATTTGCCACAACCATTGTGATGGTACAAAACCCAAGCTGGATGACTCGAACTTGTGATAATTTTGTTTTCTGGAACCCTTCTTGTAAGTAGAACCAGATTTAATCACCTACCACACTCAGCTTGTCTCCAAGTTAAAACCTCATGAACCTTTTGACAAATCACAAAGAGATTATTAAGAAAGGGAGCCAGTTGATTTTATCCAACCTGCTCAACTAAATTCCTAGATGGCTGGTGTGTGTCTGCATTTTAATGTCTCTTTCAAGACAACTTAACTGGAACAGCACGTGAGGTAAAATATCTCTTCAAATTATAAGGGGAAGCTCCCTGACATCTAAACTAACTGTAGTCGGTAAAACTGCCGTAATAATAAATAATGTTTTGTTAGTATAATTGGCAGTGTAATCGGTTTGCTCCTGAGAGGTTGCTGGTAGTTGCCAACGGTTGACAGTCTTAACCAACTGCCAGGCACTACATATACTCTGAATGTTGTATCAGGAAATATTCATGATTGTACACATTACACTTTGATAATAAAGAACATATTTTTCTGCCATATGTTGTTGTGTTGAGTAATGTTATTTGGTATTATTTTCTGGTATTTTCTATATTCTGTTTACTCTACGTAATCAAGTTCGTTCCCTTCGGGAGTAAACACTAACATTGAACATTAACCTATAGAAAAAAATAAATCTTTTGGGTCATTTTGTATAAATGAAACAACTATCTACCTGTCTTTTTGGGTAAAGTACAAGCACAAGACCAGTAACAGCTCTTGTCTCACAAGCAAGATTTTATAGATTTTAAATGAAGACAATTAACTCTAAGCATAACAACAACACCTTCCTACTTGCTAAAACAAAGACCAATAATCAGACGCAAACAAGATTTCAAAGAAATTCAAATAATAATTTGGATCATTAACAACACAATCTCAAAATTGAAAAGCTACTTCACATGCAAAGCAATGACTTGGATATAAATATTGTAAGTACAAAGCTTGATGCTATAATCAACTTCAATTCAATTCATGAAATTTCAAACATATTGAAGCAAAAATAAGAATAATCAACAGAATAATATTTCAGCAACATAAGCATAGTATCAGCTATCATTAAGAATATTTGTGCTCGAAGCACTTATTTATATGTTAGAAGATACAAAAAAATTGAGATTTAGGATAATCATTAGTTTATCTTAAAAACCAATGTTATAAAGCATAAAAGCTTAAAGCAACCTGAAATAGGCCCTAAAGCACTTTAAAGAAAAAATGATCCCCCACAAAGAAAGAATAAAATCTAACTATAATCAGCCTAAAAACAGGCCCGAAACCTCCATCCAAAATAGGACCTCAAAAATAGCAACAGCCGAAAATTGTGCAGGCCAAAATTACTAGTTTGATGGATGAATCTCCATTGCAATCCTAAAGTAACTCTTTACTCTGAAAGCTGTCAAATTCTCTAAAGAACTTTGAAACCCTAACTACTTTCAGACTTTGCCAAACAATCTCGGTGACTCAAATCTGATTTCCTTCAGTGGAAACCAAAGAAATTCACTGTTTCAAAACCTTAGTCCTTGTTCCCAATGATTAAAAACCCTTCATGAGACAAATTTTCCCCACAATAGTCTGGAACCCTAACTGCTGGTTCTTGTCTCAGAACTTGATGACATTGTCACAAAAGGTGAAGACAAGCATAAAAATTAGACTTAAGCATGGCCGCATTATCCTGCTAATGTTCCTCTTCTGTGATTGTAAAATGCCCTGCAAACTTTTCTATTCTAACAGCTCATAACTAGTGATATATATTTGAAGACAGGGATATGGTGAGGGTGCATAATGGTTAACCTGCCATAATTTATCACTTTAAGTATTGCCTGATATAAGTGACTGAAACATTGTCTTTGCTACCTTAGCAGACTGGAAACATTGCCAATCATGGAAACTCCACAAATTAAACTAGGCATTTATCATGACAGTCTTGACCTCTTAACACATGGGAAGCAACTTTGTAATGTCCCCACTTTGAAATAGAATTTAATAATTGTAGTCACATAAATCTGTCCAGTTTAATTAAATGAATATTTGTTATTTATTTGATTAAAAATCCACTAGCCATCAGTTAATTAAATAAATATTTAATTAATTCATCTTCAAATATCCTCCTATTAATTAAATAAATTATTCAATTTATTTTAATTAATTCATTAAACCAAATTCAAATCAATTAAATAAATAAATCTTATTTATTTCATTTAATCCCCTTTCTTCTTTTAAATAAATTAAATAAAACATTTATTTAAATCATTTATCCCCCCCACTTGCATTTTCCTACAAATGCAGCTTGCACACATTTGTTGAAATAAATTAATTTTATTTTAATTAAAATCTTATTTTCCCTCACCCACCAAATCCACTTGCACTCCTAAACCCCTTCTAGATTCTTCTAAACCCTTCCTAATTAGCCTAATCCATCCCCTAATTATTGTCACATTCCTAAGCAACTTGGAGTCACTTCTCAAAGACTTCAAAGTCTTTGAAAAGCATTTAATGCTTTGTGTGTTTTACAGATTAACCTCTAAAGTCTTCCAAACCACTTATGGCTCTTACATGACCATTTATGGTTAACCCCTAACTCAACCCTCATATGACTCATGTGTCTCCTCAAGCATTTATTGCTTTGACCATGGTTATCCTTTTAACCTTTGCACAAGAGTTTATCCATTGGATAAAAGTTTTATTCTTTGAATAAAGAATTTATTCACTCAACCCAACCTTGACCTTAACTCCCAAGTTAACTCTCAGGTCATGTCAATCATTTAATGCTTCTTCCCTCTCCTCTCAACCTATCTCATATTGACACTTGTCATCCTGGGATTGGGTTGAAAGCCCTCACATGGATTGAATATCATTCAATCCTGACCCTTGTTGAGATTACTCAATCTCAACCATCCATTGCTCTATTTTTCTTATAAATAGAACCCATTTCTTCATAATCCAGATCCTGAAAAACTTGTATGCATTTAATCTATAGTCAATTTTACATAACATTTTAGCATAAAATCACTAATATATTGTCATTTTGGACTAAAATAAATCTTAGTTCATTTCATAATCTCTTATTTTAGCTTGTTTTTACACTTGCATAGCATAAGTTATAAACATTTTCAATCTTGAATCTCCATAAGCATCCATAGTGCAAAAAACTGTTGAGAGCTACACTAATTTGGAACTTGGAGAGGAGAGGAACAAGGGAGAAGGAGCTAAGAGCATGTTAGAAGGCATTTGGAGATGCCTTGTTATATTTACTTCCATAGTTAAATGTTTTAGCATGTTTTTAGTGTCTCTTTTGATATGCCTGCTTAGATTAGTTTTTGGTTGATTAACACTAACGGTTTCTTGTGTTTTTGTGTGTTATACGACCATAGATTCTAGTCTAACCTTGTCCATTTTGCAGAGCATCAATAATAAATAATAAAAAATAAATTAAAATACAAAAAAATAAAAAGAGAATTTAAATTAAAATATAAAAGAATGAAATTATATATAATTAAAATGTATTTAAGTTAATGAATGGTCAAACGGCATGAGATGAAAAGTTGTGATTCCCTCAAACATGAGATATAAAAGGGAGAAGAGAATCTCATTTGAGAAGGGGGCAGAGGAAGAAAAAGGAATGGAGCATGTGAATCAAAGAAGAATGAATGGAAGAAGGGGATGGGAAGTAAATAAGGAAGTGACTCTTTCAAAGGAGGGCAAAAATTATGAAAGGTTGTGACTCTTTCGAAAGGGTGGTAACTATGAAAGGTTGTGACCATGACAAAGGGCAGACATGATGAAAAGGTTTGACTATCTCTCTCACATTGGAAAATATAAAGGGGAGAAGGTTTCATTTGAGGACATCTAAGGGAGATCAACATAGGAAATAGTTTATTATTTCAAAGTTAGTAATGAAGGGTGGCGACTCAAGCCTTTTGAAACGTGGTGACCCTTTTACCAATGAAGTATAAAGGAGATTATTCCAATCATTCAAAGCAAACAAAAAATCAATCAGAAAATTATTCTATCAAATTAGCATCCATTCAATCATCATTCACCAATATATCAAACTAGCCTTCGTTACATTATCACTCACCAATACCTCAAATCATACAATCAAAGGAATTCCTTCAATCACTCATCAATCATTTAATCAATCGATCAGCAGCAGAAATAATAATATATACAGCAAACTGAATTCTAGAGTAACTTCTTCATATATTGTGGTATGAGAAGATAATTATATTGTTTATGCATGTCTTTATGTCTAATGTGTGTGTGTATGTATTTATACCAGATTGTATGCAGATATGAATGTCTAAATCTAACATTAATATCTATGCATTTAATAACATGAATTCCTATTTGCAATAATTGATCATGTTCGGGGAAAAGGAACGAAATGCAAGAAGGGGGAACAGTGAAGGATACCTCACTAGGCATGCCACCTCATGAGACCGGTTAAGGACCACATGAGGCCAAGGAGGATAAGGTCCGCCCTTGGGCCTAGGGTCAAGGGTCAATTTAGGGGCACCCGATTGCATGTCTTCCCTACAAACCCATATTGATCAATTGTTGACATGAGCTAGAATGGACCCTCAATCATAAGAGGAGAGAAGGATGGCATGATAGAGGGAAACGGCATACAAACCCAACTAGTGCACCACCTCATGAGAACAGTTAAGGACCACATGAGGCCAAGGGGGATAACGTCTGCCCTTGCGCCTAGTGTAGAGGATATATGGGGTACCTTATCATGTTACCCAACTCTACCGTCGTTTTGGTTGAAACCTCATAAAATCATTTAGATTTGTTATGTGCTATAAATATGTATATCCCTTAGCCCTAGAAATGGAAGTATTCTATGAATTATATATACATCATTATCTAACATGCTTGCATGTTCCCAAGGCAGACTTATCTCATCTTATTCATAAGTAAAGGTTATATCCCTAACTATATTATGTTCCTTGTTATTGTGAATTTAGGGCAAAGTACAAGGTAATCCAAAAAAGGGACATTACAAACTTGGGTGCACCCTTTTTGTCACTCTAACCAGCCAAAGCCATCAAGAACAGATCACGCACCCTTTTACTGTATCTTTGTCACTTAAAGTTGTCAAAAACACCATCAAACGCATTTTTTAGTCATTACTAAACAGCATCTTGTATCAGACTTGAGAGCTATTTCATGTATTTATGCCACTTAAAATGTTAAGATTTCTTCTTAGGTGCCTCTCTGACCTGTGCTTGCCATTTAAAACACTACATCCTCTATGTGGCTATTTTTGTTCTCTTTGACAATTAAAAGGTACCCTCCACTGTCAGGCATGCCTCATGCCCCCTTCTGCCACTTAAGACGCTTTTCTCACTGCTCAAGTGTGCCTCTTAGCTATTTATGCCACTTACACTAATCAAACCCTTCCTAAGTCTCATCAAACCCTTCCTAAGTATACCTTTATGTCATGGATGTCACTTAAATGCAATCAATCATCACTAAGACACCCTATTTTGCAACTCTTGTCTCCAAAACACATTGTATCACACTCGGGCACACCATATGGTCAATCTTGTCCCTTAAAAGCATGATAGGAGCCCATTTTAGTAACTCTAGGCTGCCAAGCATGCAAATTGACCACATATGCCACTTAAAAGTCCTTCATATTGACCTATGCACACATATCAATTACGTTTGCCACTTTACTGATCTTTTGGTCCATCTTAAGGCACACTTCCATCATGACTTAGCCACTTAAAACCCTGTTCTAAGTACCAATTTCCAACCCCTTTGCCATTTTGACTGATTAAATGAATAGCAGGCATGCTTGGAGGTTAAAATTGTTACTTGAAGGTCATTCCAATCAGCCCAAGCACACCAAACACTGAACTTACTCTTCTCTGGCACACCTACATGCATTCTTTGGCACTTGATTTGGCGAATGGTCAATACAAGATTGAATAATGACAATCAATCCACAAACTACTCACTACTGAAGACATGAAAATAGGCTTACATATTTGGTACCTTGATAAAAAGACCTGACAAAACCGACATGAAGAGTCAAAACATTAAAAGTTGCACAGGGTGCAATAGTCAGTACAGCTGCTACTGGAAACTCATAGATTGTGAATGTTGGAACCCAAAGCACACTTTGAAAGGTGAAAACCCTATGGAAAAATACAGAGCATGACTATAACTATGTTGAACATCATGGTGATACTTGTTCCAGTTTGTTTTGCCTGGTGGTAGTTGCAGAAAGCATGTATAAAGGTCATGTTTACTATCTCTACTTTGTCATCAATTTAAGTGGTAGAAAAAGCTTAAGAATGAAGCTTGCTACCAAGCATTTTCGACAAGCCTGCACAAAGTAGCCGAGAAACCTAGTATACTTGTCAGAAGTGAATTGTTTAGATGATAAACACAATAATATAATTATTTCTAATAGTGATGAATTTAGTAGTGGCAACAAATAACTTCTCCCTACCCTTCAGTAAAATCAGGGCTTGATATTGAACTAGTAATGATTGTTGAATATAGTGTTGTCATTGATGTCAAGGAGATTGTTCAGTTGTTGAGTATAGTATGTCAAAGTATTTGAGAGCAATGCATAATAGAATCTAGTAATGACTAGATAGCTCTCTTGTAGAATATAATGTTACCATTATGTGTCAGGATCTGTTGTTATTGATTGTCTAGTGTATTTATAGAAGCCTGGAAGTGTTTGCAGTGAGTTAATGTAAGTACTAGAAATAATAATACAAATGATAATGCATACCAGATACAGCAGTAAAATATATCTTTATTCGGACATGAAATTATTAAAAAGAAGAAGACCAGAGATGGTCGGCCAAGGATTACAATTGACCCGACTATTCCATACTATCTTCCTTGGCAGTACACAACATATTTAAAGGAACCGACCGTTGTCAAGAGGTACACAACCGTCAACCAACCAAAAAAATAATTGAATAAATAATCGGATGAATTAATTACGAATATACAGTGTATATAAAGGAATTAGAAGACGGTGTTCTAAAAAGAACGAACCGTTAATCTAAAGCTTCAACATGAAGCTAAAAAAGCTTAAAACACTAAATAAAGCTAAAAAGCTAAAATCTAAAAAGCAAACTATGCGTTCTTATAAAAGAAGCAAATGTTGCACTTAAAAGACTAAATGAACTAAAAAGCTAAATGACTAACTAAATGACCATTAATAGAACAACTAAAAAGGTAATTGACTAAAAGAATTAATTATTCTAATACCCTCCCTTAATGGTTATTGTATCAACTAAGTACCCAACAAAAGACACTACAGGTCTTTTAATCACAAATGCAAGAACACTTTGTTGCTGCAAAGACCCTCCTAGGATCTGCAAAGTGTCAATGACCAAGAATAGTTGATTCTATCCAACTAATGTAACCCTCACATGCAAATTATAAAACCATCACACACGAAATACTGAACCTGAAACCATGATTTTGAGGAAAAATCAGCAAACCCTCCAAAGAGAAACAATCACAATTTCAGCAAAAACCGCAAAAACTTTTGCAAAAGAAAACTGAGCATTGTTTGCTCCAGCAACTCCAAAACACTGCAAGATACCACAGTTGCAAATGTTTGCCCCAGCAACTCTAGGTGCAACCCAAAACAGACTGCAACAAAGCACGATTTTTGAGGAAAAAACGATCAAATCTTGAAAACTTCGCAAATCACAAGAATCCCACGCGAACTTCACAAATTATAGATGATTTTAGAGGAAAAAATCGAAAAAACCAACAAACAATTTTTGAGTAAAAAATCATGAAAACCTATGGACAATTTTTGAGGGAAAATTTGTGAAAACCTATAGACAATTTTTTAGGAAAAAATCGTAAAAACCTACAAACAAATTTTTAAGAAAAAATCGTGAAAACCTAAAAAACGTCGTGCAGCAAAATACTAGACATCACGTGGCAAAACCCTATTTTTTGAGGAAAAAATCAAGTAAAACCCTCCCATGATTTTTTGTGGAGAAAAATTAGAAAACCAAGCAAATAATTTTTAAACAGATAAAAATTATAAAACCCACGAAATAATTTTTTAAGGACAAAAATTATTAAAAACCCAAAACAGGAAAACCTTCTGTTAATTTCCACCAAAATGTGAATTGCCACAAAAGGGCATGAGAAACCCGTAGCTGCCACCCGAATCGCGGATAACAAAACAAACGAGGTAAAGAAAATCGTGTGGAAAGAAACCACAAAGCCAAAAACTGCAACCATATTAAACGAAACCCTTGTCGAGACTGAGATCTGTTGTAGGTAGAGACAAAATTGCGAAATATTTCGCAAACTAAAAAACACAGACTATTGCCTACACAGATCACGGAAATCGTGGGAAATGAAGACTATTGCCGTGTTGTGGAAACAAAAACCCGACGCAGAAGAAAGAAAAAACGCGGAAGGAAATTATTTCGCCGCCATACCATGCAGGCAAAGAAAGACACCCATCGAAGACAGAAGACAACAAAAGAGCCGCCCACAAAAACTGGAAAAACACCCACAAAAAAATCACAGTAACATAAAACACCGAAAACCTTTGGCAAAAAGCGCACCCAGAAACAAATGCACAACAAGCACAATCTACAGAATCAAAAAAAAAAGCCTAGCAATCCACGAACCGAAATTTGCAAATCTGCTTTTTTTAAAAAACACTAAAAAAAATTTTGGGAATTATTTCCAGATAGAAGGGCTCGATGAATTTTTATTAAAAAATTTGCAAAATCCTAAAAAATCCCATCGACCCGCTTTGATACCATGAAAAATAATTGAATAATATTGATACAAATAAATTAATTATGAATATACAATGTATATAAAGGAATTACAAGACGGTGTTCTAAGAAGAACGAACCGTTAATCTAAAGCTTCAACATGAAGCAAAAAAAGCTTAAAATGCTAAATAAAGCTAAAAAGCTAAAATCTAAAAAGCAAACTGTGTTCTTATAAAAGAAGCAATAGTTGCACTAAAAAGCTAAACGGCTAACTAAATGGCCATCAATAAAACAATTAAAAAGGTAACTGACTAAAAGAATTAATTATTCTAATACAACCGACACTAACTACCCAAGAGTGACAACCAACTAAATACAAACAATTAATACATTGACTAATAACAAATATTATAAAACATAAAAATAGGCATTTTATGCCAACTACAGTTACTATGGTTTGTTAATCAAAGACTGTATGTGTATCAAGTTGCTCTATCATGGTTTTTGGTACCACACTCTACTACAGTAAAGAATTTTAGCTTGTGGTTTGGACTATGAGTAAGGCGACACATGAAGACAAATCTAAGTTTCAGAGGCTATGCTCCAAAAGTCAAAAAGTTGGAAGTGAAAGGGTATTCATTGTGTTAGTTTGTTGACTATGCTAAAGGTTTGTTGGATGCACCAGAGAAAGGAAGCGTGTGCCAGCTGGAGGAAGCATGTGAAGGTAGTTTGGGACCAATTGAGTTCATGATGGGAACCGCATAGTGTGTTCGTACTCATTTATAACATGATGGCTTTTGGACTAAGCTGACTACACATCTCATGGTGTTTGAATTAAGAAAGATACTTTTGGCCGACTTGCGAACATTGTAAATGAGTTCTAGGATGACATGAAGATGTAAATAATGTATTGGAATGCATATATATTGCTGAGCAGTTTCATTCAAATGTGTATAAAATATATGAAAATATCTATGCAATGAGCAGAAGAGGGTGAGAGTAAAGTATGAGAACTAAAATGTATATCCTATACACACTATGAGAGTGTTGTGAAGAAGATCAAATCAGACTGATGATGGTAATTGAGTTTGGAAGGTCCGCATAAAATATCTTTTGTATTTCCCATATTTCCTTTGTAATTGAGGTTGGCGCCTCATAATCTAAGTTGGTGCTCAGTTCTTTGAATTAGGTGATTGGTGTCTCCTATAGGTTGGTGCTTGCAAATCATTGTAAGTTTATTATTATTTTGTTAGGCTAGATTTGGGCAGTAAATCCAAGCAGTTATTCTCATTGGGGTTTTCCCCTTCTGGATTTCCATGTAAATTTGGTGTTCTCATGTGTTGATGTGTTGATGTGTTGATGTGTTTTATATCTTGCATAGTTGTTTTGATAATATTGCGAGATGCAATACAGGTGTATATGTTGCATTAAGTTTTGAAGTTAAAAATTGGTACATACTGATTCACCCCCTCCCCCTTCTCAGTATATTTGTGTGCTCAACAATGGTAGCCAATACTTTCATGTTGTGATCATGCTAGGAATGGAAGGCACTCCATCCTTACTTTGAAACTTTGTGGACTTCTTCTCTGCTGCTCAGCTTTTACTATTCTTCCCCTCTATTTGGTTTTTATATGCTAGGTAGTTGTTGGATACACAGTGTTGTGGAGCTGATCTAGTCGTTTGGCTCTCGAATTTTTGTATGCCCAAATCATTTTTATTAACACATTGTAACTTTATATTGTTTGTTGAGAAATTGCTTGCAACTGTATTGTGTTAGAAACACGGTTGCCGTTTCACCAAAAGATCAACCTATTAATGCTCGATACAACTTCAAGATTTAGTAAATCCACAGGAGGCGGTTAAGTCATGTGGCAAACTCGAGTGGTGCACTGCACAGTACAAGGAAAACAAGGGCTCACACCTTGCAACCACCCCCCCCCCACCCCCCCCCCCCGCACATACAAGCGAGGGGTTTGAACCCATGAACTAGGCTCTAATACCACTTGTTAGAAACACGGTTGCCATTGCACCAAAAGATCGACCTATTAATACTCGATACAACTATGAGATTTAATAAATCCAAGGGAGGCGGTTAAGCCATGTCACAAACCCGAGTACTACATTGCACAGCACAAGAAAACCAAGGGCTCACACCTTGCAACATATTGCTGCCTGTCATAAGACTTGCAATTATTGATCTACGTAAACTGTGTTATATCAACAATTTGTGTTTGAATTTGAACTCAAATCAAATGGTTTGAAGTTGAACTACTTTCAGTTTACATTTTTAGCTATGCTTTATGTTACATTTTTATAGAGTTTACGTACTTTTCAGAATCTGGGGTTCCTTTTTACCCTAACATTTTCTACTGTAACCAAATATACTTTTCTATCTGGTCATTTGTGATCATTAGTACAATATTTTCATTCTAGAGACATTTTAAGAGCAATTTATTTCGATCTGTTTGTGTATATTAAAAAGTACCATAAGGCAGTAGAATATTAGTGGGAAATATTATGGCTATGGAATTTATTATTAGTATTTTAGCAATTGTCTATTTGCCTCTATAATCTTGAGCAAAGAAATTAAAACTCTCTAAATTAAATGCAGAATCGCAAGTAACAGCAGGCTAAAAAGGACTGTTAAGTTACTTTCCAGAGATTTTTGGGAAAGTAATTGTAAGTCTGACAGAAAAACTCAGCTTCCTGCACAGAATCACAATCTCACGGCTATAATAATTCCTTTCTTGCTAATCTTATAAAAGACTCTTTGGTGAAAGGAGTTGCTTTTGCTGTTAAGGGGATTCTGAAACCTCTGTATGGCTGTGAGCTTTAGAAAATGCAGGTCAAACGAAATATCACTCATGAGGTCCAAAAGTGAAAGCATGGTTGAATAGGTCTCCAACCTTTAGATCTCATGTTTAGTTTTTTTGCAGTTAGGACAGAAAGGTCAGCTATTTTGTGAGTATACGGAAGGAATGGAAGCAAGTTAAACACCTTGATGTTCGGCAGGGCATTTTCACCTGGTCTGGGTCTTCATTCCAAAGCTTTTTAAGTTTTAAGTCTAACAGATTAGACCTTGTGCATTAGAAATAAGGCTCTAGTAATTGTTAGAGTGTGCTCTGCTTGAAAATGGTTCTCTGAAGGTATCAAGTCCTTTGGTAGATTTTTGCATAATGATAAAACTATTCCTTGTAGTGATCTAAAGTTGGTTTATAAAGTCCCCAAATAATGGAGAAGTACTTATCTATTGTAGCTAAATCTTTGAGTGCTTTTCCTTCTAAAATCAGGTTGAGCTTTGACACAGAAATTAATGATAATATAAGGTGGCTTAAGGGACTCCCAATCGCTAGAAAATTCTTCCAAGCAAGTGTATGACAAACTCTTCTTCTCCCAAGACGTCATTAAGAAACTTATTGTGATCCTTATAGAAGGTTGTGTGATAGGTTTAGCGTTTTAAATGTTTAGTGTTCGAGCATTGAGCCTAAGAAGTCTTGATTTAGGTGGCTCTTGTTACATCAAAATCTTGTAATTGGATCCACTCTTGGTGCTTGTTGTATTGACATTGATCCTTGTTCTGTTTGTAATAATAACAATCTATTATTCCTTTTTCTTAGTGTCCTTTTGCACAAACTGTGTTGAAAATATTTGTTACTGCTTCAGCTAAGTTAGGAAGGATCCTATCAATTAGTATGATGTTTTATTCAGTTTGTTTGATACTGGCAAGTGCACTTTAAGTTTCGCAAAAAGCTTTGGTTTGTTATGTCCGCTGAGTTTCTATAGTTTATTTGGAATCTGGAAAAAAAATATATATTCCACAGTAACACAAGGCTACCTATTGACTTCATCAGTGAAGTCAGATTCTCTCTTGTTGCATTGTAGGTTCAACTCATCCTAAATTCCACAAAGCTAAGCTCAAATAATACCTGGACACTGGCTCATTGATCATTCAACAGAATTATTTGGTTGGGACAGGATCCTTCCCAAGAGTTGCCCTGTTCTGGACTAGACAAAGTATGATGTTAAGGCTGATGAGGAAGAGATTGAATCAGCCTGGAGCAGCAGTGTAGAGGGACCTATGTCTTTTTTCCAAGAGACCTGGTGATGTTTGACATGATCTTGACTAATGATATAGCTATTGTCTTCTCTGCTTTTTCCATAGATTTCTTTGTTGATGCTTTGAGGTATCAGCTGTCTATTGGTAGCCCCAGATGTTGTTAATTTTGCCACTCCATGTTGTTGGTTTACATTTTCCTCTTTGAAACTATCACTTCGTTATATTGGTCTCATTTTAGATGCTTTTGCTGGGCATGTATCTTTGTAAACTTTTTACATCAAATAAAAGGTTAAAAATTCCTCATATCATGAAACTAACAAAATAAAACAAATTAAGATTTGATCCAGCTTCATAACATGCACATAGGGATAAAGGGTAAATTTAAATGTCATACTCAATACCTCTGGTTTAGAGTCTGGCATGAACATACACAAGCCAAGCTCATGATTAAGAACAGCAATTCCTCCTGGTTGCTGGCAACCTGTGAAATACAAATAATCGGCATCCTGCCGGAAAGGATAAGGTACAACATCAGTCATCATTTTGACTGGAGCAGATGGCATGATGATCAAACTCTTTTCTGGGAGCAGCTCGAGCAATTTTTTCCTCCTCCTTATAAATTGCTGTTCTGTAATGCCAGGTGTTATTTCTCCTGTAGCTACTACCTGTGAGACAAAACAAAAAGATAATCAGAAAAATCAAATTGTATTTGGTAGTAACTGAAAGAGAAAACAGAACTTTTTCATACTTGGAACAGAAAAAGAATGCATAAAATAGACGCAGCAGGTAAGGCGCCCATTCGATCCTTCTAATCACCCAGATCCACCTGTAAGGGAACCATTTATCAGACTTTGGTAATTATACAATCTCTGATTTGAATGCAGATGTAGGGCAGAGTTTGTTAATACAAATAGCATCGGTCAGATAAAACTGATACAAACCCCTTTTCATCAGATAGCATTAATGCAGATATATATATATGTTCGATCTTGAAGATGTATGAATATATATATGAAGTAATAATAATTACTTCATATGTATATTAATATATATTGATATATCATGATCTATCGAACTCCTTCATAACTATCCATTTGGACTTAATAAAGATGCCACCGATATATTATCGGATGTGATTAGTAATGCACCAATTAATATATCGGGCTTGTTTAACTACCACCGATTGGGAATCGGTTAAGGATGCCTTAGTTACCGATACATATTATCGGGTTATGCATTAACACCGATAACAATCGGTTAATATGAATCACGTAAAGGCACCGATT
This sequence comes from Cryptomeria japonica, assembly GCF_030272615.1. Lineage (NCBI taxonomy): Eukaryota > Viridiplantae > Streptophyta > Pinopsida > Cupressales > Cupressaceae > Cryptomeria > Cryptomeria japonica. Next base: position 548,466,087 of record NC_081405.1, read on the forward strand.
TATATCGGGTTAATTAGCATCATGTCGGTTGGGTAATGATAGGATGCGATCAAGGGTTATCTTGATCGGTTATGTCCAAAGGACATAACCGACCAAGGCAACTCTTGGTCTTCCCCCATTATCTTATATAACCCGATTAATTTGCTTGGAGAAGGACATTGGAATCAATTAATGTTCTCTCTCCATCTGCAGGAAATAGCAATCAGACATATTACATTGTGAATAAAAGAAATAAATACACTATTGTATTTCATATATAACTTGTTTTCAAATTGAAAATTGCTTATACATTTACAGAGTTAGCCTCTGTAAGTAAACTCCCGTTTTCCAAAACTGAAGTCTATTCTCTGTAACTGAAGTAAATACCTGGTTAAAAATTCCTGAAATCTGAATTCATTGTATTCTGGAATATTGCTCTTGAACAATCTATCTCTCGCAATCAGTTTAAATTCTGTTATTACATATCTATAAACCAGTTGTTCTTTTTGGAATCATTTTAAGACTCAATGATATAGGAACTAGGATTCTTATATCTTCAAACTATTACATTTTTTTGTGTAACTATGAGGTTTTTATTTTTTGCCAAGTCCCAAGTCCAAGTCAAAATTTTGGGCTGCCAAGTTGAGTTCGAATCTGAGTCTTCAAACTATGGTTTAAATGAAGTCCAAAAAGCCATGGTTGAACCTTTGAATGAAGGCATGATCAAACCCTAACATAGTCAAACAAATGATGAACATATGGAAATTGCTACCATAAATCAGCCTGAATAAGATTAAACAATGACTGGTTGCATTTGATCATCTATATCAGGAAATAATTGGCCACATCCGATGATCTATATCAGAAAAACCCTAATAATAAATCTGCTGCTATCTTCTGACATGCATCCAAACACCAAGCAATCTTGTAACTCCAACAACACATGTTTAACTGATAACTGAGCTGCCTAAAATAGACCCTAACAAACATCTTTCTGATCTATTGCTGCTGAAAACCTTCCATTCCTGCTGTCCCAGGAATTTGGCATCTAGAAATTGAAAAATTAGCCCATTGAGAGTGAAAAAAGTCACTTGGAAGAACGAAGATATGGTGTTGGACTATCTTAAGGAAGAATATGAAAGATGGCTGCTGAAATTTCTTATAATGCTTCTACTGCTCTTTGAAATCCTTTACCAAGAGCACTAAACCCTCGCACAGACCTGCAAAAAAATGACAAACTATCTTATTTCTGCTGTGAACAGCCGAGGCAAATTGCTTTGTAAAGTTTGAATGATGAATTATCTTCATGTGGACATTGAGTCCTTCCTTGCATGCTTTAACTTGTTGATTTTTGCTTTTAGGCAACTGAGAATAGAAGAGGTGCCCCTTTTGCTAAAATCTTCCTTCACAATCAAGTTTAGGCAGAGAAAATAAGTGGTGAAGGCAAATGAAATTTGCCTCCTAGCTCAATGAACCCCGTTCTTTTCATGCTTTACATGCCTCTAGCAAAGATCATTGTGTGTCTAGCCACTTTGAAAGTGCACTGGAGGGGTATTTGGATGTCAAAGCCATTGTAAAAGTGCACCTTGCATGGTTTTTATGCAGAGCTCACTAAACTGTTTGCCACTTTTTGATATGCTGAACAGAATAATTTGATGGCACAACTCCCTCAAAAGTGACCTACTTTTGGTTCTTTACCTTTGGTAAAAATTGCTTAACTCATTGCCCTAATTTCATATGCTGAGCAGAAAATTTCAATGGTTCAACACTGGACAAGAGCACCTGGGGTTTTTGGGTTGAGATTCTCCTCATTTAATCACTATTTCAGTGTTTGGGCAGAACTTTATCATGGTTGGACCATCTACTATGCTAGGCATACTTTCACTAAGAATTTGCCCACTTTTCCTTATGATGGCGGTGTTCACTCATGGCTTAGCCACCTAGGATTTGTACCCAGACTTGATCTTATTCCCTTAGTCTTCCTTAGACACAGATTTCTTAAACCTTTGCCATATCTTATCACTATTGGCAGAAAAAAATTGTTGCAAAGCCACTCAAAAGGTGCGCCTAGGAGGAGATCCATGTGACTTATACCCAAAAGTGGAGAATTGGATGAAGAATGCCAATAACTTAAAACTGAAAAGCAGGACTTTGTGATGGTTAGGCAATCAAAAGCATGCACCAAATCCATGTAGGCTACATTTCCATTTTTCCCTTTCATTGCCACAATCATCATCGATAGGAACTGTATCAATTTTTATTTGGAATAGTACAACCTAAAACATCCTGCAAGAGTTGTTAGCCAAAAAAAGACCACGACACAACAACCTTGCAACCTAATGGGGAAGACTAGGTTGATATTCCTACAGAACTTTTCCTGCAGTCAAATTCGTAGTCAGTAACCATGTGTTTTGTGTCAATTGATCAAATGTCAGCTAAGTTTTCCAAGTTTGTGGACAAAACCATGTGTTTTTTGTCAATTGATCAAATCAGCTAAGTTTCCTTTCTGTCAAATTTCTAAGGTCATCAAGTCTTCGTCTATTTTGACAACTAATGATGTTTGTAAACTGCTCATTGGTAAATAATGAAGAAAGATGATCAAAATCTTGTGTGTTTGAGAGATCCAGCACAAATGGAAGAGGACACGGGATGGAAACCTTGAACACATTGGGAAAAGAAGAACTCTTCAGCTTGCCATTTGAATGGCAATGTCAACAGATTAAACAATGAAGGAAAGAAAGTGAGCTGTCAAAGAGGTGCAATTTCAAGGTGACCAAACTAGCACAAGTTCATGCCTATAAAGTGGTGAATTGACAATGATGACATAAAACTCCTCCAACCACACATCTAGTGCACTTTCAAGGTGATCAAGCCATTGCAAATCCATGCCTAAGTGGAACCAGAAACACTTCTCAGTAAGTTAATCTAGATTGGCGCACATTTGAGTTGGCTAAGCCACAACAAATCCACATCCACACTCATGAAGTGGTTAAGTGATTGCAAAAGTGATCCTAAGTTAGAAACAGGAAATACAGCATTTGATGGGCCAAATCAATGTAAAACTCTACTCAAGCAGTGGCTAAAAAGGCCTCAAACCATGCCCTAAGCATTTGAGTTGAATCATTGCATGTTAAGCACACTTTTTGGATAGTTGAATCAATAATAAAGATCCTTCTCGAACATGATTAAAGCAATATAAATCTGCTCTAGCCTCTCCAAGTCCTATAAAGACCATTTGAAATGCACTTTCACCAATCATAAATCATCCAAAGAAGTCGCAGGCTTTTTTATGACCACTTAACAACTAAACAAGTGTAATAAAGTGTAAATATGCATTAATGATTTAGACTTATCCTGCATCTTGTCCTTACAAGTGATAAGGATTCTTTTTGTAAGTGAAGCTAATTTTTGGAAGATTATATTTTTAACAAATTAGTATAAAGATAGGAGCAAGATAGAAAGATTACAACATACCAATGTTACCATGAGACGGGGTACTTGGTGACGCCAGAGATAGGCACTAGTACCAATACGGCTAATTTTCAAAAATAGGAGACGGGGTACTTAGAGACACCAATTTATTTTTAATGTAATTTAATAATTTCCAGAAAATATCATGACATAGAACTTTGAAAACAATGAACAGTAGTAAAGTTTAAAATTAACTTTAAAATTGAACAAAAACTGAAATTAAAATTGCTTATACTGCTTGCACCGTAGCCAATCCAAATGGTTCAATGAAAGTAAGGTAATATAGGTGTTGAGTACACTCAATATTCTTGGCTAAATAGTAAAGGCAATTTCTTTTTAGACCATTACAATGACAGGAAATCAGTCATGCAATTGTTTTTGTCCCTCTCAAAAAGTCTAAATTATCAGTAGATCCGATCACTATTACTTTGCATGGATTGCTGTCTTCCTATGGTGTGGTTTCCTAATCTCCCTTCAACTTTTTTTTGTTGCAAACTTATTTTACTTATTTCCCTTCCTTTTTTAATATCCCTTGCTGTTATATGACTGATGATTGCTGAATTGGGACTCAAGGAATATTGTCAAACACTTGGTGTGCGAGTGGTAGTTGGCTGTTATGATGTTTTCAATTTGATTGCTTGTCAATTTGAACATAAAGGTGCAAAGCCTTAAATTGAATGCTAATTGATTAACTACAAGTAGATGCATGAAATGAGATACATGGCTAATGCAAGTACAAGTCACACCTACAGCCAAGTGACATTATGTCAAACACTTGGCATGCAACTAACATGCTGGACATAAATGCACATTACAACAGATACATGGTACCAAATCATAACCCCTTTATTGGATGCATTACCAAGTACAAAATTACCAAGCTACTTGGTTTACAAAGATATATGCCTCAGACTATGTATGCACACCTACAGCAGCAACAATTAAGTGACTAGATGGCAATATAAACTGCTACAGATTATAATAGAAACCTGATTATAGAAGAATCCGATGTTGTAGTTGAAGAAGCAATCGATAACCAATTAAAGGGATCCCTTCTTGGCTCAAGTCGAAGCCTTCTCACAGCCGCCCCTGTTCTAATGTGAATAAACAATATTAAATTAATCACAGCCTCCAAGTTCCCTCTCAAGCATCAAAAACCATTGCTATACCCTCACAAATGGAGCGCTCCAACTAGGAAGAGAAATCGATGCCTTAATGAGCCTACATGAAAGGAATCGTGGTTTTCCTGTAGCTGTTATGAAGTCTGAGAATGACTGAGATTTTTACTCAGAATATGAGAGATGCAGTTGACTCTTAAGATAGCAAAACGATGAAGACTTCTAACACCAAATTGTCTCCAAAGATCACTCAATCGAACTTAGCAAATTTGGCCTTTGGTCACCAAATTGGCACAATGAAGAGACTGAAGTATCTCCTCCAATCGCTGCAATAATCTCAACTGATAGTTTCACAGCCTCAAAATTGCTTAACCTATGAGAGTTTTCGTTCCCAAAGGCTCAATAATGGAAGAAACCCAAAATGGTTCCTTCTCCATACAAGAACTCCAAATCAAATATCAAATCCTGGATGATGAAATGTCTAGCTGACCCTTCTATTTATACTTTTTCACTCACTTGACGTCAGCCTTCTAGAAGCTTTATTATGAAATTAGTGACTTTTAGATTATTTATTTTATTTAGTCACTTTATTAATTTAATAAAATATAAAGTCATCTTTAAAATATAAAATAATGAGATAACTCTATATAATATTAAATTAATTATTATCTCCCTTATTTCTCCAATCCAACTGAATTTAGGAGATCATCCACTGACTAGATATCTGCCACCATCAATCCCCTAACCACGCTCATTAGCCTACGAGGGCCATGAATAGGCTAAACGTCCAGAAGCAATCATTAGCTAAAAAGGGGACATGACACCTTTTTTGCCTTTTACCATGTTTTCCCCTAAGTTTCTGGCGGGAAATGTCAATTTCTAGTTGGGAGACTTCAGAGATGATGGGAGATGGCAGCCAAAAGCACCTTGTGTGTTAGGACGTTTCCAGGGACATCTCTGGTACCGAAGACGTGTCTCCATCTCCAAGACCCACCTAAGGGGGTAGGAGACACATCTCCCGATAACCATGCAACATACTAAATTGAGTGAATTTTTGTGCAGCTGTGATTTGAAGGTGTAATTATCTATGTATGCTTCCGCATTTTGAAGTTTTCATAATTATGTGATCTATACAAATGTTATTTAGGTTTTTAGCATTAGGACATAATCAATAGATGTTTTGAAATTCCTTCATTGTATCAAAAACTCAAGGTTTGGAAACCAAAAAGGTTGTAATGTAAATGTATTGTAATTTCCAATTTAATGGACAGGTTATATGCAGGATGGTGTATTTGAATTTTATATTATGTCAATGATACTAATATTGTAATCTTTCACTTTTACTGCAGGTAAGGAGAATGAACATTTATCGATTTCAATGACATCTCCTTTGATTGGAATGTTGTATAAGTAGTAGGGTGGCCACGATCAAGTGGCACCTTGATCGGACATGTCTTTTAGACATGTCCAACCAAAAAGACATGTCCGACCAAGATGTCACTTGGTCGTGACCCCTGCTAACCAATTCATAATTAATCGGTGCTTCAGACATACCCGATAATGAATCGGTATCTTAACAGCGTTTATATCATGCCCGATAATGAATCAGTGTAGACATGTCCGACCAAGGTGCCACTTGGTCGTGACCCCTGCTAACCAATTCATAATTAATCGGTGCTTCAGACATACCCGATAATGAATCGGTATCTTAACAGCGTTTATATCATGCCCGATAATGAATCGGTGTCATTAATGATAACAGCGTTTATACTATGCCCGATAATGAATCGGTGTCATTAATGATAACAGTGTTTATACTATGCCCGATAATGAATCGGTATAATTGCTGATGATAATAGTGCTTAATGATAATAGTGTTTTAATCATATCTGATCGATATCATATGTTAATTGTTTTACAGATAAAACATACCCGATTATGAATCGGTATCAAAGCATATGGATTAATAACATAAACAATAACAAAAGTTGTTAGTATTGTATGCTATCGGGTTAATACCCCGATAGCATATTAATGCCGATATGAATCGACATTAATATGCTATCGGGTTAATAGCCTGATAGCATTATAGATTGACGTTTAACATAGTTAAGCAGGTCGTCAATCTAATCCAATATTAATATCATGATTGTGATCAAAACATAAAGCATGAAATGAGTAAACAGAACATAGGAGATTACTGAGTTAGAAGGGTCTTATCTTGCAGAGGCTACTAATGCTTTAATACTCCCTCTTAGCTTTTGGAAGATAAGGTAACCTGCATCACATTTCTTTTTCACAGTGTCAGTCTCCAAGAATATATATCATCTATACATATGATATGAAGTACCATCAGAACATCGGATACAAACATAAAACATTATCCTAAGTATGTGACATAGAGTATCACCAATAATAGATTCATCATTTTATTATGACAAGATATCACCTAAACACGTGATATTAGTATTGCCTAAACGCAATACTAGGGATAAACATATGAGGATGGTTAAGTTCTCATCTTATCCAGGTTGTGATATGTGCACAAACATTTCATTCAAATGTTTTATCACAACAGCATCATGGCACATCCATGACATACCAGAGATCTAACATGATAACTGGTTTGAGAATCATAAGATCGTCACCTTATGATGTCTGCATACAAGAGTTCATAATCTGAGAGATCGTCACCTCTTAGATATGAGCATAGGGGGTAAAACCCAGAATGTCTCAACATGACAAAAGAAGTTTACATTTTCAACATCTTATTTACAAAGCAGATTACCTTTCTATTATACCTAAACCCTTTCTGAAGTGATCAACCTTCACTCTGGAAAGTGGTTTGGTCAGAATATCTGCAATCTAATCTCCAGTATTAACATATTTTAACTTGATCACATTTTTGTCTACCATGTCTCGTACATAATGGTATGGGATCTCAATATGTTTGGATCTATCATGGAACACTGGATTCACTGAAAGTTTTATGCAACTTTGATTGTCGCAATGGATGATAGTAGGTTTCATCGGATTGCCAAACGATCCCACAAGCAACTTTCTAAGTCACACTGCTTCTCGGGCAGCCATGGAGGCTGCAATGTATTCGGCCTCAGTGGAACTTTGTGCTACAGAAGACTGCTTTCTGCTGATCCCAAACTGAAGCAGCACCCAGAGGTGCTTTTTCGATCAGTCACACTTCCAACCCAATCTGAATCTGAGAATCCGTGTAGATTAAGATTAATTTTCTTATACTTCAAACCAAGGTTTAAGGTGCCTTGTAAATATCTCATAATGTGTTTTACTACTACTAGGTGTATTTCCTTTGGCTCACACATAAACTGACTCAAGGCATTTACTGCATAGCAGATATCTGGTCTTGTATTTACTAGATACATAAGAGATCCAATCATTTGCCTGTATAGAGTAGGGTCAACTGAAGGTGATTCTGCTGCTGCTTCTTTAAGTTTGTGAAGATTGGTTTCCATTGGAGCGGTCATAGGTCTATAGTTGAGCATTCCAAATCTCTTCAGAATATCTAATGTATACTTGCCTTGGTTTAGAACAATATTGTCAGGATTCTGCCATACTTCCAACCCTAGAAAATAATGAAGGAATCCCAAGTCCTTCATATCAAATTCTTTGAATAGCTCTTTCTTGCATTGATCTATAAGATGATCCTCTCCTGTGATTAATAAATCGTCAACATATAAAATCATTATTAGTATATCACCTTTATTCTGTTTGTAGTAGAGATTCGGATCCGCTTCATTTTTAGAGAAGCCTAGTGTTGATAGATATGTGTCAATTCTTTCATACCAAGCCCTGGGAGCCTGTTTGAGCCCATATAGAGCTTTCTTGAGTCTGCACACATGAGATTCTGTATGATGGATCTCAAACCCTTCAGGTTGCTCTAGGTATACTTCTTCTGTATAACCCTTACTGAGATACTCTTCAGTCATAGCATCCTTCCAGACTTGATGTTTAAGGGCATCTGTTACATTGTCAAGTTCGTTTTTAGATAGGTCATTCATAAGAGCAACATAGCTAGTAAACTTATTAGGTCTTTTGCTTTCTCTGAAGGTTCCAGAAGGAGCAGCAAACCTCTGAGCTTCTTCTACAGTTTTGGTGGCCCATAGTGGTCTTTTCTTGAGATTTCTAGGTGTGTTTTCATTTTCATTTTCAGTTTCATCTAGATTCTCCCTCTGAAACTCAGGGGCAGGATTTTCATCTAAGTTAGAGGTAGGTATGTAGATTTCAGGTTCTATGAAGTTCTGAGCTCTTTTGAAAGCTAGGTCTTCTTCAAATATTACATCCCTACTTAGTTCAATATTTCTTTGACCAGGGACATAGATTTTGTAGGCTTTGGAGGTTTCACGATATCCTACAAGCAATCCTCTTTTTCCAGAAGGTTCTAGTTTTAGTCTCTTTTCTTTAGGTATATGGATATAGACAGGACATCCAAATATCCTAAGGTGACTAATATCAGGCTTGATCTTAGTGAATACTTCCTCAAGAGTTTTATCCTCAAGATGGGAGTGAGGGCACCTGTTTTGTATACACACAGCAGTGCTGGAAGCTTCAACTCAGAGATTAGTGTTAAGGTTTTGATCTAGTATCATGGCTTTGGCAACTTCAACTATAGTCCTATTTTTCCTTTCTACTACCCCATTTTGTTGAGGGTTATAAGGTATAGTAAGCTCCCTCTTAATCCCATTATCTATACAAAATTCTTTAAATGAATCTGATGTGTATTCTCCCCCATTGTCGGTTCTTAGGGTTTTAACTTTGTTTCCTGAGTGGTTTTCAGTTAGTGATTTAAATTCTTTAAACCTAGAGAGGATCTCTTCTGATTCTTTACTTTTCAGAAAGTAGATCCAAGTCTTCCTAGAGTAGTCATCAACAAATATTACATAATACAAGAATCCCCCTAGAGAGGATACGGACATAGGTCCACATACATCAGAATGAACTAACTCTAGAATTTTGCTAGTTTTCCTAGTACTATTTTGGAATGCACCTTTGGTATTCTTACCTAGGGTACATCCTTTGCATGCCCCTGAATGATCTTGCTTTAATTTGGGTAGACCTGTGACAAGGTTTCCCATTGAAGATAAAGCCCTAAAATTCAGATGGCCTAATCTTCTATGCCAAACTTCATTTGCATTAGTGGCTTCATGGATTAAAGCTAGATTGGTTTCCGTGCACAGCTCATACAAATAACCCTGTCTCTGTCCAATGGTCTTTGCCTTCTTGATGGAGGAGTTCCTTGGCCAGGCCAATACTTTGTTGTCCATGAACGTCACTCTGTATCCTTTATCTGCCAGTGCTGATATAGAAACTAGGCTTCTTTTGATACCGGGGACATATAGTACTCCTTCAAGCTGTAAGGTTATGCCTGTCTTCAATTTGATGGTGCAGGTTCCTACTCCTCTGACTGGATATGTGGAGTCATCTCCGATGGTTACGTCCTCATCACTCTTCTCTGTCATGGAATCAAGTGCTTCTCTAAACCCAGTGATGTGCCTGGATGAACCACTGTCAATTACCCATGAGTTGATTTTGTTAGAAGCTTGACTTGTGAGTGCTGAATAGAATATGTATTTCCCGGAGTCATCTTCCCCTTTAGTCTTCCCTGCTTTGACAAATGTAGCATGTTTCTTGGTTCTTTCTGGGCATTTTGCAACGAAGTGTCCGAACTGATCACATCTGTAACATTGAATATGAGATAAGTCCTTCTTTGGAGTGTTCTTGCCTTGACGACCTTTTCTCTTTCTAAACTGCCTTTTCTTGTTTTCCTTGTTGGAGTTGGTGTTTAGAATCTGCAGGTCTTCATCTATATTCTTGTGTTTCATTCCTAATTTGTTCAATCTTGATTCTTCTTGGAGACAGTCATCCCTTAATCTTTCAAATTTGGGATATTTGGACCTTGCACTGATGCCTTGGACGAATGTGCTCCATCCACTAGGCAACCCATCTAAAGCAATGAGTGTTAGCTCTTTGCCTCGGATCTCGTAGTCCAGAGTTGCAAGTTCATCTTTTAAAACTGATATCCGCATGAAGTAGGCATTGATTGTCTCCCCTTTGTTCATGGTGATATGATTTATTTCTCGTTTTAGTGCTAGAGTTCGACTTGCATTTGATATCTCAAATGTGCTTTCAAGAGCTTTGAACATTTTATAGGCTGTCTGATGTTTTCTTATGATGGGCATTATGTTGTTTCTCACCCCATCAACTATTATTTTTATTGCTTTTTCATTTCCCTCAATCCATGTTGTTTTGTCAGGTTCATTCTCGGGTTGATCATTTTTAGTTTGAACAAACGAATCCACTTTGTTCTCCTTTAAGATCATTTGAATTCTGAATTTCCAGGCTGAAAAATCATCGCCACCTCTGAGTCTGTCTTCGAATCTGATAGCACTGGCCATTTGAAGAAATGTGATGTAGTATATAACCTTGTTCTTAAATTTGTTTCACGAAATTAAATAGCCTCAAGTTCGATCAACTTGGCTCTCATACCATGTAAATGTATTGTAATTTCCAATTTAATGGACAAGTTATATGCAGGATGGTGTATTTGAATTTTATATTATGTCAATGATACTAATATTGTAATCTTTCACTTTTACTGCAGGTAAGGAGAATGAACATTTATCGATTTCAATGACATCTCCTTTGATTGGAATGTTGTATAAGTAGTAGGGTGGCCACGATCAAGTGGCACCTTGATCGGACATTTCTTTTAGACATGTCCGACCAAGATGTCACTTGTTCGTGACCCCTGCTAACCAATTCATAATTAATCGGTGCTTCAGACATACCCGATAATGAATCGGTATCTTAACAGTGTTTATACTATGCCTGATAATGAATCGATGTCATTAATGATAACAGTGTTTATACTATGCCCGATAATGAATCAGTATAATTGCTGATGATAATAGTGCTTAATGATAATAGTGTTTTAATCATATCTGATCGATATCATATGTTAATTGTTTTACAAATAAAACATACCCGATTATGAATCGGTATCAAAGCATATGGATTAATAACATAAACAATAACAAAAGTTGTTAGTATTGTATGCTATCAGGTTAATACCCCGATAGCATATTAATGCCGATATGAATCGACATTAATATGCTATCGGGTTAATAGCCCGATAGCATTATAGATTGACGCTTAACATAGTTAAGCAAGTCGTCAATCTAATCCAATATTAATATCATGATTGTGATCAAAACATAAAGCATGAAATGAGTAAACAGAACATAGGAGATTACTGAGTTAGAAGGGTCTTATCTTGCAGAGGCTACTAATGCTTTAACATGTAATGCACCCACTTTGAAATAGTATTTAATAATAATAAAATTAAAATATTAAAAATTAAATTAAAATATAAAAAAATATAATTAAATATAATTAAAATTTAATTAAGTTAATGAATGGTCAGAAGACAAGAAATGAAAAGTTGTGACTCCCTCAAACATGAGATATAAAATGGAGAAGACAACCTCATTTGAGGGGGGGGGAATTGGGGAATCAGAAGTGCAAATCTAATTTAAATAGGAAGTGCAGATCTGATTGGGAAAGGTTGTGTCCCTTGCAAAGGGCAGAAATAATGAAGAGTTGCACCCTTTCAAAGGGTGCTAAGGGTGAAAAGGTGTGTCTCTTGCCAAAGGGCATACATGATGAAGAGGTGTGACCTCTCCCTCACATTGAGAGATATAAAGGAAAGGAATCAAAAGCATCCAGGGGCATCGCTATTGATCAGATCAAATCAGAACTGTTATTAAGTTATAGGCAGTAACAACCTTGTTCTTGGTGTTATGCATGGGGATGTGCTTAAGATGTATGCTTGTTCTTATGCATAATTTAATAGTGCATAAAGAAATTAATATATTAACGTGCTAGTCCTTAGTCTTCTAATTAATAGAATATTAAAATAATGTTAATTTTAGTATTAATGCTCAATAATGTATATTCTATTTTAGTCAGATCGTCTTCGATCTTCTCAGCAGTTTCTTATTAGAAACTTGCTATTCTTGTAAATATCCTTGTATTATTTATGAGCATCTTGCTCATTCTGATATTGAATCAATTCTTTGAAATCCATTGCGTGTCTCGCATTGTTTTATGGTATCAGAGCTATAGGAGAAATTTTTTCGAAAATTTTTTAATCCTAATTTCCAATTAGTGGAAATTTTCGAAATTATTTTCTGAAAAAAATTCATCAAAGTTTTTTAGCTTCTGGGGTGGTATTGTCGGTTTTCGACCTGCAGGATCGTCGTTTTTTCGCAGCCTGTGTTTACAAGGTCGTCGCGTTTTTTCGCGATTTGTGTTCGTGTGCCTGCAGGGTCGTCTGCATCCTCCGCTTCGCCTGTTCCCGGCGTCGTGACCTGTTCCCAGCGTCGTGCAGCACCTGCAACCTGGTCACAGCGTTGTTCGGTGACCTGCAACAGACTTCGGCTCTGTGCACGTTTGCAGGTTTCGGCGTCGCCACCTGCAACTCGCCACTCTCTGCAATGCCAATGACATTTTCTGTGAAAACCATGGCGCCCACGACCTTTGCAATTTTCGATTAAGGTGTTTACCTTCTTTTTTTATCGAAAATAATTTTTTCTTGCTGATTCTTGGTGGGTTTTTCGAAACCTAATCTGGGTAGTTGTCCGTTTTTTCTGGGTGCCTTGATTTTCATGCCTCGATTTTCGAGCCCGCGGATTTAGATTCTGACAGGAGAATCCTTCTGAGTTTTTTGCACGCATTTCTGGGTTGTTCTTGGATTTTTCTGGGTCAGCCGGGAATTTTTTTGGGAAACGTGCAAATGGCTTCTCTCACCAATCTGATGTTAGAAGGCAGTCAACGCTTTAATGGCCACAATTACAACATCTGGAAACAGCGTATGTTGACCATTTTTTAATATAGGCGTCTTGACCAGCTTGTTTTGGGAAAAGAGCTCAGTCCTGGTACACCTGGTGCAAATCAAGATAAGTTTGATGAATGCAATCGGGAGGCAGTTATGCTTCTCAAACTCTCAGTGACTAATGATTAGTTACCGCAGATTCCTTCCGGCAAGACAGCTTCTGACATTTGGAAGCATCTGAAGGAATTGCATGAGACATCCGACAAGAGCCGAGCATTCTTTCTAAAGAATCAGCTGTTCTCCATTATGATGGACAAACGTATGTCCTTACAGGAACACCTCACGCGGATTAAGGACATTCGAGATCAGCTCGAAGCTATTGGTCGGACTATGGAGGAAGAAGACATGGTAGTGTTGTGACCATTTCACACATCGCCCCATTTGAAATGGGGACCCCCTCTTTTTGCTCGTTTTTGCTCGCCTTTCGCTTTGCTTTTTAGGGTTTTGGTAGTTTGTCAGTTGTCTGGATTTAGGGTCAAGCCTTAGGGTTTCCGTTACTGTCTTTTCAGGCCAGAGTCCAGTCAGTCTTGAGAGCTTTTTAAGCTTCCTTTGGTAGGATGCAATTTTGAATGGAACGAATTCGCCAGAATGGTCTATTTTCAATTGGAATTTTGAGTGCAGAGTCTTAATTTGTCTAAGTGTTGATGATGAAAATGTGAATTTTATTCAATTGAGTAATTTTGACCAAATTTTGAGTTTTTTGATATTTGATCCCGGGCATTGGAAATGATTTGTTGTTGCCTTGTGAAGTGATTAAACGTGTGAAATCATGATATTTTGGCCTGTAGGAGCAAAATCGCTCCTGTCCCTCAGTGAAGGACCGGAGCTCGTTTTCAAAAATCTTACTGTCTCTGCAGGATCAAAATGATTTTTCAAGTAGAAGTGGTAAAGAAAGGCGTGATCTTTCCGTTGAATATAAATTGAAGAATTTCACGAACACAAAAGTACCTCAGGAAGCAAAATCGCTCCTGTCCCTCAGTGAAGGACCGGAGCTTAAAATCAAACATCGCCTCGTCCTTGCAGGATTTTAACAACTTGACGATTTGAAGAGGTCCAAGGAAGTACATTTTACCCGTTGAATATAATTTGAAGGCACAAACATGAAGAAAATTGGACCTAATTGCAGAATCGCTCCTGTCCCTCAATCAGGGACCAGGGCGAAATCCATTGTAGCTCCCGTCCCTCTCTCAGGGACCAGAGCGAAATCCTTCATAAGGCATGTTCTGGGCGAAGATCAAGCAAGTTTTAAGATTGAAGGCAAGAAAGGAGGTGAATTGAACCCGTTGAAGACAAATTGAAGATTACCAAACACCAACAAGGGATCCAAATGCCCAAGTTCGCTCCTGTCCCTCAGTCAGGGACCAGAGCGATTTTTGTCTCAGACAAATTTCTTGCCAAGTTACAATGAATTCCAAGGCATGGATGAGTGAAACGAAGTATAACAAGACCATTGAAGATAATTTTTGAGGATAGCAAGGTGAGATGAAGCCTACAAGAGCAAGTTCGCTCCTGTCCCTCAGTCAGGGACCAGGGCGAAATGATGATTATTTTGCTTTCTACCTAAGTTCAGGACACTCCAAGAACGAAGTACAAAGTGGCGAGGATGTTTTAAAGCGTCTCAATCAAGAACGAAGTTACAAAGACCACTAAAATGAAGGATTTGCACCAAGACACTCAAGTTCGCTCCTGTCCCTCAGAGAGGGACCAGAGCGAAATCCTCATGAGGCTCTAAATTTTGAAGGATTACCAAGCATCAAGTATCCAAGGAGATCAAAGGGACTTTATTTTGCACGATGAAAATAATTGCAAGTCAATAGAAGCAAAGACAAGCTCAAAGCCTTGAAGTTCGCTCCTGTCCCTCAGGCAGGGACCAGAGCGATATTGACTATATTGGCCAAATCTCTCAAAAATCACGTTAAGTCAAGGTTATGCGAGATGATAAAAGGTCCAAGGTGTCTTTTGAAGGTGATATACAAAGGTTTTAAACGTCAAATGAATACCAATTTGAACAAGGAAGCTATATCACTCCTGTCCTTTGGACAAGGACCAAAGCGATTTTTATTAAAACATTCATTTTTCCTCAAAATCAAGACAAGGCAGGATCGCACAAGATTAAGGACGTCGTTTGGAAGGCAATGAACGAAGAACAAAGGTTGGAAGATGGCGAGTTTTGACTAGAACATGAGGATCGCTCCTGTCCCTCACCAAGGGACCAGGGCGATAATCCTCCCAACATCAAATACGCCTTGTAGAAGTCAAGTGAGACAAGCGTGGGACGAAGAAACCATGTTATTATTCGCCTTATAAAGAGGATTGGTGATTTAAAAAGCAAGATCAAAGGGAAACACCAGCATCGCTCCTGTCCCTCTCCAAGGGACCAGGGCGATATTTGCTAAAACACTTGTTATCCTTCGAAGGTCATGACAAAACAAAGTTGCAAAGGGTTTGAAACGTTGCTTGAAAGGTAATGAACGTGGAGTTGATATCAAGAACGGAGAATTTCAAGTAAAAGAATAGGGATCACTCCTGTCCCTCTCCAAGGGACCAGGGCGATATCACATTTAGAGGCACTCATTCACGCAGGCAAGTCACTTAAGTTTGAAATTCCTAGCAAAAAAGGCCAACTTCAACGTAAGGATGAAGATTTTGAACGTCAAAATTGCAAGAATCAAGACCAAGTTGATGGATCGCTCCTGTCCCTCAGTCAGGGACCAGGGCGATGAGGTTTGCATTTCTCCATTTTTAAATTTTGGCGCTAAACAAACATTTTGAATTTATTTAAATGCTAGGAAAATCGATATTTAATTAAAAGCATTTAAAATTTGCGCTTGATATCATTAATTAATTACTGCCTTGTAAAAGAAAATCGAATTTATTAATTAATAAAGGCATTTAATAATTAATTATTAATTATTAATTTAAAATCAAATAGAGCGCTCGGTTTATGGAGGTCGGCCTTTATACTTTATTTAAAATTTGTTTTTAATTACCAAGTCGGCCTAGTGGTAGTTGAGGTGTGAGCGCTTATAAAGGGGAGATGAAGATTGTTATTTTCACATTCTCATTTTACCATTTCAAGTGCGATTTGAGGAAGACAAGGGAAAGTGCGAATTGTGTGTTAGAGGTGCGAATTTTAGTTCAAGCAAGGGAGGCGCAAGTATCATCAAAAGGAAGTGCGAACCTTAGTTTCATTTGTGCAAGTTTGCCAAGGATATTGGAAGATCACGTCAAAGACTTGAAGGGTGGCGAAGTTGCTAACTTGAAGAGGGAATCACGTTGAGGCCATCTAATATCAATTTTGCCTAGGCGAATTCCTCTATTTTGCATTTTAGTGTTAGCTCTCGAGAAAGGTATGGCGATATGGTTTTATTGTTTTAATTTTAATTTTTGATCGTCATAGCTTAAATTTTGAATTTTGAATTTTGAATTCCCCTAGCTCAATCGTTTTTTTCTTAGGAAATGATAACTCAAAGACTTATCATGATGTTTCCTAAAATTTACTCTCTAATTTATGATATATATTGCGATATCCAGTTACTTATTGTGAAATGCTGTGTAGGTATGGCGACCCCTAAGGCGGGAGCATCCACCAGTCGTCCAGCTCTCATGAAAGAAGATCAGAAGACCGAAGAAGTGGAGACCAAGATCGTGTCGAAGTGGAGCAACATTGGAGATACTAACTTGGGCAACTTCAGCACGAAGAAGTTTCGAGATGTCCCTTACATTGGTAAGCCATCACCTGTCGCCTGGAGGATAATTGAAAGTGGCATCATTAAGGCGGCCGGCTTCCCTCCAGCAGTACAGTGTCATGAGTTGATGATCGAGTGTGCTCATCATTATGATCCTCAATCCAGAACGATCGTGTCCAATGAAGGAAACACTTTGGCGTACCTTTCAGAGGAAGCTATAAGTGAAGCTTTCCATCTTCCAGAGCACAGAGACATGATATACAAGAGCATAGAAGGAGCCAGGTCAATGTACGAAGATGATCCAGATGCTTGCCTAAGCATCATTAACAAGAACTGGTTACTCAAGAGTCGTCCTCACCTGACCAAGGTACCGAACACACCACACAGGATTGATTTCCAGGAGGAGTACAGAGATTTGATTACAATGCTCAACCGAGTCACAAGTGCACCTCAAGCTTTTTACTTTGAAAAGTGGATGTTCTACTTCATTCAGGTGATAGTTCAGGGTAAAGGAACAATTCATTGGGCTAGAATGATTAGCCATTGCTTGGACGTACAGTTGAGGAAACTAAAAGCTACCAAGTCCTTCCACATGAGTTCATACGTCATCTATGCCTTGATCAGGAGCTTCGAGTACGCAGGACTACCTCACAGAGGAGTGATTGGAAGAGGACCCGGCGAGGTCAGGGTTTGTGATTCCTATGTCCACTTGCATCATCCGCCAGGAAGCAACTACAAGTTAGTTAATGATACCTTCACGATGAACATCACAAGGACGTTGCAAGGTGGGATTCACAACAGATTATCTCAGGATGCACAGGAACTAGTAAAGAGGTACGGTGCTTGGTTTATCCAATTTCCGAAGTTTACTTATATCAGAGTTCATGGATGTCCTTCACCTCCATACATGTTGCCAAGATATCTGACAGACAGAATTGTGTTACTCGAAGTAACAAGACAGTTGGCAGCTTATGCGAAGGCATTCAGACACAGACATGGAAATGGAGTTCCGGTACCTATCATATTGGGCAATTCAGTTGAGGTATGTCCTAATGCTTTAGCCATGGATGACGCAGAGAAGGAGTTAGCTTTGTATTCTTTTTCACCCTTTGCCTTGAGGGAGAACTTTGATCCACATGGATATGTAGAGGAGACAGTCGGTAGGAAGTTTAAGCATGAGTTTCAGATAGAAGATTTTATGATGAATCTCTTAGACGATCTTGAAGTGAAAAGAAAGATGCATTCTAGATTGCCTTTGGATTTCATCAGGAAATGCAAGATTTACAGAGTGGCCGACCAAGCACAGGACAGTGGCAGACATCTCCAGTCATCCTATGATCGAGAAAGCAAATCAGTAAGGTTAGATTGGAATGAGCCCGAGGTCGTGGATCTAGATGCTTTGATGGCTCCAGTCTTGTCTTGTACTCGCAGATGGGTTGATGTGCAGCATCAGAAGTTGAGAGAACAAGGCATAGCTATGACTTTCACTTTGGAAGAGAAGCCCGCCGAAGGTGGAGCTAGTGTAAGCGAAGGCAATCCTAATCCCAGAAATGCAAACGAAGGCAACCTTCGAAGTGCAAGTGAAGGCGATCTCCATCCAAGAGGCTCGAAGAGGAAAGAGAGACCTGGAAAGAGAGAATCTTCCAAGAAGAAACAAGAGGCCAGCCGAGATCGTTCATCCGGTACATCTTCTCGACAAGAGAAAAGGACACTTGAAGTGGAAGAGTCTATGGAGTCGATGGTTCAGAATGATAAAGAAGGAAAGGTACCTCAAGGGTCGCCAAGTGGATCTCTCCAAGATTATGAGCTACATGAAGACAAGAACAATGACGAGGTAACATCTCCTCACAGAGAAGAAGAAATATTGCATAAGGAGATACAGGTTAGAGAGACAAGATCAGCCATCCCAGATTGGTTGAAGGAAAGATTAACAAAGGTGATTGTGATCGAGGACGAAGACAATGTGATTGATTTAGAGAGCCTTGTTGGACATTCCCAGGAAGTGACAGAGAAGAGAAAGGCTACCAAGATGTCCAAGATGATTAGAGATGAGACTGGGTCCAGAAAATTGCAGATAGCTACACCAGAAGTAGACAAGTATGAAGGTGAGATCTTAGCTGAGGAATATGATATAGAGACATTTGAGCTAGGTCCATCCACAGCCGAGCAGACACTAGATGATGCCACAGATTCATTTGAGGCATTGAAGGACAAGCTTAGAGAAGAAATGGAGAAGAGTAGAAAGCTTGAGAGGGAGGTCGGTGCATGGAGAACATATTTCAGCCATCTTAATCAACCTTTAGGATGTCAGGATCCAGCAAGATCACCTATACAGGCACTTCCCCTTCAATCAATTGGTGAGGCAGAGAGATTTAGGAGTATGGTCCAGCGTACGAGTACTTGGATGGATAAATCTCATACAGTTGTCGTAGAATTTGTAACAAGGATGATGAAGACTATTCATCAAGCTATCCAGGTTCTTGAGATAATCCACAATTTGATGATAACAGTAGCCGCATTTGCTCATACCAAAGATGTTATCATTCCTGTCTTGAAAGTAATTAGACACACATCAAGGAAGGTCTTAGCGCAAGAAAAGATCATGGATGGAGGACCTCACAGTTTGCTTCAGTGGTCAACGTTACTCCATATGAAGAGTGTTTTCTTTGAGGACATCAATACTAGATGTAGCCAAGTGGAGGAGGTGATCAATCCGATCCAGGACAAAGTATTTGAGATACTACGTACCATTCTTGGCAGAAGGATCGAGGTCGAGACAGATGTGGATATGCAGGAATTAGAGGATAGAATCAAGGTCATCTTTTGTAAGGACGCTAATGTTACAGACGAGCAATATGATCAGATGTTTGCCACCATGCTCCTGATTGAAAGAACAAAGGAACTTGAAACTTCATGGGACGCAGCTCTTCTAGATGCATTCGATCAGGTCATTCACTTAGAAGAAAGTATGAAGAATCTTCCCGAGATTCCAATTGCAGAGATCGAAGGAATCGTATCAAGATTCATTGCATATGCTAAAAAAGAGAATTGGAAAGGGAATAAGATTCTAAATGATAGGTTGTTATAGATGACATGGCATCTTAATTGTCATTGGTTTATGTCTCCTAGATTTTTGTGCCAAATTTAATATTTGGCTATGCATTTAATATTGTTCAGTAAAAAGGAGGCCATTTGTAACAAACCCTAATTAGGGTTTAGGTGTCATGATCTTGACCGTTGATCTACTTTCAATCTGGACCATACAATGTAATTGAGGATGCTATTTATACCCTCATTTTCATTTCATTTGTAAGAGGATGTAATAGAGAATAGAGATAGTCAAGAGATTAGAGAGATTAGAGTTTTGAAGCAATTTGTTTTTTTTTGTAGCAAGATTGAGTTTGAGGAAAGGAATTCAAGCAATTGTTGTACATGATGACTTTGAAATCAATGAAATATTGAAGTTATGGTGTTTTGTTGCAACTTTCTTGGTTATCTTCATGGTTGTTCAATTCATTTGAATCATGCTCAATCAAAGTAGTGTGTTAATTTGAAGGACATAGTGTGAGACTTGATCTTTGGTAGGATTCGCTTTCCATACCACTAGCTTCTTGCTGATTGTAGGAACGCCTTGCGTGGTCAACTGGAGATATTTGAATCAATTAACCTTCAATCATTATTGTATTTTGGATATGTACCTTCGTGGTAGTGTCTTTGATCTTTGATGCATTGAAAATCATTTCGTTACCTTAGAAGATCGCACCAATTTCTATTAAGTTGTTGTTTTATGGCGAAATTGAAGTTGGTAGAATCTTGCCAAGTCTTGTCCACATGAAGTCATTCTTAGGGTTAGACTAGATTAGACTTCTTGCAAAACCCTATCCTTTTGTTATTTTTTGAAAAGCTTCTTAGTTTAGTAAAATTTCAGGCTTTCGGAGCGTAAGACCCCTTGAGGATACAGCAAATCACATCATACCACTAGTGCTTGTCCACACGTAGAGACCCTACTAACCAAAACATTGGAGTCATCCTAACTGATCCTTCATGCGAATCTTCAGCAGTTAGAGACTTTATTCAAGAGAGGATAAGATGCCTTTAGGTATTTTATTCTGTGTATGATGGTGTACAAAATACACGTCAACAGGTAGTAATCACTCTGAAAAGTCTTCCGAAATCGTATGAACACTTCATTGAGACCCTCAATATTACTTCCACTAATGTTGATCTGAAGTTTTCAGAATTGTGCACCAAGCTTCTACAGCAGGATCGCTGGAAACAGCAGTTTGGTAGTGGTACTACATCAACCTCTTCGGAAAATGCCTTCACAGCTCAATCCTTTCAGAAGGATAAAGGCAAATTTCAGTCCTCTCAGTCTTCTCAGCAGAAAGGCTCTTCTCAGACACAGGATGGAGCTAAGAAGAAAAATGTGCAGTGCAATTACTGTCACAAGTACGGCCATATGAAGAAAGATTGCCGTCAGAGGCTCGCTTCTGAACAAAAGAAGCAGGGAGGGTCACACCAGAAGGCGCATGTTGTTGAACATTTCGAGCAGAAGGAATCTGCCTTTTATGCCTTTATGGCTAAGAGGTCTTTAGATCATGCCAGGTCTTCTGCTTGGTACATCGACTCTGGTGCATCACGTCACTTTTCTCATCGGCGTGACTGGTTTACAGATTTCTCACCTTTCAATGATTCCATTGTATTTGGCGGAGGTGAGGAGTATACAATTGTTGGCAGAGGCACTGTTCAGATTCAGTCTGGTGGCAGGACTCTCCTTTTTCTGAATGTGTATTATGTTCCTGGAATGGAACTTAATCTGCTCTCTGTCAGCCAGATTATGAGGAATTCTCCTCAACTAGATGTGGTGTTCAGTGCTGACAAGTGCTCCATCATTGATCGGGAGACTCGTCTTACTGTTGCTGTTGGTCTAGAGGATCATGGCCTATATAGGCTTCTTGACACTAGTGATTCTCCTAAAGTGGCTCTGGCAGCTCGTGTTTCTCCTCTTAGCACTTTGTGGCATCAGAGATATGGACATCTCAATATTCAGTATCTCTCTCAGCTATCTCGGGAGGGACTTGTTTTAGGGTTACCTGATATTCAGACTCAGCATCTTGGAGTATGTGGCGCTTGTCAAGCTAGCAAACAGCATCGGGCTTCATTCCCACATGGAAAGTCTTGGCGCGCATCTAAGGTACTTCAATTACTTCATGCTGATATTTGTGGTCCTATGAATACATCTTCTGTTACTGGTTGCAAATATTTTTTGCTTATTGTAGATGATTTTAGTAGAAAGATGTGGGTGTACTTTCTTAAGCATAAATCAGATGTATTTAGTATCTTTCAGAAGTTTAAGTCCTTTGTTGAAAAAGAGTCTGGACATAGTATCATTACTCTTAGGACAGATAACGGGGGGGAATTTTGTTCTTCTGCATTCTCCAACTTCTGTGATACCCATGGCATCAAACGCCAGTTGACTACACCCTACACTCCTCAGCAAAACAGTGTTGTCGAGCGTCACAATCGTACGGTTGTTGAGATGGCTCGCTCTATGTTACAACACAGGAGTGTTCCGAATAAGTATTGGGCTGAAGCAGTATTTACTGCTGTCTACCTTCTTAACCGCTCTCCTACTCAGGCTGTTATAAGAGGTTTGGTCTGGTCGGAAGCCTCAAATCAGCCACCTGAAGGTTTTTTGGCTCTGTTGCCTATGTTTGGATTCCAGATGCTAAGCGCTCCAAGTTGGATTCCAAAAGTCAGAAACTCATGATGACAGGATACAGTGATCACCATAAGGCCTACAGACTGATAGATATAGACACTGAACGTCTTATCTTCAGTCGTGATGTTGTATTTGATGAAGACAGAGGATTCTTTCAGTCCCCTTCTTCTGAGCAAAATTCTGAGGATCATCCTCACAGTGTTCTTATTCCATTAGGTTCGCCTGATGGGAGGGATGATGCAGAATCTATTTTCGATGATGCACTACCTGAGTTCCCTCCGGAGAATAATCCTCCTCCTGCTGCTCCTATTCCTGATCCTGAGCCTCTTCCAGCTCCTCTAGATGTTCGCACTTCTACTCTCCGGCCTAAATGGTGGGCCAAGACCATTGGTGATCTCAGGGATACTGAGCTCATTGAGGGTAGAACCTCCCGTAATAAGAGCAAACAGCAGCATACAGTCAATTTTGCTCTCATGGCTAACATACACAGTGTTTTTGAGCCTCAGACATACTCAGAGGCTAAAGGTATCCCTGAGTGGGAACAGGCTATGGAAGCTGAGTTCCAGAGTCTTCAGAAGAATCACCACTTGGGCCCTTTCTGATCTTCCTTCAGGGAAGAAGCCCATTAGCTGCAAATGGGTGTACAAAGTCAAATACAAAGCTGATGGAACCTTAGACAAGTATAAGGCTCGCCTTGTTGCTCGTGGGTTCTCACAGAAAGAAGGCATTGACTATGAGGAGACTTTTGCTCCTACAGCCAAAATGAGTACCATACGGCTCGTTCTTGCCTTAGCAGCCCAGTTCAGTTGGAAAGTCCATCAGATGGACGTCAAGAGTGCTTTTTTGAATGGTGACTTACAGGAAGAAGTCTACATGACGCAACCCCCAGGATTCAAGGTTGCTGGTCAAGAACAGAAGGTCTGTAGACTAGTCAAAGCACTCTATGGTCTGAAACAAGCTCCTCGGGCTTGGTACATGAAAATTGATAAGTACCTGACAGATCATGGTTTTCAGCGGAGTCCATCTGATGCAAACTTGTATATCAAGCATTCTAGTAAAGATATTCTGTTTGCAGTTGTCTATGTGGATGACTTAATCATTACTGGCAGTTCAGCACATTTGATCACTGGGATCAAACAGGATTTGTGCCGTACCTTTGATATGACAGATTTGGGACTTCTACATTACTGCTTAGGAGTTGAAGTCTGGCAGACTGAGCACAGTATCTTTCTCTCTCAATCCAAGTATGCCAGAAGTCTTGTGGACAGGTTCAGAATGCAGGATTGCAAACCTGCCTCTACTCCTATGGAACCCGGGCTCAAACTTTCAGCTCAGTCATCCTCACCAGTTGTGGATGAATCCCTGTTCAGGCAACTAGTGGGCAGCCTCATTTACCTTACTGCCACTAGACCTGACATCAGTTTTGCAGTGAGCTACATTTCACGCTTCATGACAGCTCCCAAGGCTGATCATTGGATAGCAGCGAAGCGTGTGCTGCGTTATGTGAGTGGCACTCCTGATTATGGACTTCTGTACACTCGGAGTTCTGATCTTATACTCAATGGTTACACAGATTCTGACTGGGCAGGTTCAGTTGATGACCGTAAGTCTACAGCAGGGTATGTGTTTAGTTTGGGATTTGGTGTTGTCACATGGACTAGTAAGAAGCAGCAGGCAGTGGCTCTCTCCTCGACAGAAGCAGAGTATCGGGGAGCAGTTAAGGCATCTTGTGAGGCGGTTTGGCTTCGACGAATGCTTGCGGATATGCATGTCTCCCAGGCAAGTCCTACTCCCTTGTTCTGTGATAATCAGGGAGTGCTCAAACTCGCCAAGAATCCAGTCTTCCATGAAAGAACCAAGCATGTGGAAACGCATTGTCACTATATTCGACAGCTGGTTGAAGACGGATCCATCCAGTTGCTGTATGTTCCTACCTCGGAGCAGCCAGCAGACATCTTCACCAAGCCCCTTGGTCCTGATAAATTTGTAAAATTCAGGGGGTCTATAGGTGTAGTTAATAGATTGAGCATTAAGGGAGGGTAATAGAATATTAAAATAATGTTAATTTTAGTATTAATGCTCAATAATGTATATTCTATTTTAGTCAGATCGTCTTCGATCTTCTCAGCAGTTTCTTATAAGAAACTTGCTATTCTTGTAAATATCCTTGTATTATTTATGAGCGTCTTGCTCATTCTGATATTGAATCAATTCTTTGAAACCCATTGCGTGTCTCGCATTGTTTTACTAATGCCTACGTAGGGATAGGGGGTTTGTGTAGGGAAAGGTGGAGTAAGTCCTCACAAGGTAGGTAAGTTCCAAGATGGGTAAGGACATGTATTTCCAAAGCCTTGAGGGAGAGTCCCAAGATGGGTATGAACATGCATTCACAATGCCTTGAGGGAGCTTTCTTGTAGATGGTTTCCAAGAGCCCTATGACAAGTAATTCCCCATTCTCCTTTGGGTTGACGTTAGGAGAGAAGTAAGGAATCGGGGCTTAAGTAGGTTAACTGTCAAATGTATTATGGAACATTCATTGTTTCTTAATTTAATCTGATTTAAATAGTGATGTATGTTAATCATTGGAAATTAACAGCCTCCCAAAAAGGGGACATCACAAGGGTGGAAGAAAAATGATGTAGCCTATGAAATGGAATTTTGGGGATTTTCTTTTCTTAAAATAAAATCATGCTGGTTTTTCTTGTAAAATCTTAAGTTTTTGAAGGAGAAAAACTGTGTCAGATTTTCATAAGAAAAATTGCTAGTTTTTGTTTGAAAATTGCATCTGATTTTTTTCTAAAAGTAATAGGACTTTTAAGTGAAAAATCATAACAAAAAAATTATTAGAAATCACGACTAGAAGAAACAACGAAAGGAAAAGGAAGCGCTCAAGATTATTAGAAATCACACCTTCAAAACATGAGGCTGTTGTGTTGAAAATCTGCAGCTAGGATTTTTTTTACAGAGTTGTTAATTGTGTTAGGGTTTCCACAACACAATTCGTGCAAAAATAAATCTGGGATTTAAAGTCACAGTGCTAGGGTTTGTGACAATTTTTTTGTGTTGTTCAAACCACAACCGAGGTTTGTAAGTCGACTACTAAATTTTTATTTTCAGGTGTCTTTTGACAAGAAAAATTACTAATTTGCAGCAATAGCATCTAGGGTTTTCTAAGGCAGAAAACTAGAGTTTACAGCATTGTAACAGGTGTTTTGAAATTATCATTGAGCATTTTCTTTTATGTCCAGATATACAAGTTTTTTGTAAAGAAAAAATATTTTTTAATGGCATCAGCTAGTCTCAGGATTGATGGTGCATTAAATTTCCTACCTTCAAAAGTTGTGGTGAGTTTGTTGCTGGAGGAAAATGATCTCTAGGATATCATATCAATTGAGGTGTCTTGAGCTACAAATCTGCAACAGTTGGCAACTCACAAGAAGAAAGAGGTTAAAGCTGAGCAAATAATCATTGATGACATGAAGGATCACTTAATTCCTCATTTATCAAAAAAAAAAACAACCAAAGAGATATCCGATGCTTTGGTCAATCTTTTATAGAGTGGAAACATAAAGATATTGAGAAACAAACTCACATCCATAGAGATAGTCAAGTCGAATACAGTTATTAGTTGCCTAATGAAGAAAACCAAACTTCGTGATCAACATGTAGCAATTGGGGAGAAGGTTGAAGATGTAGAGCTTCTGAACTTGACTTTGAATGGGTTCTCATCTTTGTAGCAAGCATTTGTGCTCAAGAGAACCTTCCTTCCTTTGAAATACTGTGGGATGACTCTACCCAAGAGGAAACTCAAGTGGAGTTATAAGCCAACAAGAAGGGTGGTGACAAGAATTCAACCCTTTATGAACAAATGAAGGAGTATAAAGGAAAAGGGAATAGCAAGGGTAAGAGAAGCAATTAGGAAGTATACTCACGGCCAGGAGGTCTTGAGTAAACTCAAGTGTTTCAATTGTCATAAGTTTGGTCATTATGCATCACAATGACTAAACAAGAAGAACCAAGGGAAGCAATAGCAAGGGGAAGTGGTTGCCTTTGCAGGAATTTAAGTGAATGAATTTGTTGTTAAATTTGAGAAATATTTCTCAATGGTATTGTCTTTCTATAAATACTTTTCCTAGGAATGCTTGGTATGTGGATAGTCGAGCCTCTAGGCATATCAAATCAGCCCAACAGTATTTTACCAACTTATAGGAACATAACTCTAGAGTTCAAGTTGAGCTTGGTAATAATGCCAAGTATCTAGTAGGAGTTGGTACAATTCCCTTTCAATTTCAATCAAGTAACTCTTTGGAATTTGATGATGTATTGTTTGTTCCTAGACTAAGGAAGAATTTTCTTTCAATTTCAATTTTTATAGGATAAGAGCTTTGCAATAGAATTCAAGGATCAACAAGTTCTTATAAGGTGGAAGGAATCTATTCTAGTTACAGCATAGGTTATAGGAAATAGAGAGGGCAATCTATACAAGTTATGGGGTGAACCAATTTAAACCTTAATTCATAATAGTGACAATCTATGCAAGTTATGGCACAAGAGGATGGGACATCTGCATCACAAAGCGTTGTGTATTCTGAAGGAGATTGTCACAAGACTTCCAGAGTTCAGTATTGAACAGCAAGGAGTATGTAGAGGATGCATGCTTGTCAAGCATGTCAAGGCTATGTTTCCAAGTTGTCAGCATAGGTCGAAGAAAATTCTAAACTTAGTGCATTCAAATGTATGTGAACCAATGTCAGTAGGATCAATTGTGGGAATCATGTATTAAGTTTCCTTCATTGATGACTTCTCTCACAAGATGTGGATCTACTTCTTAAAGACCGAGGATGAGGTCTTTAATAAGTTTCAGGAGTTCAAAGCTCTACTTGAAAATCAAACAAGGAAGAAGATCAGGGTCTTGAGGATGAACAATGCAGGAGAGTATACCTCGAAGGAGTTTGAGGGCATCTGGAGAAAAACAAAGATAATGAGGGAGTTGATAGTTTCGTACAACAAACAGAAAAATGCAGTTGTAGAGCTGAAGAATCAATCCATTATAAAAGCTACTGAGGCCATGATTCATGACCTAGACTTCTCAAAGTTTATTTGAAAAAAAGCATGTCTTACAGCAGTGTATATCCAGGACAGGTGTCCTCACAGGATCTTGGAGGACAAGACACCAAAGAGGTATTCAATGGCATGAAGCCAAAGGTGAGGCATTCAATTGTCCAATTTATGCTTATATACTATAATACTTGTAGAGAAAAGGACCAAGTTGGAGCCTTCCAACAAGAAGAGTTTATTTGTTGGTTACAATGAGACTTCAAAGACCTACTGGGTCTTTATTCCGAAGTAGAGGAAAGCAGCAGTCAATAGAGATGTGAAATTTGAGGAAGACTTTGCATCCATGAAGCCTCGCAAGATCTTTCCAATGACAGAGAATGTAGAGCAGGAAGCTCCAAAGGTTGATCTTGGGTCTCCAAAGACTCTAGTAGCTTCCAATTCAAGACAACAGCCTTTAAGTGAGGAGGAAGAGACTTCAACCCCTTCCAATTCTGTTAGAAGGCCTTGATGGTTCACACAAAAATTGAGGCATGCTTAGGAGAATGTTGGGACTCCTAGGAATACATTCAAGGAGAGTAGGCCTCTGAAAAAGTTTCCAAACCACATAGCATTAATGAGAAACACCATAGAGCTTTCAAATTTTGAAGAAGCAATAAATCAGTAGGTAGCTAATGAATTGGTGTAGAATTCCTTCCTTGCTAAGAGGGAGCGCTATGTTTTTAGCTCACAGAGGAACTTACACGTAGGTTCAATGTGAAGGTGTGGAAAGAGTTCAAGTGGTTCAAGTTATTCTATTTGCATTTCACTTTTGGTGTGAAAGTGAAAGTCTTTTATTTAGCTAAATAAGTCTAATAAAACGTAGATATGCATTAGTGATTTAAATTTTAGATTTATTTTCCATCTTTTCCTCATAAGCAATAAGGATGTTTTTGTAAGTAATGTTGATTCTTGGAAGATTAGATTTTCAAGTTGTAAAATTCCTGACTAGGACTGATTGTAAATAAATGTGTATGTCCAGATTTTGCAGAGAGATATCATTGAATTTAATTGATTGATCATTATAGGGCCTATGAGTTTCATTCAATAGTAAAATTCATGCATTCCAAAATTAACCTTCATGCTTACTGACCAACATAGCATTAATTTAGCAATCATTTTACACATTCAATATTGTATGATTAATACTTTCATGGTGCACCTGTAGTTCGCAGTAATGCAGTGCCAAACTTGTCGCAGAGGTCCTCCGAAACGTTATCGTTGCCACATCGATAGGCAAATAGAAGAAAACCTGCGATACCAATATTCTGCTGCTTCCTCCTGCACTACAAGTCCGCTTATCCCTTTATGGAATAGATAACAAATATTGGTTTGTATTCTCGTCACGATCACTGAGTGTAATCACGCAACCAGCATCATCTCCCGATATCGGGACTCTTAACCACGGTCACAAGTCAGTTTGTGTCGACTTCCTGGCATTTGGAAACCACACCCGTATTGCTTCGGAAGTCATGCCCGACATTGTGTTTGGAATTAGCACCCGATACTGTGTGAAGACAAACCCGACATGACGTTTGGTAATAACGCCCGATACTGCGTTCGGTAAAACTCCCGATACTACATTTGGTAATAACTCACCACCACGAACATAAGGAATATGCATATACTGGTCTCACGCCAATGCAGAACTCCACGTTGTACACCAACACGACTCCACTCCACTGTAGTTCGCAGCCACGACTCCACCAATAGGTCAGTTCTTACTGACGAAAGGGGAATTATTCTAGTTCAAGTCCTGTCACACAGGGATATAATTCTTCTTCCAGGCATATTTCAAAAGCTTCTGCCATGCCATTTTATTCACCGTCGAAGTAGTTTTTTGAACTACTTTTATTCATAAAGAGTTAACAATATTAATTATTTATATTAATCCTCAAATTAGAATATTAATATAAAAATTAATTAATATTATATCATTATTATGTCATATTTATTTTATTCATTTGGGGAACATTACAGTCTCCCCTGCCCAATGTTGCTTGCCCACAAGCAACTACGATCTAGGATATTGAAGAACCTACTCATTTTCCCAAGTAGCATCATCCAATGGCAAATTTTGCCATTTAATGAGATATTCCCTGATTGCCCTATTCCGCAAATGCTCGTCTCGAGTTTCCAGAATCACTTCGGGTATCATTTCTAATTTTCCTTCTTCATTCAGTGGTGGTAGGTTCTCTGATACTGTCACTTGCTGACCCAAAGCCTTTTTGAGACATGATTCATGGAATACATTATGTATTATGCTTCCTTCAGGTAAATTCAATTCATATGCTACTGCGCCAACTTTCTGAATCACCGGGTATGGCCCATAAAATCGAGGCTTCAATTTCTCGGCCCCGCTCCGCTTGAGGGATGACTGCCTATAGGGTTGTAGTCTGAGGTACACCAATTCCCCAATTTCAAAATAACGTTCAACACGCTTCTTGTCTGCATAAATTTTCTGTTGATTTTGAGCACATTGCAAATTTTCCTTAAGTGCTTTCAATATATCTTGACTTTCCTGAAGCATGTCATGAGATTTGGGAACATTACTCTGATCAAAAGCTAGATCAATAAAAGAAAGTGCATCATACCCATATAGTGCTTTGAAAGGAGTCATACCGATAGATATATGATATGTAGTATTATAGCAGTATTCACCCAAATATAGCCAACGGACCCATGCTTTCTGATGACCAGACACATAATTACGAAGATAACCCTCAATCCACTTGTTTACTATTTCAGTTTGTTCATTGGTTTGCGGATGATAACTCATGCTATGATTTAACTCAATACCTGTCAATCTGAAAAGTTCCCCCCAAAATATACTCAAAAATCTGTCATCTCGGTCACTAATGATATTTTTTGGTAAACCATGTAAACGGAAAACCTCTCGAAAAAACAGTTTTGCGAGCTGAACAACTGTGAATTCTGTAGTGATAGGTAAGAAGTGTGCAAATTTAGTTAATCTATCAACCACAACAAAAATGCAATCCTTACCTTGAGATCGTGCTAAGCCTGTAATGAAATCCATAGATATACTTTCCCATTTCTATTCTGGTATAGGCAAAGGCTACAATAGACCCGCAGGATTAGTATGCTCTACTTTATTTTGTTGACAACTGATGCATTCTTTAACATAACAAAGGACATCATTCTTAAGTCCTTTCCAGGTGAATCTTTCTCTTATCTACCAGTAACTTTTGAAGTAGCCGGGATGCCCTGCTAAAGGAACATCATGCACTGATTGGAGGATTTTCTCTTTCAACTTCGATCCTGGAATCAAATAAATTATGTCTTTGTAATAGATAATATCATTTACAACCTTATATTTATCGTCTTGTGTATTACCATCTAGCAAATCACAAGCAAAAGAATCCTTAGAATATTCTACCAGCAATAAAGATTTCCAATCAGTTGTTATCACAGATAATGCATTTATTTCAGGCCTTCTAGATAGTGCATCTGCAACAACATTGTTTTTACCTTTCACATATTCAATTTCGAAATCATAAGCTTGGATCTTACTGATCCACTCTTGTTGCCTGTCATTCAAGTCTTTCTGTCCCAAAAAATATCTCAAACTGTTATGGTCAATTCTGACTACAAATCTGCCACCAACCAAATATTATCTAAGTTTTGCCAATGCATGCATGATTGCCAACATTTCTTTGTCATAGATAGAATACAATCTCTCTAGATTATTAAATTTCATGCTTTCATATGCTATAGGATGCTTATTTTACATTAAAACTGCTCCTATTCCTTCACCAGATGCATCACATTCCAAGACGAAAGGTTGATTAAAATCTGGGAGTGCAAGTATTGGGCAAGAGCTCATTACCTATTTCAGTTTCTCAAAAGCTTGTTGTGCCTCCTCTGTCCAATGGAATGCCCCCTTTTTGGTAAAATCTGTCAACAGTGCCCCTAGTTGTGAAAACCCTCTGACAAACCTTTTGTAATAACTGCATAATCCGAAGAATCCTCGTAAATCTGTGAGACTTCGTGGTGGTGGCCAATCCAGAATGGCTCTTATTTTTTCCTGATGAACTTGTACACCTGTAGCACTAATCATATGTCCTAAATACAAAATTTATGTCATTCCAAATTCACATTTAGAGGCCTTTGCATAAAGTGATTGAGATTCCATAATACCAAGAATAACATCAATATGTTTCAAATGATCTTCCCAAGTTTTGCTATAAATCAAACTATCATCAAAAAAAACTAGCAGATATTTCCTCAACTATTTGTTAAAAGTATGATTCATGCAAGACTAGAATGTTGCCAAAACACTTGTTGACCCAAACGGCATAACTAAGAATTCATAATGACCATAATGACAACAGAAAGCAGTTTTTTGGACATCTTGATCTCTTAACTTAATTTGATGATATCCTGACCTCAAATCAATTTTAGAAAAATAAACAGCACCATGTAATTCATCTAATAACTCATCAATTCGAAGAATTGGATACCTGTTTTTTATTGTCTTTTTGTTAAAAGCACGGTAATCTATACACATGCGAAGAGTCCCATCCTTCTTTTTGACCAATACTACTAATGATGCAAAAGGACTAGAACTGGGCCTAATATGTCCCATATCCAACAATTCCTTAATTGCCTTCTCTATTTCATCCCTGAATATTTTAGGATGTCTGTAAGGAGTTGTGATAACGGGTTTTGCACCTTTGTCTAATCCAATGGTATGTTCAAATCCTCTGTCAGGCGGAACCCCTGGAGGTATATCACTGAAAACCAGATTATGTGAATCTAATACTTTCAATAAATCTTCTTGATAATTTTTAGATTCAAAACTTGATACCTTATTAGAGATTAAACATTGTGCTGACCATGCCACATCACCATGTCTGAAAATAGCTTCCATTCTTTTAGCACTAACGATCTTGGGACCACTGTTAGACATACCCCAAAGGACTACCTTCTTATCATTAATTTTAAAAGAGAATTCCATTCTTTTAAAACTCTGTGTATATTCATCTAATGTTTCCATCCACTATATGCCCAAAACAACATTAGTGTCAGCCAAATCAATCACATAAAAATCATCAATAACAATGTAATTGCCAAGAGTAATATTCAATTTAAGAACTTTATGAGTGCTAGATAAATTAGTTCCACCTGCTACTCTAACATCAAATCCCTCATGTTTTTCAGTCTGCAAGCCACGTCTTTCCACAAGTGCTGCATCTATAAATTTATGTGTTGAACCACTATCCAGCATAACAATCACACGCTGTCCATTCAAAACTCCTCTAACTCTGAAAATATTATAATGGGGAGTTCCTGTCATAGATGCTATTACTCCTTCTCCTTGTTTAGTACCTGTTTCTGACTCTGTGTTCTGTGATGCTCGTTCTATGTTAGGATCAACATTCTCTTCATCCTCACTGTCAGACATAACCTCAATATAATGAATTTTTCCCTTCCCTAAACATCTATGTCCAGGCTGCCATGCTTCCCTACAACTGAAACATAGTTTTTTCCTTCTGAGCTCTTCCCTTTCCTCCTTATTTAACCTGTTTTTACGGAAATTATCTTTGTTGAAAGGTTGTTTGTCTTTTTCTGGTTTAGGAGGTGGTCCTTTATTAAAAAAAATTCCTTTTGAAGATGGTTCTAATTCTCTTGCTCTTTTGACAAATGTTTGTAAAGTAAGGGGGTTTAAAGACTTAACCCAACCTTTGAGGGAATCAGACAATCCATCTATAAATATCACAATCTTGTGCCTTTCTGAAATTTCAGTAACTAAGACTACCAATTTTTCAAATTCAGAAATATATTGCTCAACAGTTCCAGTTTGCTTAAGTTGAGTCAAATCCTTAAGATGTAATTCAGGATCTTTAGAATCAAACCTATCAATAAATTTCTCAGTGAACTCAACATAAGTACCTATCAAATTATGACCCAAGGTTATTTGCCCATGATGCCACCATTCATGTGCTACACCGTCAAGATGTAATGCAGCATATTTAATTGCCTCCTCTTCCAACATAGGGTTTAATTGGAAGTATGTGTCTAATTTTTGCACCCATGCCCGAGCAGTTGTTTTACCTGTTCCATCAAAATAAGGAATGAACATTTTTCCAATTTTCCTTTGCAATTCACAGTTGTTTCCTTGCTGTCCTCTTGGCCTATGTTTAATTCTGACATCTAAATATTCTCTAAATGTCATTGTTGATCTAAATTCTTCTCCAGAACCTAACCAATCCTGATGTATTTCTTCCTGTATTTCTCTTATTGTAGGTTCATTTTCAGGCGGCTGGTTTCTAGCAATAAATGTAGGCATAAATGGTCTAGTTGTTCCTGTTCTTTCTGGCTGATTATTGACTGACTGTTTATCTCTACCCCCATTGTTTCCCCATTATTTTGGTGTTGATTATTCTGTCTTCCATTATTTTGGTGCTGATTTATATTATTAGCCATAAATTGGGTCATCAAGTTGGTCATTTTGTTAACATTATCTTGCATATCTTGCTGACTTCTAATTAATACAGCCAACAGGTCCCTATTGTTATCCGGGTCTCCCATGTTGGTTTCAAAAATAAATTCCTCGTCAATTTCGGTGTGGCTATCCTCAATTTCAAACGGAATAGATGAACTACTCTGAGTTAAACGTGAGTTTTTAAATCTGTTTTGACGGGCCCTAGTACTTCGGAAATTATAATTTCCCTGGTGCATGCTCAACTGTGCATTAAGTTTTCATGAAGTTTCAACACCCTACAGGCTAGCAGGATTCAAAAGCTCTGATACCACTATAAAATTCCTGACTAGGACTGATTGTAAATAAATGTGTATGTCCAGATTTTGCAGAGAAATATCATTGAATTTAATTGATTGATCATTATAGGGCCTATGAGTTTCATTCAACAGTAAAATTCATGCATTCCAAAATTAACCTTCATGCTTACTGACCATCATAGCATTAATTTAGCAGTCATTTTACACATTCAATATTGTATGATTAATACTTTCATGGTGCACCTGTAGTTCGCAGTAATGCAGTGCCAAACTTGTCGCAGAGGTCCTCCGGAACGTTATCGTTGGCACATCGATAGGCAAATAGAAGAACACTTGCGGTACCAATATTTTGCTACTTCCTCCTACACTACAAGTCCGCTTATCCCTTTATGGAATAGATAACAAATATTGGTTTGTATTCTCATCACGATCACTGAGTGTAATCACGCAACCAACATCATCTCCCGATATCGGGACTCTTAACCACGGTCACAAGTCAGTTTGTGTCGACTTCCTGGCGTTTGGAAACCACACCCGTATTGCTTCGGAAGTCATGCCCAACACTGTGTTTGGAATTAGCACCCGATACTGTGTGAAGACAAACCCGACACGGCGTT
The DNA here is from genome assembly GCF_030272615.1 of Cryptomeria japonica. Classification (NCBI taxonomy): domain Eukaryota; kingdom Viridiplantae; phylum Streptophyta; class Pinopsida; order Cupressales; family Cupressaceae; genus Cryptomeria; species Cryptomeria japonica. Next base: position 548,501,465 of record NC_081405.1, read on the forward strand.
TGGTAATAACGCCTGATACTACGTTCGGCAAAACTCCCGATACTGCGTTTGGTAATAACTCACCACCATGAACATAAGGAATATGCATATACTGGTCTCACGCTAATGCAGAACTCCACGTTGTACACCAGCACGACTCCACTCCACTGTAGTTCGCAGCCACGACTCCACCAATAGGTCAGTTCTTACTGACGAAAGGGGAATTATTCTAGTTCAAATCCTGTCACACAGGGATATAATTCTTCTTCCAGGCATATTTCAAAAGCTTCCGCCATGCGATTTTATTCACCGTCGAAGTAGTTTTCTGAACTACTTTTATTCATAAAGAGTTAACAATATTAATTATTTATATTAATCCTCAAATTAGAATATTAATATAAAAATTAATTAATATTATATCATTATTATGTCATATTTATTTTATTCATTTGGGGAACATTACGCAAGTAAATTAGTATAAATATAGGAGCAAGATAGAAAGATTGCATACAATTGTGAGTTGTATCAATTGTGGAGATTACCTTATAAGTTTATCAAAGGAATGGAAAGACTGATTTGAAGGTGTCATTATCTATGTATTCTTCCGCATTTTGAAGTTTTCATTATTGTGTGATTTATGCAATGTTATTTAGCATTAGGACATGATCACTAGGTATTTTGAAATTTCTTAAACAAGCACACCTTTACAATGGTTGAGACAAGTTAGATCAGCAACCAAACTTAAATCTACAATAAGCCATGTTTTTGTGGTCACTTAACCCATATAAGCAACAATTGGGAAATGTATACACGATTTTAAAAATGCTGACTAATTTTAAATGCTTTTTTCATCCACCCGTGATTTTTTTGTTAAGGTTTAACAAGCATTATATTCATGTGTTTGAAGAAATTTTGTGATGTTTTTCTTGCATTTTGGAAGCATATTTTGCAAAACACAGCTAGGGAAATTTACCTGTATAGTTACCTACAAAGGAGATGTTACTATAACTTCAAATTTCAACCATGGCAACGGACAACTGATGCAGAGCAGGGGCTTAGATTTGATGTCAAAGTCTCAATCAACAACTTGGAAGAGCATTTTGGCCATTACACAACATACTTCCTTCACAAACTGCCACTAATCCTTGTAGCCCTCTTGAAGGGTCTATTCCCCCATAACTTTTGAGGCAGGCATGATAATTAAAATGTAAGACCAGTTTCAGATACCCTTTTGGCTCTTATGACACATATCCAAAAATAAGATAGTGTTGATTTGTAAGGAAGGCCTCAAAAATTGACTGCCCTGCTTCTTGACTAGGCCTAATTATGCAACTAGGCATGCTCCAAATGGGCTCAGGACTTCAATGAGAACCAACTCTCGTTCCAACAATTCAAACACATTATATGGGATCTCAAACAACTACTTCAACCACAAAGATCGTCCTCCAACAACCTACAATGTCTTTTCTATCAAGTTTTAGTAGATTTACAATAACAATCAAAATACTCAATGAAATTAAGTGCCACCAGATGCAAATGAAAGGTGATTCAACCTACTTTCATCCCCAAACAGTTTCAGAGCATGATCAGATCGTACAAGCACGTGCCAACCAAAATAGCAGCAAATTAACATTCAGATTTTGTAGAAACAAAGATTTTTTTATTGCTTCCTCCTCCACAAAACTCCCTCCAACCCCTTGGGTCGAAGTTATAAGGTTATTTATATGTTTTCAGAACTTTTCCCAACTGTCTATAACCATTTTTCAAACTGAAACTAATTATAACACCTTTTTGTTCAATAACGACAAAATGCACAAAAAGTTGCTTGACAACATTTGGTAACTTGTGCAACTTTTACAAGTTTGCATCTCCTAACACCTAGAACCCCAAACTTGACTCCAACTGACCCAAAATGGTCACAAAAGACCTTATTACATGTGAGAACATCAATTGAAGACAAAAAAAAAATTTAGCCTATTGGACCTGTTCTGACCTTTAACACACATCACCCCATTGCAACTGGGGACCCTCTCTTTTCCTTCTTTCTAGGGTTTTAGTTAGTGTCCCGTGGCCTTCCGCTTCCGTTTTGCCAAGCCTTGCTCAGTTTTAAATGGTTCGAGTCCTAGAGATTGAAAGCTAGTTTTTGCAAGCCAAGTAATACTAGAGTCCGGATACCATCAAAGTGCCTAGAAATGCCAAAGGACGAAGAACACAATTGATTTGAATGAATTTGAACAACTTTCTATTTTTAGAAAGTTTGCTTTTTTGTTTTTTCCTATTTTTTAGGAAGTTTCGTTTTTGATATTTTTAGCGCAATCCCCGGTATAGCTATTTTTAGAAAGTTTTCCCTATTTTTTAGGGATGTCTGTTTTTTGCTTTTTCGGAATGGGGTCCTAGGGTTTGCACTGATACCACTAACCTACTTCAACCGTGATCCAAAATTTCCAAGTTTTGACCTAAAAAGCTAGTTTCCTACATTTTAGGGGTCATGATGCTTCAAATGGTTTGCCTGAGTATGGATTTCAAATTTCAAGTTAATCTGGTTAAATTTGGTTAAATTGTGAAATTTTGAAATTTTCCAAAAATTTTCTAAGTCTGGCTAATGGATGATGTTGAGTGTTATGGCAGGTGATGAAAACTCCACCCAAGAGGTTAGCAATGGAGGTGTCTTCAAAGTCTGCAATGCTTGGTGGAAAGGCTTCAAAATCCGCCTTATGATGGGGATGATCAAAAGTCCTCCATGTTGGAGAGGTGCCTAAAGTCCGCCCTTGGAGATACCTTTCAAAGTCCGCCTTGGTGATGAGGCCATAAAGAGGGAGCACTAAAACTCCGCCCTCCTCGGTGTCCTTCCAAAACTCCTCCATTTGGAGGGAGTATAAAACTCCGCCATGCTTAAGGAAGGGGCATCAAAGTCCGCCCAAGGAGAACACCTTCCAAACTCCGCCATGTTTTGAGGTCATTCCAAAGTCCGCCTTGGTTGAGAGATGCCTAAAGTCCGCCATGTTGAGAGGTGCCTAAAGTTTGCCCATGGATGATGCCTTCAAAACTCCGCCCTGCCTAGAGGGTAGCCAAAAGTCCGCCCAAACTTGATGGCGAAGATGGTAAGGTCATCAAAAGTCCGCCATGCATGGTAAGAGGAAGGAAGTCCGCCTATGAAGAGAGCCTCCAAAAGTCCGCCATGATAGGATTAAAAAAGGGTGAAGGCAAGCAAGCATGAAGTTGAAGTCATCAAACTCCTCCCAAGCATGAAGTTGAAGGCTTAAAACTCTGCCCTACTCTTGGAAGTCAAACATAGTCAACAAGAAGCTAAGTGATGTCATCAAATCTTCCTAAAATTCGAACTTCTAATCAATTTAGAAAGTTGAAAAAAGAGATTTTCAAAGATCAACGAGCTAGGAAATCAAAATGGAAACTCGAAATTGAAATTAGAAAGAAGATATTTGCAGATTGAGATGATTTTCAGACTGAGTTCCAAATTAGAAACCTTTTGGAAGATGCTAGTTTATAAACCTAGTTCGAATTTATGGACTAAATTCAATTTAGAAACTTACACAAGAAGAAGATTTTCGAACTAAAAGAGATGACAACACAACTCGAAATTGGATGAGAAACTTTCCCAAGATTTAAGTTGAATTTAGAAACATGAGTTGGATGGTTTTTACATGTTTCTAATTATGAAATCAACTTCATTACAAATGCATCCCTTGTTTCTTCATTCTTACACCAAGAAGTTCGAATTTCCATAGCAAGCTGAGGAAAACGTTGAGAAGTATTTTTACAGATTGAAGTTCATTTGGAGAAAAATCTTGATATTGCTTGCAGTTGGGTGAACTTCTTGTCAAAGAATCTGCAGATTTTGGAGTGGAATCAGCTGGCATAAGGCAGAGTCGTTAATTTTTCTGAGTTTTCTAAAAAACCTCTAGCCTTATTCTCATTCATTCGAAGGTGAAGTTGAATTTAAAATGCAGATTTATTGCATTTTCTGAGTTTTCCAGAGTCATTGAAAGTGATTTTTTTGGTAAATCTATTCAAATTTTAGTGAAGAAAATCATTTTATTGACTAAGTAGAAGGAGAGTTTTGAAGTTATAACACTTGGTGTCGGATTGCAATCATAATTATCCTTAGGATTGAAGTGTTTACATGTGGAAATCCATTTTTGTGGCTAACTATGAAAGTGAAATAAAATCTCCAAACACTCAGCCATTCGCAGCCTCGATTTTCTTCAATTTGCGAACCAATTTCTAACTTAAGCTTCATGTTTACTTGCAGATTTTAAGCACAATGAAAGTCCAAGTGGACAAGGACGCTCCTCCTAAGTCAAGGATGACCTCAAAGTGGAAGAATGTTAGCGACGCTAATCTCGGACACATCAATCTGAGGGAGTTCAAGAAGAGGATGTTTGGTTTAGACAATCTCGTGCCTACCACGACCGCACGAAAGATGATGAAGAGTGGCATCGTGCATGCTGTTGGTTTTCTCCCTACCATGCAATGCACCGAGTTAGTAGCTAAGTGTGCTAGGCATTACAACCCTGCCAGTAGGGATATTGTTGCACCAGATGGGAGAGTATTGGCGAACATCAGCGATGAGGCCATCAGGGAAGCCTTCAGAATCCCAAAGTATCATAATGCTGTGTACGTGACCAAGGATGAAGTTGATCGCATGTATCAGGACCACTTGGAGGAGTATGACACCATCGTCAATCATTCCTAGCTGGACAAGCCAAGGAAAGGTGCCTCCAAACTACAAAGGAAGAGCTTGGTGAGAGCATATTTCAAGAAAGATATTGGAGATATGATCGTCCTGTTGAATAGGATAATGGGGAATCCTCAAGGTGCTCCATTCGAGCCCTGGATGTATTATTTTATAAATGAAATAATAAATGGAGTGAAGATGATAGACTAGGCTCGAACGATAAGCGACAACTTGGATAGCCAGCTGAAGAATCTGGAAGCAAATAGGACCTTCTTCATGAGTTTGTACCTATTCTATTCCTTGGCTAGAACCTACAGATACAGAGGTCTCACCTGCAGAGGGGAAGTGGGAAACAAAGAAAATCAATTTCCCGTCTATGATTGTTATCCCCAGCTTCATATGGAAGAAAAGTTCCATTTGAAGAGGGTGAATGACACATTTCTCATGCACATCACGCGGACGCTGCAAGGTGGACTACATCAGAGACTCTCTCAAGAGTCTATAGACTTTATTAGTAGATTCAGATATTGGTATATCCAATACCCGAAGTTCACTTACATTAGAATTCAAGGGTTTACCGGATCTCCCTATAAGCTCTCAGCTTACCCTACCAACCGAGTTGTGCTACTCGAGGTTGTGAGGCAATTGGAGGGATATATGGCAATTCAAAGAGATAAGCAGAAGAAGGCAGGCACCTCCTCTCTCGCGATTGGGAATGGATTGGAGGCGTGTTCGTCATCACAAGCCGCTGCCACTACTGAGAAGGAGCTAGCCTGGTACCCTTTTTATTAGTACAAGGCAAGAAAGAATTTTGATCCGTTCCACAAGATAAAAAGAGTCGAAGGGATAACATTTGAGCACAGAGCTAATTTAGAAGACTATTGGGCTAAAGCAGTCGATAGTTTCAAGATCAGGAAGAGATTTTGGTCGAGGATTCCCTTGAGCATGGTAGGAGCAACGGAGGTATTTAGAGTTGCTGATCAAGTAGAAGATAGCCTTGAGCTTCAGCAGCCAGGCTTTGAAAAGATGAAGAATGAGCCACTAGCCTTGATAGATTGGTCGGAGGGAGAGTAATCAGATCTCGCAGACCTCATGAGGTCGGTGGTCGAATATTCTAAGTGGTGGACATCTGAAAGGACTAAACAATTGAAGTCTAAAGGTGTGGCCCTAACCTATCACTTAATGGGAGTAGATGACTCTTTGTCCTCCAACCCCTGTGTCTCTGCAGGCAATGCTCGGAATCTAGAGAGAGTTGGGTCCCGGAAGAGGAAGGAGTTAGTTGGAAGCTTTGGAAAGGCCAAAGGAAAGAAGGTTGTAGGGGAGAGACGGGAGTCCAACGAAGGTCATTCCATCATGAGTGCCGCATCTGCGGTGCCTGATCAGAATGCAGTTGAAGAGCAGGAGATGGACATATATATGGTAAATAATGAAGTAAGAATGCTTTCTCCTTCAATCGAGGAAATAATGAAAGCAGTTGTCCAAAGTCCAAACAGGGAGCAAGTTTTAAATGCAGCCACAAAAGTTGAAACGCTTGCATCTCCAATAGTCTTCTTAGATGGTATAGCTACTAGACCAGGATGGACAGATGATGGGTTTGATCAGAATACCGTAGAGCAATCAACCATCCCTGATTGGCTGAGGGAAAGGATAAGGGTTAAGGTCCCTAAGGAAGCCCATTATGAAGAGAACACAGCAACATTTCTGGAGAAGGTGAATGAGCCAGTCATAGTCAAGCCACCCAAACCAGCCAGAAAATTCTCTTTGATTCAGAGGGATAGTGCAGGATTCAAGACAGTTCAAATAGCTATGCCAAAGGAGGGAAAAACTCGGGACAATATTGCCCTAGAGGATTATAAAATCACCACTATAGAGTTGGGTAAGCCTACCCAGGACCAAGAAGTCCAGTACTTTGACGACTCTTGTAACACCCTCAAGGCGAGTTTAGCTCAGGAGAGAGAGAAGAGAAAGAAGGTTGAGGAAGAAAACCAGCCATGGAGGAAATATGTTCTCCATATTACCAAGCCACTCAACCATGAGATACCGATCACCCCTCCATAGCCTCTTCAGCAAGAGTCAATGAAGGATTACGAGGACATGAAGGGCACATTCACACATGCCAAGGAGTGGATTTCAGATGCTTCAGCACGTGCTGATATACTTGTGGAAAATTTAGTATCAGCACATGAGTCGGCTTCTTCATTGGTCAACCGCATTCAGGACTTAGCTGCAAATTGGGAAGATGTGGAAGAAATTCAAGATGAAATACTTCCGCATTTGAAGGTTATCCAAGGTTTGCCGAAGAGAAGTTTGGTGGATGCAGGTGTCATACAGGCCGGGGATAGATATGACTTTAACACCTGGTATTATGCTTTGGTCAACCAGATTGAAGTTTTGAAGAAATCCGAGACTAAGTGCTTTGAGACAGAGGAGAATGTCAGGGAAATTTTGAGCAAGGTGTTTCATGTAGCATCAAAGATCTGGAAGAAAGAGAGTATAAGGGAGAAGCACTTCAAGCAAAGAACCTGAGAGCCAAGATTCAGTCGAGCTTCTTCAAAGACTCAGGGATGATTGACAAGGGCGATCTTTCAAGGATTGCAAATTTTCTCTTCATCGATGAGAACTTTCTTGCCCAAGCAGTTGAGTGGGAAAGCATCCTCGCCACATGTACCGATGATGTGGACATCATCAACATCCAGATTAGCAACTTGCCAAATGTCACTATGGAAGAGGTCAAGCTTATCATGTCCAGGTACATCGAATCTGCAAAAGGGGAAACTGGACGCTCACCTCATTGAGATTAGCAGTTGTGCCACATGTCACTTTCTTATTCTTTCGAACTAATAGAGTTTTGGAAAACCCTAATTAGGGTTTGTAGCTTTCAATCTGGGCCCTTGATCACTGTTTGATCTCGGTCGTTCTTTAATTTTTGAAAAACTATATAAGGCTAACTCCTCTCATTTGGAGAGTGTGAGGTTTTTGGCAAATTGTTGCGTGAAGGTCATTTTTGAATAATATATTGCATGTGTGCTTTCTCTTAAGGCTTTGTAATCTCTATTGTTTGAATGATTAGCATGGTTTCAATTTCCTCGACACTTAATTAAAATTAATTTAGATTTGCTTTCATGTTATTAGCGTTGAATGAAGGATTTGATAAGTGTTAATTGACGATGTATCTCTGCTCATACTTTTGGTGAATGGATGATTTTCATTTCACTGTACAAAGTTAGTCTAAGCCTATCCTCTGTGCATCCCAACATCTCGATCACAAGCACAACCCATTGAAGATTGCACCGATTTTGTGTAGTTGTCCTTAGAGTGGCGAAGCAAAGTTTGGTTTCCCGAGAGCACCCAATTGATAACGTCTCCGAAGTTCGTAGGATTAGATCAGCTTTCTCAAACCCTATCCCTTTTCCCCTTTTTTTGAAAGTCTAAATCCCAAAAAATCAAAAAAAAAAAGAGCCTAAAATTGATAAATCTATTTAAGTCCAGCAGTTCAAAAAGACACTTGTTAACGTAAGTCCCCCTTGAGATTTTCAGCATACACTACCCAAGAAGCTATTTCACTAAAGTCGCTTGTTCGCACATATAGACCTTGGAATCCGTACTGATTTTTCAGGAGAAGATAGAATACCTTCGGGTATCCTATTCTAATGTTTGGTAGATGATAAAACAGACACCAACAAGACCTAGTTTTGGACCTAGGGTGCTCCTGCACCAACAACGCATTTGCATATATTTACACTAGCATTTTGACCAATGCTTATCAAAAAAGATAAGGGAATTGGTACTATGCTTTCAGCAACCTTTCTATATTTTAAATAGGAAAAAGAGAATATTTTTACTTTGATTTCAACATTATTTAGCCATAGCTATTTTGATTCATGGTTGGAAAGCATGAATTGAAAAGTTGGGAAATTCATTTTCAGTTGATTTTTTATCAGTCTATGATACATATTTTTTATTTTACTAATCATTTTCAGTGTTTACATACTAGAATTGTTTGTTTCATTTTCTGTCATAGCTTACAATATTTTTTGGCTGCAACAAAGTAGCAATAGAACAAAATAACTTGATCTATGACAAATATTTGTTTGCAAAAGATATAATAATTAGCAAAAGACATAATGTAAGAGAACAAACAATTTTTCTTTTCACCATGAATTCTATTTTGGCAATAATAACCATATATTATATTTTATAATAAACAAAAGTTATAATGGTTCATTTGGAAAAGAAAACAATACAACCTCTTAGCCTAGATAAAAATACAAAATGTTACAGCTTTCAGCCTTGCTAAACCTGCAACAAGTTTTGATTCCTCCGGATCTTGCTAAAACAGCAGACACTGACCATTGGGGTTTCAAACTTGCAACATTCTTGGGATGCAATCGTCAAAAGCCTTTATTGTCCTTTTAGCTCTCAGGCAGCAAATGCTTGTCCTTGTTGATATTTTACAGTTACCTGATATACTAAGGTCACTGGTTCTCTTGCAATAGTCATATGATCTTGTGAACAGCAATAGTTTTTAGCCCTTTGATACACAACAGTATTTTACCTCTCCATTATGAACATGCCACTGCCATTAATCTGTTATTTCAAACTTGTAGATTTGCATCAGTTGACCTTTTTGGAATTTACAATAGTCAGTTGGATGACTATGGTTGTGACTTTTGCTTGAATAGCAACAGTTATTTGATCATATAGCATACAAGAGTTATTTAGTTTATTGGTTCTGTTTATATGTACTGTCAATTGAACATTTATTTTGGGATTAAGTATGATAACCAGTTTGGTATATCCTTGCCCTATGTATTTCAATTAATTTGTATGATTAGAAGGAATGATGATATGGTTGAGAATACAAAGATAATTTTAAGCTCCCTGTCGAATTTACATTGTTGTCATGTAACTTTAACCTATTTAACTTGTGCAGACTTGACTTTATTTTATTGCAAAGTATTAATGTTTGTAAGAGTTCAATATACCCATTTGAAAAAGAACTGTCCTTAAGCCCCTTTATAGTGCACTAAGCACAGCACTTGGCGAGATTATCCTCTCATACCCTGTGAAGTGATGCCCAAAGGTATAGTTGAGAGCTATAGACATTGGAGTGATAAGGAGTTTGCAGATAATTTGGCTTGCAATTGTCTTCTCTTGCATTTTTTCTATTCTCTCTCTTTCTTCTTTAGGTGATCTACCGTTTGGCCATAAACCCGATGTAAGGGCAATCCCAATGTCAAACGAGTGACCATGCTTACATGCTTTAACTGCCCCCTATGAGCAATTATGCTATTACACAAACCCAAGGCCTTTCACATGCCATTTTTTATGGTTTCACTCTACTCTCCCACACCACTCTACTCTAGTGTACATCTCTCTCCCACATAGCATCACTTTTTTACGTACCTTCAAGTATATAGGAAGGTGAGGTATACTGAGACAATTGCTCTTCCGTACCATCACTTTGGTATAATGGACAGTTTGTCATTGAAGAGCTAGATATATCAAACAGCATAAATGATTAGGTTGGAATGATAAGGGTTTCTTCTAGGAGTGATAAGGCAACAGTTCTAATCTTGAAACATATGAAAGACTAAATTCAATTTTTTTTTGCAGATTTGGTCATCAAGACATGTGAGAGAGACTTTGCCTAGCATACTAAACATCAATCTCAAGTACAAACAAGGTCAAATGCATTTTTTGCTTGACTAATATCAATGGAAGCATGTATCACTTCAAATGGCATTTGTTGTCAAGACATGGCACCACTACTTGCCCAAAGTGCCCTAGAAATACCACATTGTTCTCCATAACTTCAATATCACAATACGTTAAATAACACAATACAAGATGGTAAGGATGTTGTTAACAAACATCTATTAGAGTGGGCAAAGACATCATAATGTTAGATGGGTGAACGGATAAAAGGAATTAAACTCTCATCAACTTCTTTGTTTTTTGTGATATTGATCCAATCTTGTTAAAATTCACTGATGCACCAAATAGGATCAAATCCGAAGCTGCTCTATTCAAATAGTTTGACAAGGTGGTCATGGATGTAGGGCCAATTGATTCAATTTATTCCAAACAATGTTTTCGCTTGTGTTGTTGCAAGGAGATTCCTGGTGGAAAAGTATCTCTATATATATTTTACCCCATGTGTTGCACACTACCTTGATCTAACCCTAGAGAACATTAAAAAAATTGAATGGCTAAGAAGGTATTGCAAAAGGCTCACACTATTACCAAGTCCATCTACAATCTCATGGAAGTTTTGTGTATGATGCACTCCTTCATAAAGGCAAGGAGATAGTTTGACTAGGCATGAAAAGATTCACTATGCACTTCCTTTATTGCAAACTCTTTGCTAAAAAAAATGAATTTGAGGCGAATGTTTGTTCCTAATAAGTGGATGGAGTCTAGCTTCACCAATTAAATGGATGGTAGAACAATGGAAAAGTACATTTTTCTATTAACTTTTTAGGATGTAGTAAAACAAGTGGTCAAATTTTCAAAACCTTCAATAAAAGTTTTGAGACTAGTGGATGGGAAGAGATCTCCCATGAGCTATTTGTATGAATTCATAGATAGGGTCAAGAAGGTGATGGGTGATAAGATGAAAAATAAGACAAGTACATTCCATTGTGAGACATAACGATAGGAGATGGGATCAATAGATACACTACCCTCTCCATTTTGATAGATACTACTTGAAATCCATTGTTGTTCTATAGCCCTTCATTCAAAGATGATATTGAGGTCACACAAGACCTACTAATGTGCATGGAGATATGTTGCCTGGCCCAATAGCATTGGATGCAGTTTTGGCAAAGCTGCCAACATAAGAGCAGACAATAGATTTTTTCTCAAGTATGGTTGTTATGGAAGCCCTTTTAACCAAGTAAAATCGTGGTAAAATCTATTAACTTTTGATGTCTCTCTATATTGTAGGCATGTACACTAAAGGTGTTAATCTTTCAATAGATCTTACATAATATGATCTCAAAATAATTTGTTTTTCAACGCAATGGTGGGATTTTGTGGCTAAGAAGCCAAAAATCTTCAATGAATGGTCATGTACATTTTGAGCTGGCCATGTAGTTCATTTGCTTGTGAATGTACTTGGAGTGCATTTTCCCAAGAAATGCAAAGGCCTAACACAAAAGCAAATGAATGACTACGTGCTCATTCACCATGACCTTAGCTTGAAGCTAGAGGAAGATCAAAGTTAGAGTTTTGAAATGCTTGCAATTGTAATTATAAATTGCAATTCTTGTTTTTTGTTTCACTTTAAATTGTCAAATAGAATTTCTATATGAAAAGAGCCAAGTACACCATCAAGGAAGACCAGCCAATTGACCCCAACGAAATCAATCCAAACTATGATTTAATTGCAAATGGTGATATCCTTACTGATCCTGATCATTTTGATATCCTAAGAGGCCACCTTGAAACCAATCTAGTTGAATAACTTAAGAGAGATTTTAACCCAAGAGCTTCATCATTAGACCCTGCAACCTCTAGTGTAGCTATCTTCATAGCAACAAGAGTCATTGGATATGTCAAATTTTTTGGAACTTTGTACTTAGTTTGTGGGTTGACTTTGTACAAAGTAGATTGTAATTGAAAATTTAAAAACTATTTGCCTCTAGTTATGATTTATGCACTATGCAATATGTATTGTGCAACACAATGTAATCAGTGATATGTACATAAATGAGAAAATCTATATTTCACAATTCACAGGCTAAACTCTAAATTTTATTTTCTTTTTATATCTCTATGCTATTGAAACCAAGACCATTTTAAAAAACACCATTTTTCCCTGATTAAAAATTTCAATTTTTTGAAAAAAACTTAATCTTTTGGTTTCCTGATTTTTTCAATGATTTTTGCTTCTATGATCATGCTCACAACAAACATACTGAACTTCATCATCACTATTTTTGTTGATTGGATTGCATTAATGATATTTCCCTGCCACTGCACTTGTCAAGAACGGTCTACCAATCTGGTGACTAAACCTTTTGGTGCTATTCTAATTTTCATAGTTAGGGGCAAAATTAAAGTTGTTTTTGGTTTATTCATTAAGGAGGAATTAGATATAAAATAGTGTTAGAATACACTTTGTACAGAGACATGTGTTGCTTATGTTAAAGATGTAATAACATCAGATTGGTTATGTCTAAATAGTAACTTATAATTAGGTTTCAATCACCTTGTAACTTCCCCATTCAATAATAAATGCAAGTCACACTCATTGAAGTATGCCATCCAATTCTCTCAAACTCCATGCATCCATTCTTCCTCTAGTAAGCTTTCTTCAAAAAAAAATTCTTAAGAAGTTCCTCACCTCTAGTAGAACATTGGGTAGCTCCATCTTTAGGCCCTATGCCAATGGATCAATCCAAATTAAAATGGATGGTACTTTACTATCAGTAATATTAAAAAAGACTATGAGCCCAAACTTAACCACCACCTGACTTTGAGCTTGTTTCATAGACCAAATTCAAATGGGCGATACATTTGATTAATAATACAACATTAGACTTTAAGCTTGTTTCATAGAATTGAAGCATGCATCTAGCTGATTTAGACCAGTGAAACGATATCTTGACACCTCTTACATAGATTTTAAAAACGTCTTAGAGAAAACATAATTCTTATATAGGGTAAGAATTAGAGAATAATGGGTCAACTTGAAGCTTTACAAGGAACTACAGAAAGCTTGTCAAGATATTTTCGTAGGAAATATTTTCCGTAAGGGTGCTAATTAAATTGCAAAATATTTGACCTCCATAATTAACCATTACAAGGATTTGGTGGAGATAAATAATGCTTGGGATTCAGTATGAAGCAGCAGGATATGTGAAAGAGGCCATGAAAAGGAGCAACTGTATGGGTAATGAAGACAAGATCATATGGAGGATGAAATGTTGAATATTGTGCATGGTTCATTAAAGGTTACTGCTTGCTATAACAGGATATCATCTCGCCCCTATGAGTTGAATTAAAATGAAAATCATAAGAAAGACCAAGAACAAGTGGCTCTTCAAATCTTTCTACAAAGTTGAAAATATAGGAATAAGTTTGTGCCAAGAAACATTATCACAAATATGAAACGCGAGGAAAGTCATAACATTAACAATGCCAAGATTCAAGCATTAAATTTCACCTGCGGATGAGTTTCTGCAGTAGGTTGCCCAGCATCAAAAATATGTTGAGTTGCATTTGAGCTGTAACTAAGAGTATCGTGTGGAACAGGCCCTAAACTTTGAAAGTGTTCTCCAGCCTGGCAATTCACAATTCAATCTAAGCAAGCATCAGTAAGTGAAATAAATTATAGACATTACCATCAACCTTTAGCAATCAAATGAACTTTTATCACTATTTGTCTTCAAGAAGGCATGACAAGCCTAGGAATAATCTGATGAAGTGGTATAAGCAGCACCATAATCATTAGAAGCATGACCAATGTAAAGCACCAATGTGGGAAGGCCAATTCAATAACTATGCTTCTTCAATAAAATTTCAGAAGACATTAAGATTTTAATGCAAAATGAAAAGATATAGAGAAGAACCAGATAAAAATGTTAAATAGGAAATATACAGGGTTAAAATCAACTACCCTTATCTTCCTTTCAACCGTGATTGAATTTATTAAGATGTTGTCTTCTGTCTACTCAACAATTTGTAAAGATGGAAACCTATTACCGTCAAAAGCTCAAAAAACTTAAAAAAGGATCACAAAAGCAATCACTAATAAAAGTTAACCCAGAAATTATATGTTTAAACTTGTAAAATGAAAGAATTTCTGGGAAGAATTGCCAAAAATGGGACCACTGCTAAAACACAGTGTTACTTGGGGACGCGTTTCCCCTTGTTTTTGCCACATTTCAGAAAAGGGAATGTTTCGAGGATGGGGGGGACAGCAAGAAACATCCCCATGCCATCACCAAATTTACTTTTTGCAAGAAACATTTCAGAAACCTGGAAACGTTGGACACATACAAGGCCAGGATGTCCAAGATGTCCCTCAACCGCCCCGGGGACAGCTGGCCATCCCCCCTAGATGTCATGTTTTTTTTTTTAAAAAACAATCAAAACTTTAAAAAAAACATTATTCCTTCTTTGCTGAGTGGCCCCTACACCTGCAGCTCACCCTAAATGGGCAAAAACCCCTAATTTTATCATTGTGATGTCATTTTGTTGTCATTTTGTTGAGAAGAGGAAAAAAGGAGAAAGAAGCAGCAGTTGAAGGAGAGAAAAAAGAGAGGACTATATACATTGAAAATTGCAGCCTTTGGGGGATCACCTTGTGGTGTAGTGGTGTTGTGGTTACACTGTTAATGGTGCAACCAAGGTTCAAATCCCTGCTTGGCCCAAACGGTGTTAATGCCAGTTTGGGCCCACTTTGGTGGACACGAAGGAGATTGGACGTGCTGGTGGTTGTGGAGGTGGAGTTTGGAGAATGTGGAAGAGGTGGCTGGAGGACTGTTGATGTGTTTTTTATGCACATGCGAACACAGAATAAAATACCTAAAGGGTACCTTATCCTCTCTTGAATAAAGTCTCCGAATGCTGAAGATGTCGCGAAAAGGATCAATCGGGATGACTTCAAGGTTCTTTGTTGTAGGATCTCTACGTGTGGATAAGCTCTATGTGGTATGATGTGATTTTGCTGGAATCACAAGGGGACTTACACTTGACGACCTAAACGTCTGATTCGCTTTGAATATTGCTGGAACACAGGATTTCACTAGCCTAGACTTTTTGAAAAAAGGAAAAAAGGATAAGGGCGAGGAAAGGATCTAATTCTGATACTAAGAAATGTAGAAGCAATGATTGATCTTTGATGAAATTCTAACTAAGTCTTGTTTTGACATCGCAGGACCATCTCCACAAGATTAATGCGATCTTCGAAGGAAAGCTTTATGATGTTCAAATCATCGCTACAGGCATAGACACCATCAGGCTGATGCATATCAATGAAGAAGCGACAATTGAAGTTGAGCTTAAGCTAAATGATTCCAGTTGACTACACAAGGCAAGTCTGCAATCAACAAACTGCTAGTCGTATGGATATACGAATTTCACCATCAATCAAACACATTTCTTCCACTCATCTAATAACATGAAATCAAATCTGAGAAGTATAGAGACCATGCAAATTGTTGAATTGACCCATAGATTTCACCATTTCTTCAATGAAGTTTTACAAGTCTTTTACAACATCTTGGCAACAATCTTTGCCTTCTCTTGCTATTCTACTCTAATTGCTATTCTATCAACTAACTATTTACTATTAGCTATTATTGACTAACTATTGACTCCCTATTCACTAACTATTAGCTTTCTATTATATTTACAAATGAAGAGTCGGGGCTTATATAGTGCCCTCAATACCATTCAATGGCTTGGATCAATTTGAGATCAATGGCCAAGTTTTTACAATGAAACCCTAATTAGGGTTTGTTACAACAAACTTAATTCTAACCAATGAAATAATTGCATTATTTGGACACATTTCTTCTCTGGAATATTCGACCAATGGATAGCCGGGGTAGGTACATCGAAGTTTGTGCCATCTCCCATGAGTCGGGTACATTGAATCTGGACATGCTGAGGTGGACCAACCCGACTGGAGGAGTGATGACTAGGATGCCACCTTGTCTAACACTTGGTTGATGCTCAATTTGGTGATGCTTTCCTTCAAATGCTGGACTGGAAGATAGATGGAGAAGGTCGTCCTTGTTCATGCTGGATTGGAGGAGGTCGTCCTTGTTGATGCTGGACTGGAGGAGGTCGTCCTTGTCCTGGCTTGATCTTCTTTGATGAGGGTCCGCCAAGTAATTGATCCTCCGACTCCGGGGCCGCCATTTGATGCCTACACAAAAGATTAAAGTTAGTCTTTGAGCACCAAACCTAAAAAGCATAGAATTTAGGACCTTTCAAGAGAATGATTTAAGATATTAATTTGGAAATGACATGATAAATCCAAAATTCTAATTTTTCAAATTAATGGCAATGAAATCAAAATAAATCTTGAATAAGAACTTCAAAATGATTCTTCATACCTTCTCCTTTGAAAGCCTAACTATAAAACCCTGGAAAATGAAGAAAGAAGACCGGATTTTGCTGGACAAGGGTTGAATTGTGGTCTTCCTTTGGATGAATTACGCCTCAATTAGCCTTCAAAAGCTTCACCTTCTTTAGCCTCCAACATTTAGCAAATTTTGGGATTTAGCCTCCAACTTAGTAAGAAATTCGCCTCCAATCTGCTAGATTTCGCTCCTCTAATGTGCTCCTCAAATTCGCATAAGAAGGAATGAATGAATGATTTGAATTTTGAAACAATACTCCTTCCTTATATAGGGCGCTCACCCTAATTCTTGTTGAGGCCGACTTGACAAAAAGGAAATAAAATGAAATAAAACCCCCGTTTTGAAGGATGGCCGACTTGACAAAAAGGAAATAAAATGAAATAAAACCCCCTTTTTGAAGGATGGCCGACTTGGCAAATAAAGGCAAATAACAAATATTGAGCGCCCAACTTAATTTTTTCATTTTTTTGAATTAATTTCAAAGCTTTAAGGGTGGATTTTTACATTTATTTTAAGGCTTGAAAATTAATCAATTCAATTACAAGGCCTCAAATTATGCGAACTTAATTTAACCTCCCCAAATGTCTTAATTTTAGCAAGTTTGGTGAAAATTTGGGAATATGGAGGTTTGATTGAGGCTTAATGGAGCTTCCTTTCTCCTTAGGCTTTGAAATATTCAATAGTGATGAAGGTCTAGGTTCACTTCAAGACTTGTTTGAACCCATCCAAGCTTGTTCACTTGATCAACATTTTTGCAAATTTCCACGACTTTGTCTTCACAATTTTGCAATTTGCCTTGGACGTAATCAATCAAGGTTGAACGATAGATTTTTTGATGATTTCGCCCTGGACCCTCTGGAAGGGTCAGGAGCGATTTTTTCATTTTAAGCTTACTCCTTCATCATTTTGTCTTGAATCCCTCACTCAAAGTTAGGCAATGGTTTTCCTCATTTACTCCATCCAAACTTGGTCTGTTTTTGCAAGGCAAAATAGGGGATTTGGAAATTTCGCCCTGGACCCTCTAGAAGGGTCAAGAGCGAAATTCTTTCTTGGCTTCAAAATTTTCATTTTAACAATCCAATTTCACTTCAAGGCAATCCAAACATCGTTTTAAACCCATGTCTAGGCTTAGCTTTGCTCAAACTTTGGAGGAAAAGATAAGTTTTAGGATTTTCGCCCTGGACCCTCTGGAAGGGTCAGGAGCGAATTTCCTTTTCTAGGCTTGGTTGCTTCTTCTTGACTATCCCAATTATCTTCAAAGGACAAAAGATACTTCCTCACATTCATTCAAACCATAAAAAACCAAAAATTGTTTTGACCTTGCAAGAAAAAGGTGTTTTTTTGGAATTTCGCTCTGGACCCTCTGGAAGGGTCAGGAGCGATTTTCACTATTTTGACCAAAATCCTTCATTTTTTCACCTTGAAGCTTCTTTGCTAAGTATGATTTCACCTTCCACTGTGCTAGGAATAAAGTCTCATGTCCAAGGAAGGCTAAAAAATGTGTTTATAAGGAATTTCGCTCTGGACCCTTTGGAAGGGTCAGGAGTGAAATTTCCTTTCCTGGCTAGAATCCTTCATTTTCAATGCTTCTAAACATCCCCAAAGGCTAGACCATGTTCATACTTCATCTCATCATTCATACTTCATCTCATCATGCCTTGGACATCAAATTTTGCCCAAATGAGGCAAGAAATGTCTCTTAGAGAGATTTTCGCTCTGGACCCTTTGGAAGGGTCAGGAGCGAAAATCACTTTTTGGGCTAAATCCTTCATTTCTCCCTTTCAAAACGACCTCAAGAGGCAAAAGCAAGTCATTTTCTTTCCATCCATGTCATTACAAATCAAAAACTTGACTTCCTTTATTGCAAAGTAAGAGCTTTTGGGAATTTCGCTCTGGACCCTTTGGAAGGGTCAGGAGCGAAATTTCCCTTCTTGTCCAAAATTGCTCATTTTTCAAGCTTCAAACCATCTCTCAGGGCAAAGTTAGGCCATTTTCCAAATTAGGAACAAGATTTCAAGCTCAAACAAGGTGGCAAATGAAGTTTATGATGAATTTCGCTCTGGACCCTTTGGAAGGGTCAGGAGCGAAATTCCTTATACAAGCTAGAATCCATCATTTTTCAAGGTTTTCAAACATTTCCGAAGTTCAAACATGTCCACTTTTCCCTTCAAAATGCCTTGCAAATCAAAATTTGGTCAAATAAGGCAAGAAATGAATCCTAGGTTGATTTTCGCTCTGGACCCTTTGGAAGGGTCAGGAGCGAAATTCCTAATCTTGGCCAAAATCCTGACTTCATTTTCACATTTTTCCATCCAAACAAGTGTTTTGCCCTCAAAGATGCTTGGGAACGAGTTGGTTCTAAGTTTGGGTCAAACTAAAATGTCTTATGGAGAATTTTGCTCTGGACCCTTTGGAAGGGTCAGGAGCGAAAATCACTTTGGACCCTTTGGAAGGGTCAGGAGCGAAATTTGACATTTTAGTCTCTCCGTCAAGATCATTTTATGGAATATAACATTTAAGTATAAGAAAGAAGAATTATACTTTAAGTTATATTCCATATATACTTTCAGGATGTTTGAGAGTGGTTTCGGACCTCCAGGAGTTATATTGCAAAATCTAGTTTTTGGAGGATTCATCAGTTTTCCAGACTTAGCCAAATTTCAGGATCAGGACATTCCAGACTTAGCCAAATTTCAGGATCAGGACATTCCAAACTTAGCCAAATTTCAGGATCAGGACATTCCAGACTTCATCACTCACCAACTTGACCTAACTCAAGCAGAACCTGCTATCCAGGTGATCCCCCTGGCGACACTCGAAAGCTAAAGGCTAACAGACAAAACCCTAAAAGACCTAGAAAACAAACCCTAGAAAGCAAAAAGCAGGGGTCCCCATTTGCAATGGGGCGATGTGTGAATACGTCACAACAAGGACATATGGAGAAGGAGGATGAGCTTATGACTAGCTGTGCTAGACCCTCGTTGGGCAGGTGTGCTCGCAGACCCTGTGCCACGCCCACGTTAGGAGTGTGTTGCTCGCGGATCCAAATCCTCATTGGCATGTGCTGCTCACGAACTCTGTGTCGAACCCATGTGGGTCTTTCATGCCTGGTGTTTCTCTATCTGACCCACGTGGGTCACTTACTCCTACGGGCTCGGGGTCCCTGTTGGGCTTTCGTGCTCGCAGGTTTGATTATCGCGGTTAGATATTGGAGGTGTTAATACCTCGCAATTGTAACCGCGGAGAGGGGTCCCCCAAGTGTGGCCCTCACTAGTTAGCAACTCCAGTATAAAAAAGACATTACAGATCAAAAAAAAAATGCAACCTTTGGGCATTTTGATATTGATATAATTATATGCAAGATATTGGCACTGACTCTAGATCCAATGAATTATATATATGAATGTGTATGACTATGAATTTCAAGTTTGAACTCTCATTTCAAGTCAACTGCTATGTATAATGTATATGATCCATTGATGAATGATTTAAATTTTAGAATTTCAATTTAGATTTATCAATGTTACATTGTAATCATATGAATATATTTGAAATTTGAAATTTCCCTATATATTTTAAATTTTTCCTATTTTTTAATATAGCTGCCCACTTTGTCGTCCCCCCATCCCCTAAAATGGCAACAAACAAAAAAATCCATCCCGGAAACTTGGGGTAACATAGCTAAAATGGCATACATTCAAAAGATAAAATGAATATGATACAATCTAATTTTCAAAACTATATATTATAAACTTGAAAGGAAGAATATTGTAAAATCTGGGTTTGAACGAGACGTAACTAAAAATGCCAAGTCATTCAAAAGTAAATTGAATTGCAATTTTTATTAAGTAAACAAAAAATACTTCTAAATTGAAAATTCACTCTTACGATTTTAAGAAGATTCTTGAGACAAATGAATTTTAAGAAACAAAGCTAACTTTTTCCGATAACAAAGTGGTTTGTCGAAAACATGTAAATTTAGCTTTCAAGTCACCGCTAGCATTCATTAGAGTTGATTAGCCTAAAATTTGAGATTTCTTGTTAATTAGATGCTTATTAACATTACTACATATGTCGCCCTGCCAATCACAATTACTAGATATCAATTTCTAGTATGTCAAGGACACTCTAACCCATAGTTTGAAGACTCTACTCAGCAGCCCAAAATTTTGACATGGACTTAGGACTCCACACAAACTTGGCAAAAAACTCAGTATACACTCAACAAAAAAGAAAAACCTCATAATTATACAAAAAAAAAAAGAAAATAATGAATTTAGAGAACATAAAAGTCTAATTTGAATATCAATTTGTCATAATTCAAACATTACACGTCATATGATCCTCAAACTCTTAAAATTTAAAATTTCATAATTTCAAAGTCGAACGATACACTATAATACAATAAAATTATAAACAAAAAATGTATAATAGCATTATAACTATTCACATATGATGATATGTCAAAATGAAAAAAACAACCAAATACAATCTGCATCTTCATCTCTCCCCTCCTAGTGTAACTTAATTTTTCAAGCCTTGAATAGAAGGTAAGTATCAAAATGATGATAGATTGTTTCTTCAAAAGCGTCTTTGTTTTCATCCATTGCATCCAATTCTACTACTTTTGTTTGATGATTTGATCAAATTTGAATCCTTGAAAATTCTTTTCTCAAATTGTCTTCTTGCTACGTTAATGCTTCACTAGGTGAAATGGGTGACTAAGAGCAAAAAATGACCAAAAAATTTGAAATTTCAATTTACAAAGTGCAGCTGTTATGTCCAGGTGCCAAATAGAAGAGTCTAAACTCAAGAATTCTAACTTTAAAATTGTAAAATCACAACTAGAAGAGTCAACACTCAAGCTGTGATGCATACTTTGAATTTTAACTATAAATTATAAAATTACAAATTTTATATCACTTGTTGAAGTGTCACTATGAGTATGAGTCCTCATAGCATGAGTGAGGATGAGGTTGATCCTCGATAGGTTAAAAAAGTTGAAATTGAACCTAAGTATGCACCTAATGAAAGAACAGAAGCAAAAAGGGGTGAAGTCACTAGTTCCATCGGAATTGCAAATGTTAGTTGCCCTTCCAAAATACTCCAAAAATATGCCAAGGGTCCCTTTGATCCTAAGTCCCCTCTAAAACAATTCGCAACAAAATTACAAATGACACCTAGGGCATCTAAGAGCACTAGGTTGTGGAAGTGCCACTTTTGTAAGCTTGAATTTCAAGCCAAGATTACCAAATTTAATACCCACATAGTCAAATGTGAGGTAAAGGTGTAGTAGCATGTGCGAAGTTGGCACAAAAACTCAACTATAGGGCTGAGATAAGTAAGTTATTGGTGGTAGTGAGGAAATTGCACCTACATTTGCTTCTTTGCCACTAAGGCCAAGGGGTCATCAGAGACATGGTTCTACTTCTTGCAAAGGCCAACTATGCATATTCCAATTTCTTCTAGTTTAGGGGTAGTAAAGGCCAAGGAGAAATGTAGGTTTACAAGTGATGCTCCAAAACCACTGCAAACTCATTCAATGTGCAATTGAAGGTCGATGAAAATGATACCATTAGCAAATTCTTCTTTGCCAATGGCATTCCATTCCATGTTGTTAATGTTGTGTAGCTTCGGTCGAATAATTCTGATCAATGAAACCAAATGTTTAATTGGCCTATTGGCCTTAAGCATTTTGATTTCTATTCTATCCTAATTAGTCTCCCCTACAAAACTTAATGTGTTTTGCTTATTTGTTAAATCAAAGAATATGATTTATATATATGTGTGTGTGTGTGTGTGTGTGTGTGTGTGTGTATATTTATACATTATTATATATATACATTATTATATATATATATATACACACACACACACACACACATATATATATATACATTATTGATATTTATTAAATGATGAAATTAAATCATATTTTGGTATTATTACCGACTGAGCATTTAACTATAATCAAACCGCATTTAACATTGTGTTTATATCAATCGTGGTCTCCACGATGGGGAAACATGTCCCCGTAGGGACATGCCCCTACGTGGACTTCAATTCATGTAGAGGCATGCCTCTACGGAGGCATGCCTTCCTTCGTATAAAGGAAGGGAGGCAGCGGGGTGGTGGAGATATAGAAAACAATTATTATCGAATCCACTTCGGCTGTCCTCACAAAATCTGAAAACCATTTCAGATTTTCATGCTAATCAAATTCACGTACAAGTGCTGCCATAAATTATTGTAATATGTTAACAACAAAACAAATTCAAAGTTATACAAGATATCACATTAAGATTAAAGAAGATATCATAATCATAATATCATATATTCAAAATCTGATAAAAACTTTAACACATGTGGCTCGCTCAATACCATAAAGAGGCACTTGCAAAGATATTAAGGGCATTACCATCATATGCGCTAACACGAGAGACTAAATTGGGGACCACAATCTTTGATAAGAACTATTCCAAGATTTATATTTTAATGGAGAAAATGAAGAAATCCTGAACCACAAGGGGATGCGACATAGTCATGGATGAGTGGATAGACATTAGGCATCATCCACTCATCAACATCATAATAACATGTACAAAGGGCCCTTATTTTTTTAGGGTCATTGATTGTTTAGAACATCACAAAGATGTCAATTTTAAATTTCAAATCCTTAAAGATGCCATAAAGGAGATTGGGCCACAAAATGTGATACTAGTGACAAATGCAGTCCATGTGTGGAAAGTTGTGGGGAAGTTAAATAAGCCAGCTTATAGACATATTTGGTGAACTTCTTATTGTGTGCACGTCGTGTATAATGCATTCAAAGGCATGGAAAAATTGGTTGGATCAAAACGATAGTTAATAATGCTAGAGATGTGCAAATGTTTATCTCCAACCACTACACTTTGCATGGACTCTTCAAGACCTTCTATTAGAAAGAGACCTATAGAGACTAGAAGCGCATCATATTTCATTCTCTAGCCATCCATTTGCTAGCCCATGTTTCTAATTCTTCTATTGCTGAGAGGATTGGTCTCCTTATAACGTCATCCAATAAATTAAGAGGAATAGGCATACCTCTAAGAGGGCATAGAAGCTTGTGGTTGAACATGGTGCCTTGGGTGTCATTGACCACAACACACATACAAGGAGAGTCCAGCATCATAATGGGATCTAGAGTTAGAGGAGCCAGCACAAGTCAATGCTAATGCTACACAAAAAGGGCCAGTTGGTATTGATTTGGAAGAGCTTGAGCATGTGGAATCAAATAGTTCTAGTGATGAGGAGTTTGTGGATGATTAAAAGCATCACTTCAGGCCATTTTGTCATTTTAGACATTCGTCATTGTAATCATCATTATGAAAATTTAAATATATGATAAATTTTGAATTCGACATTTTCATTGTTAATATTCACTTCAAAATTCAAATGTTTAAGGCAACCATTGAAATGTATTTATAACTTTATTGTTAAGTGGTTTACTTAGTATGCCAACTTCTTTAATTTTCATTTGTAATTCTAAAAATTTTATACTTATTTAATATTTATTATACATATTTTCAATACTAAATTTTCAATACTATATGTATTTGAGCCTCCCCAAACTTAGGCCCTTGGTCCCCCGTTAGAAAACTCTATAAAACTTTAAATTTTTTTCAAAAAATTGAGGTTGATCAAAGAAAAACCAGAATACCGGATTGGTCTGGCATGCCCTAACCACCAAGTGCCATTTTATCACAATTACTCGTATGTTATCAATGTTTTATGCTTATGTGATTGGTATAACATAAGTTGCGACACTCCTATGCCACCAGATATAGATAGAAATAAGCAATAAGCTGGATCCAAAATACAACTCAATGACATCTTCATGGCACCTATCTGGTGGCAGCTTATACACTATATCCTAAAAAAATGTATGGAAACCAACAGATCAACTGCTGCACTTCATTCTATCTTGCTAGCTTCTCCATATTTACTACTTACCAAACAATGCAAACCCTATATGAAATTGCAGTGAATAATGAACATATCACACCCTTAGCAACTTGTTTACCATTTTGTGCATTGGGTTCTGTTTATTTCTACCAAGTTCTTTAAGTTCTTGTCATATAATCAGCTGCTGTCCTTTCCCACGATTTAAAAAGAGTGCATTAAGACTAATCCACCCATTGTCTTGCAACCACTGCACCCCTAAAACAACATTAACCCCTGCCAAAGCTACAACATCATTAGCCGTCCTCCATTGCTATTACACCAACCCCAACGGACCAGGCAATATGTCTGAAAATTCTTAAATATTTATTTCTATTAAAAATAGTGAAGAAGAAATCTTCTGATTCAAAACTACTGTCCACCACTGACATGTACGATTTAAAGTAACCTCCAGATTACCTAAGGAGGATTTGAACATGAGATTGAGATTTTAGGTCCTAGGGTTTAAGGCTAGAATGTTAGAGATGAAGTAATAAGAAACTATAAGTTCCACTACTAAGGTACTTCAAAGTACTAGACTTCTGAATTTACTGTAACTGTTGTCTATGTTGATGTCAAGCAAGATTATGTTAAAGCATTTCCATATATAAATGGGGAATATTGTAAGCAGGTTTGGTTAATTTACCGCATAGTATTTGATCTTGTTCATAAGAACTCTGATTGCATCCCTTCGCAATGTTATCGCCATTGTTGAGCTTCTATACAATTTGTTCGCTCTGATCTTAAACTGTGTTGTAGTACGTGATTTTCTTTAAATCGAGACTCACAGAGTTGCCTGCATATTTAATTTGGTCTCTGGTAAATTTGACCGGTATTTAGTCGAATGCCCGATTTAAAGAGATGTACACCAAAATTTGAAGTTCTAGATGTTCAGTTTTAGAGTTTAATAGATTGTTTGTAATTTTAGTGGGTATTATTAGTTTATGTGAGAGAATTAAAATAGTTACAATTTTTTTATTTTTTTTAAATATTTAATTTCTATTGAATAATAATTGTGAATAATATTTATTATCTATAAAAAAAAATTGTGAATAATATTATTAGTGTAAAATTCTTTAATTGTTTTATTTTTATTATAAAAAATCAATAATATAAATTCATTTTTTATGTCATCATATTTTTGTTTAAAAGATTGTAAGTCAATGAATACAATTTTTTAATCAAATAATTTTTATTTTTTTTTTATAAAAGTGGATGAACCACTGAAATTATATTAAATCTTTATATTTTTTTACATGGTGTCTAGTTCAATGAGCACTGAAGGGAAAGAACCAGTAAGAAAACCCTTCAGTATTGCTCAAGAGAACAAAAGCCTATCTACCCATTACAAAAGCCCATAGGCATCCCAAATAAAAAAACCCCCAGTTACATAGCCAACCGCATTAGATATAAAGGAAGTTGTGAGAACTGGTGAAGAAGAGAACATCCCAAAATGAAGCCACCACTACCTAAACATAAGCAGTGTCATCACCCCAATAACCAATCTGTTTATGCACCACATGAATCCAAGGCTCTAAAGAGAACAAAACACAAAGCCATAAGGGAACCAAGAAAAAGCAATCCTGCCAGCATAAAAATGGTGAGCAAACATATGCCCAACCATATAAGAAGCAGAGAAGGATGATGAAAACCCTCAGGAATCGGGATGAGACCAATCCACAGAATAGTCCATAGAAAAAACCACAATAGTAACAGCAGGATAAGAAACTATCTGCACCACCATATTAACTGCACTTTCCAGTTCCTCAAAAAAAGCCACCATCCACCAATTTTGCCAAGAACTCTCCAAACAATGCAGAGCATTTTGTGTTAGAAAGAAAATACAAAGATAGAATGAATGCCATATCTACACACCATCCGAAATATAACAAAGAACGGGATAACCGGATCATGATTATCTTTTCATCATAAGAGAAAACACCGAGCAAGAAGCTTCACACCAAAAGATGAAACTACCTCATATCTCACAACAATCCCAATCATTAAAGCAACTCCCTAAATAGCAGAATGCCCACAATGCAAAATGATTCAAAAGAAGGACCAATTCCAACCATTATGATACGAAACCTCATGGCAAAGTCACCTACTTCCGACCGTAAAGAGAAATGATTACCAAAAAAGCAGAGGATCAAAACAAATATAACTTAATAGACCCCCGCCATGAAAACTAATGATTAGCATGAAAAGGTCGATACCAAAAACAGCCCCCAAGATATCCAATGGAAACCGAGATATCCATCTATAGTGATATCCATAGAAACCAATCATGTAGCCACATGGGACAAAACAATACCAATCCAAAAGCCCATTCAATACCAAAACTGCCAGTCGATCATAAGATGACCCACTTCTGACCATAAAGAAAAATGATTACCAAAAAAAGCAGATGATCTAACCTTTATAACTTACCAAACACCTGTCATAAAGCTAAAGATTAATATAAAGAAAGGGCGGAACCAAAACAGTCTCCTAAATATCAAATGAAAACGAAGATATCCATCGACAGAGATATCCACAATACCCAAAAATGCAGCCACATAGAACAAAATGATAACCAACCCAAACCCATTCAATACCAAAATTGTCAGCCGAGCATAAATTGCCCCTCCATCCTCCATACTTAATGAGGAGCTACTACCAAATATAGCTACAACAGAGGTGTTGCCATAAGGCAGGACATCATCCCCCTATAGCCATATAGGGAAGTGAAAAACCACACAAAGCAAGGAGATGGGAGAGGACAATCGAATAAAGGGAAGCTCAATCCAATAGTAGAAACCACAACAAACTCTCTACTTAATGGGGAGATTCTCCCAATAGATGTCAACAGCAAAGATATTGCCCCGAAGACCAACACCTTCACTATAGGCACTTACGAAAGAACAACCACACCAAGTATAGGGAATGAAGGAGGTTTCCAAATGGAAGGTCTGCTGAGAAAGAAGCTTCATGCAAGAAACAAGAATGTCTGAAGGAGCAACTTCTATATAATCAACACCCTCAACAATAGCCTTGTTTGCTAGAAAATTTGCAAAGACATTGATCTCTCTAAAACAGTGACAGATAGAGAAGGTTGAAAAGCCTTTTAATTGTAGAAGAATGTGATCTAAAAAATACTGCAAGTGCCAAGAGAGACATTTTTTGCTAATAACCGCCTGAAAGACCAGCATTGAGTCACCTTCAATAACAATATCTTTAATGTTTAATGAAAGAGCAAGATCAAGCCCAAAGGATAAAGCCTGAAACTCAACCACATTATTAGTGCATTGACCAATATATTTTCCCACTGCTTTGATGATCTTTGAAGAATGATCAAAAATAATTACACCAACACTAGACCTCCCCGGATTCCCCTTAGAAGCCCCGTCAAACTGAAGTTTGAATGAAGGAAAAGGAGGAGGACTCCATTTAGCCATCTTGCACTTAACAAGAGAAGAGAGTCCATCTGATATAGCCCCATGGGAAGGCATCAAATGAAGCGAAGACCATCTCCAAGTGACCCAGTTATCCCAATGAGAAAAAGACCTGAGGTGATCTAAATTTTTATGGATGAAAGAAAGCACCACTTCACTAATGGAGGCTTGGATTTTACCAATTATGTCAGTCAGGGTAGCAGATTTATGTTTGAAGATTCTAGAATTCCTTTCAAGCCAGAGATTCCAAACCACCAAAGATGGGGCGACAACCCAAAGAGATGAGTAGAACGAAGAGGGAAACAACAAGGGCCAGGTCATGAATTGCGAGAGTAGATTCGAACAAAGAGCAGAAGACAATCCAAGCATACCAAACAGTCAATACCAACATTCAGAAGCAAAAGGACATAACAGGAAAAGGTGATCCACCAATTCCATACAATAACCACAAAAAACACAAGGAAATATTGTTGTAATCCCAAGTCTATCCAATCGCATCCCAATAAGGACTTTATCTTGGACTGCCAACCAAGCAAACCCCCCTGCCTTTGGAAGACAAGAAGGATGCCAAAAAAGCTTAGTAGGCCAACAAGAGGGTAAAGAGGGTTGAACCAAAGAATTATACCCATCTTTTACTGAATAGGAGCCTGCAGCACTCTTAACCCAAACCAAAGAGTCCTCCTTATTATGAAAAACAAGAGGTCTTTTATGAAGTTCTTCCACAAAAGCAAAAATAAGATCATTATCAATAGACAAGGGAGGGATATCCTTCCATTTAGCCACTGAACATGGACATGAGGAGACAATGTTAAAATAATCTACAACAAGAGGCCCCCAAAGATCTGATAGAATACCAGGCAAAGGGAACCAGTCACGAATAGCTGAAAGAGCAGGATGCTCATTCCAAACTTCATCCCAGAACCAGGCATTTTTCCCACTATGGACAACCCAAGATAAATGTCGTAAGACAACCTTCCTACAAGAAATCAAAAAATTTCAGAATGCAGTCAATTCTAATTCAAGGTTTTCGTTTCATCATTTAGTGTTTTAGATCTGATTTATTTGAGCTAATATCTTGTGATCCAACTAATGAAGTGGTGCGGCTTGTCTTTGAAAGCAAATCGTGTATCAAATGCCCCTAATTTTCACAAAGTGTTTTGGGATTTTGTTAAAAAAAACCTAACTTGTTTGCTTATAGGAAGGGGTAATCATTTGAAACAACCCAAAATTACTAATAATTTTTTGTTACAAGACCTTGGCAAGGTTTTTCTTTTGATTTTCATTGTGTGCTTTGTTTTCATAGACTAGCAAACACTTCAATTGGTGCACTAAAATTGAACCAGTGTCTTTTGTGTCTTGAGCAACAGGCTTTTTTGTGTTTATCTTTGGAGGGCCTGTATCCCCGTGTGGTCACTAGGACTACTGGTGAGGAGGGAACAACCCAAGTGGTAGTGAGACAAACCCCCCTCTTTCAAATCACTATAAATAATTGTATCCATGGTAAAAGCCATGGGTAACGTGTGCTGATTAGTCCATACCGACACTATGTCTCCCCATAAACCCGTTTGATCAAATTTATTTGATCAATAGTAGGGCATAACCCCCATCGACTGGCAGCCTTCTGTATTTACAGAGCTAAAAGTGTTGCATATATGGACACACGAGTGGATGTCCTTACTAGCACCTTTTTGTTTTAGAAAGCCAAAATCCTTATAGTTGTTGGAGCCGAAGGTCAAACCTCTAGAGCAGCCCACACACATATGGTTCTTAGTAGAGATACAAAGTTTGCCACAGGGAGTTTTCGTGGGGACTGGTGTTTGGCTACCCCAAAGACGTGAGTGTCGAGGGTAGAGCCAGTGGGGTCAAGCACCTAAGTATCTACTTTGAATAGCGTAGCCTCGGGGGAAACCCCATGTGGGATCAACAACTATTGTCCTAGCCAACCATAAGAATTGTGCTTGTCTTCTTTTAAACATTCAAACATTCAAGACCAAACATCAACACATTGTGTTTTTTGTGTCTTTTATGTCTTCAAGTGTATGCAAAATATCTTTACATCAAACAAAAAACTTTATTTTGAGTCTTTTTTCGTCCAAACACTTGCAAACATAGAGTCCTCATCAACATTGTGTCCTCTTGTCATGAAAAAATGGTCACAATTTTAGATTTGGTCACAACAACTTCACAAATTGGGAAAATTGCACTAAGGTTTTCTAAACACATATGTGTCTGCTAGAAACACGCTTGTGTACTATAGCTGCATCTATGTAGGACAGAAACACGTCTATGTCATCGTAAAAAATTATATTCACAAGATTCTCATAAATGCATTTGTGCAGTATCTAGTCAAGTTTGTGTTGGGTAACCATGTCTGTGAAGTATACAGGCACGTTTGTGTTCAGTATTGAGAAAATTTACAGTCCAACAAACAAGAGCAATCAGTTTTAGAATTCTTGAGCTTCCTAGGTTATTTCTTCGGGTTTTCATCTAGAATTCAACCTATTTTTGGGTCTCACAAAGTTCATCATTGCCTTACACCTTGCATTGCATTCACATTTATCTAAACTTGAGTCAAAAGGTCACTTTCTTGTCCTCATCTTGCTTTGTCAACACAATACATACAACAACATTTTGCTAAGTGGTCCCTCGTCAAGGCCTATCACCTTTGGGTCTCATTTGGTCTTACTTAGAGTCAAGGTCAACTTACCTCATCAAGAGATCTATCATCTCTTTGGAAGCTATACATACTTGGTCTTACACTTTGTACATTGCAAGTACACTTCATATTCATTTACATTCCACACAACTCTTGGTCTTCCATACTCTTTCCATTTTCATCTAGTCTCACACATCTTGGTCAAGACCTAGTTCATGGTTGAAACCTATTCCCAAAAATCTAGGAGGGAAGCTAAAGAGGCTCAAGAGTCCACAAACATGAGTGGCTATGAGTATGACAACGATATCTTCTTCAATTATGATCATACCACATTACCTGACATGAACATCTATAGAAACATTCATAATGTTGAGTACATGGATGATACAAACAATAAAATGACAATGTTGACAACGTTTCAGTGCACTCAACAGAAGTGGAAGAAACTATCATGGATCTCCATTTTAATAGATTGGTTGAAGAGATCATGAGAAGAGAGACAATATTTCCTACAAGTGAATGGCACAAAGTGGAGCTAAGATACGTCATGATTTTGACATGTACCAAATATTAGAAAATCATCCTACTCAATAAAGTCAACTCAACATGGATCAAAGGAGACCTAATAGTGGAGGTAATATAGGACCATGTTTTGTTCCTGTGTCACCATCATCCTTATTTCAAAAACCTGAGATCCCAAATACACATGGTCAAGCTTATGATAATCATGAAAGACCATCTCATGAACAATTTTGTCTATGCAGATCCTTATGAAAATCTTATGTGGATAAGTATACTCAATCGCATACCAATGTTAAAAACCAACCTCAAAAGAAATTGGATATCCAGAGGCGTACTCAAAATCATGACATAAGGAGAGCCCATGTCAAATTTGGGGGCAATACACAAGATCAAACTCATAATATGTCTTATGACCCTATATCAAGTGGTCCCTACATATATTATTATTATAGACCTCCTCCATATGAAAATCTTTACAATCAATACCATCCATATATGCATAATCCTCCTCCTCCACCCGGTGGCTCAGGCATGGGATATGGTCCAAGAAGTTGGTCTCCACCCAAAAACAATTTGGAACAACATATAAAGGACTTACAAAAGAAGATGGAGGACATCAATATACCAAAACCAACTTACACAATGAGAGACATGTGCCCCTATCCATTTGATAAAAGCATTCCAATGCCTCCATTTCCTACACACTTTGTAACACCAAAGTTTGATAAATATAGAGGCAAAGGGGATCTTAAGGAACATATAAGACAATTTTTCACAGCTTGCATTGAGGTAGCAGCAGAAGAAACATACTTAATGAGATTGTTCCCACAAAGCTTAGGTGAACAAGCTATGGAATGGTTATCCCAACTTCCACCTGGAATTAAGTCATGGGGTGACTTAGCAGAGGCATTTATCAAACATTTCTCATATAACATAGAGATAGATATATCAGTTGCCACTTTATGCAATACTAAACAGAAAGATGGGGAGTCATTTTCATCATTCTTACAAAGATGGAGGAATTTAGCCAGCAGATGGTCTTGCGAAATTCCACAAAAATAAATGGTAGAGATGTTTACACAGAAGGTCAATAGAGAAATTGTTATGACTTGAGGAAAGCTTGTTTGTCCACTTTCAAAGACGTCATTGAGAAAGGCTTAGCAACAAAGAAGTCTTAATTGAGCAAGGAGTCATCAAGATATTCAAAGAAAATAAAGAAGATTTTAAAGGAAAGGACAAGCCATGATTTTGGAACAAGAACAAGAACATAGTAAATGATGGCATTGTTGATGCTAACACAATGAGACCAAAAATCATTCTTTGAGGATCAAGTTCTTCTACAAACAACCAAGTAAGTACTCAAGGAACTTCAAAACCACAAAGGAAATACACCCCATTGGGAGAACCACTTGAGTCATCTTTTAGGAAGCTAGTGGCAAGCTAGCTAATAACAATTGCAGACAATCCTCCATAAGAACCAAAAGTCAAACCAAATTGGTGGAATAGTGATGAGTACCATGAATATCACAAGAGCAAGGGACATAAAACAGGAAATTGCCATCGCTTGAAGAATATTGTACAGGATCTTATTGATAGAGGTGACATTGAGATTGATGGACATACATCCAATTAAGAACATGAGATGTTTAAGGAACCATTCCCTAAACATGACAAGGGAAAATCCAAAGCCACATATGATTAAGCTAACTATACCAAAGTGTCCTATGATTATGATTCAATCGTTAACCACATTTTGATGGACAACTATGTTTCTACTATTATCATAAAGGACAAAATGCCTGAAGGTTCTACCCAAAGAGCCAAAGTTGTTCTAAAAGGAATTGGAACTTCTTCTAAATATACCTCTAAATGTAATGTCACAACTCATTGAGGTGACGTCACCATGCAAGGTGCTCCAGCTAAAACCACCATTTCCTCATCGGCCAAACCTGAGTACAACCTAGTAGAACAATTAGGGAAGACACCCACACTTATCTCAATCCTAGAACTGTTGTGTATCTCACCTTCACATAAGGCCATACTTGACAAAGTCCTAAGAGAAACCTTTGTACCCACAGATCTGAACATGGACCAGCTTCAACCATGGTGGGATGCCAGCTTCAACCATGGTGGGATGCCTTTCTGTTCGATATTCTCTTACATTCACCGAAGCTTACGATGCCTCTGTAAGCCAACCGCATAATACTCCTTTACACATTGAAGCCTTCCTACACAAACACCAAATAAAAAAAGTCCTGATAGATGGAGGAGCCGGTCTTAATATATGTACTTTGAACACAATAATACAATTGGGATATTTAGATACAGCTGTGAATGCTACAAACAAAATTACCATCAAGGTATATGATGACAAAGAGTGTTCATCTAAAGGCACAATCACCTTACCTATCAGAGTTGGGCTAGTTACGAAGGATGTGGTTTGTCAAGTCCTTGACCTAGCTCTCACATATAACATATTGTTAGGACATCCATGGATTCATGAGATGAGAGCAATCCCATCTACGTACCGTCAATGCATTAATTTTCCTCATAATTGAGTTGAAGTGATAGTTAATAGTGATCCTAATCCATTTATATACTGCAATAATTTGAGGCCAAAAGCTTAGACAATAATTCCAATTAGTAGAGAGGCAATCCCATTATCTACATATATCGATACCGATTCACTAAAACCTTCAATATCAAAACAAGGTGATCTTAAAGGGAAATATCGGGATAAAGGCATGGGTGAATACACTCTAAATCAAACCATGTATTTGAGGCAAGTTATGGATTCACCGAAAGAATATGGACAACTACATCCTTCTAAACGGGTATCTATCATTACACTAAAATGGGATCCTACTATATTCCAAAAGTGGGGTGAAATGGAAGAAGAGGACTTATACAAAATGCTTCACAGATACCCTGAATAAGATACACAAGATCACATCAAGATACCATGCAAAAAATATGGCAAAGGATTTAAAATCTTACAAAAGTTTGGGTACGATGGTAAAAGTCCTCTTGACTTAAGCAAAGAAGGTATCACTCAGCCTTTGCAACTAGAATTGACATTTAAAAATCAACGCTCAACAGGGCTTGGTTTCATACCTTTTAGGATAAACACTCACAAATATGAAGAAGCATTGCAAATCAAAAATTTGAATGATCAACAAGAAAGCTACTATTCCACCGACTCCAATGAATGGGAATGGGGTTCAGACAAATCATCTAGTGATTATGAGCTCATCAAAACATTTAGAGAACCAGGTAAACCCACGAAAGAAGAGGAATTTTATAGAAAATTCAGAGTTGGTCAAGAAAAAAACCCCGAGGATCCCAAACTGTCTTTTTTTTAGGTTCTAGGTTGAAATCACGAAGAGTGATGACTCCCATTGTTGAATGTTCTTTTAGTAATGACAGTTTGGACTCATTCACAATCAAGACAGATGAGGAGAGTGCTAGCAATGACCTCATTAATTACCTTGATATACTTGAAGATAACTGTATCTTCACCCTTACTCCCGCTGACTTTGAAAACATTGATGGGCTTCCCCTCATTCATCAACAACTTATTGATTGGGACCATGAAGGACCTTTACAACTTGACACGTTCCAAAATGATGATGCTTTAATAGACTATTTGGGAATACGAGATGATATTTCTCTTGGGGACCATAAGGCGGGATACACTACAGAACTCAACAGTGTGGCATATTTCAGTGAGGGTGTTGAGCCTTCTAGTCGTAAAAATGTAAAAATAAAAACAAATCATGGGTTTTACGGTGAAAACCACACTGTGGCAATGTCTAACTCTAAAAAAGTAAAAAGAAAGGATGTATCTCAGGGTGAAAACCTCTTTGAGGCACCCGAAGATGAAAGGCTTGACATTCTCCCGACATCATACAAAGAAAAATCATCCATGTTGGTCGAGGAGACTATCAAAACGAACATTGGTACATAGGAGATTCCACGTAACATATTCTTGGCACAATCTCTGACAGAAAGAGAAAGACCGAAGTTCATAAGTTTCTTCACAAAGTGACAAATCAATTTCGCATGGTCATATGTTGATGTGCCTAGACTGGATCCTAATCTAGTAATGCTTCATTTGACAGTTAAAGCAGGAGCAAAGCCAGTGAAACAAAAAAATAAGGAAAATGCATCCAAAAATGGCATTATTGGTAAAGGTGGAACTTGAAAAATGGATGGATGTTGGATTCATAAGACCAATTGATTATCTTGAATGGATCTCCAACTTAGTACCAGTCAATAAGCCAGATCGCAGCATCAAAATATGTACAGATTTTAGAGACATCAATAAAGTTTGTCCTAAAGATGACTTTCTGTTGCCAAACATAGACCTGATAGTGGATCTCACAGTGAGTCATGCGATGTTATCTTTGATGGATAGATTTTCTAGCTATAACCAAATAAAAATTGCACTTAAGGACCATCACAAAAGAACGCTTACTTATCCCTGGGGAACTTTCTGCTGGAATGTCATGCCCTTCGAACTAAAGAATGCAGGTGCTACATACCAAAGAGCTATGACTACTATTTTTCATGATCTTATGCATGTAATTGTAGAAGATTATGTTGATGACCTATTGGGAAAATCATTAGATAGAGACACACATTTGGACATCCTTTCAGTGGTCTTTGATCGGTCGAAAAAAATACAAAGTAAGATTAAATCCTAGGAAGTGTGTCTTTGGAGTAACCTCTGGGAAGCTCCTTGGATATATTGTTTCAAAAAGAGGAATTGAAGCCGATAACAACAAAAGTCAGAGGTATATTAGAAATGCCACTGCCAAATAATATCAATCAACTTCGATCTTTACAAGGAAGACTACAATCCATACGAAGATTCATAGCACAACTTGCGGATAAATGTCATCCTTTTCAACACTTGCTACATAAAAACATAAAATTCAAATGAGATGATAACTATCAACAGGCTTTTCAGATACTCAAAGATTATCTTCTAAATCCACTAGTTTTGATGCCACAAATTCTAAAACAACCCCTATTACTCTACATATCAGCTACACAAACAACACTAGGGGCACTCTTGGCACAATAAGACAATGAAGGCAAAGAAAAGGTAGTATACTACATCAGTCATACTTTGGTTGGTTATGAGCTTAACTACACACCAATTGAGCATGCATGTCTTGCTGTGGTTTTTGCCTTGCATAAATTATGACATTACATGTTAACTCATAAAAGTAAGCTTGTCGCAAGGATAGATCCACTGAAGTATCTTCTCAATAAGGCAACACTCACTGGCAGACTAGCAAAATGGGTTATGATCTTGATTGAATTCAACATCGAATATGTGGACATAAAAGCGATTAAAGGATAAGCTATCATAGATCAGTTGGTAGATGCGTTCATGATTGATGATGCTCCTCTAACTTTAGAGTTTCTAGACGAATCTATTCTGATGGTATCACACATGAAACCTTGGCAGCTATACTTTGATGACTCATACACATAGCATGGTGCAGGAGTTGGAATCCTCTTTATCACACCTCGAGGGGATTCCATTCTTAAATCATATCAATTGCCATTTCCTTGCACTAATAATACAACAAAATATGAGGCATTAACAACTGAATTACGAATTGCAGTTCAGTGGAAGATCTAGGAACTTCGTGTTTTTAGGGACTCACAACTTGTAATTCGTCAAGCAAATGATGACTACCATACAAAAGATGAAAAATTACTACCCTACAATAAAATACTCGATGACTTTAAGAAAAATTTCAAAAAGATAACCTTCAAGAAGATACCAAGAGAACACAATCGAGCTACAAATGTCATGGCTACTATTGCCTCGCTGATTGATCTACTGCAGAATGAAACCCGCTATGAGTTCTTGGTGGACAACCTTTTGGTCCCCTCGTATGAGATCACTCCTGCTGAGATGGTATGTGTCGTTGGTCTTGATTCCCCTTTGTATGGTCCCATTTTTACATACCTTCATAACAATATCCTTCCTCCCAACCTATCCAATAGCCAATGTCATACTTTCATTCGCCAATCTTCACGATATATCATTTTAGCTGATACCCTTTATCGTTGAGGTCTAGATGACACACTTCTTAGATGTCTAGAAGGGGATGGAGTTCACATTGTATTACGAGAAGTCCATGAAGGTATATGTGGTCCACATTCTAGTGGTCCCACCTTGGCCAAGAAACTCATCAGGACTGGATATTAATAACTCAGTATGGAAAGAGATTCATATCAGTTTGTCAAAAAATGTAAGCAATGTCAAATTCATGGAGACCTTATTCATGCGCCAGCATGAGAACTTCAACCGATTGTGACTCCTTGGCCTTTTTGTCAGTGGGGACTCAATCTCATAGGCAAGATTCACCCTCCTTCCAATGGCCATAAATTCATTATCACTGCCACGAAATATTTTATAAAATGGATTGAAGTCACTGTAAAGCAGATTGCTACATTCATCCTTAACTATATCATCTATCGTTATGGTACCTCTTTCCATCATCATAGATAATAGACGTCCCTTTAAGAACTAGGATGTTCGTGAACTTTGTGATCACTTCCATATTAACCATCTCTTCTCCACTCTATATTATGCCCAAGGCAATAGTCAAGTTGAGGCATCTAATAAAACCATTCTCAAAATCCTCAAAAAGACAGTCGATGACGCTGACTGAAATCGACACATCCAGCTTAATCCCGCACTTTTGGCCTATCACACAAGTGTTCGCACACCTACAAGAGCTACACCTTATTCACTTGTCAATGGTGTCGAATCTATCTTGCCTATTGAGATCGAGTTACCATCTTTGTGAGTCTCTTTGCACAACATTATCAATGATGAAGACAATAGGGTCTCTCGCTTACAAGAACTAGAACTATTGGATGAACGACAACAAACTGCTTTTAATCACCTCAAGGCTTATCAACAAAGAATGATTCACAACTACAATCATACAGTTAAGCCTTGTACATTTGAGGTAGGTGACTTAGTTCTCAAGTAAAATCCTAAAAAATCAACAGGATCGAGAGAAGAAAGGAAAATTTGAGCCCAACTGGCTAGGTCCTTACGTCATCACAGTAGTCTATGGATCAGGTGCATATCAGCTTTCGATCCCAAATGGAGAACCTTTGGAATATCCTATCAATAGCATGCACCTTCATAGGTTTTACACATAGCTCTTCAGAATATCAAAAATACAAAAAAAACTCAAAAAATATCATAAATACAAAAAAATCATAAAATTCAAACAAACAAACAAACAAAAACAAATTGAAAATTTGAAAAAAGTAAAGAGAAATAAATTCATCCAATGGTGAAAACCACTTCGGTGGCACCCTGGGCAAGTACCGTGGTGAAAACCGGGTTATCGATACCATGTGTAGAGACATTACTCCTCCCTACTTCAGGATTCAATCTCATCCCTTCACTTTGCACACACTCACATCCTATCCATCCATAATAAACTTACCCATCTCATCATGGTTTGTTATTGATCTACCTAAGATTGGTTAGCCATTCATAATAATCCCTCCTTTTCACCCCTTTCCATCCATAATAAATTAGCTCCTATCTGTGGCTAAGGAAAATCCTAAGTCTAGTGATGGGTGTGGATCTAAGAGCATCACACGTTCCAAGGAATATAGTTTCTTCCAGTTTTCTTCAGTCTACTCGTGCACAATCCATAATAAAGCAACACTTGCATCATAGATCCACAATAAAGTTCCATCTTCTCCGCAATAAGGTATCAGTTTCATGGATTCAGTCAGTTTTAGATGAAACACAAGTAGCAACGGGGTTTCAACAAGTCAAAAACTTTCAGCAGACTCAGACAACATTATGGTTCAATGCTATCTATCCTTTTGTGAAAGTAAACATTGTGACCACAATAAAATAGACTTGTACAAGTGACAAGAGACACTAAACTTGAGGACTACAGTGGATGTTGGTGTCAAGTCTTAGTTTTATTTTGATTTTATCTTTTTGGTGACATGTCTTTTAGCTTTTCTGGGATGTCTCTGACTAGAGATTCTATCTCCAGGATGTCTTTGACTAGAAAGGCGAGGATGGGATTTGTTCACCTATTGTTTTACTATTTATGGATTGTCTCTTAGTAATGTTATGACTTGTCCAAGGATATGAGGACGTTGTGAGTCTAGCGTGAACTGGGGCATTCCTTGTTTGTGATTGTCTGATCTCCATGCAAACGGGTACAATGACTTTCTGGTTCAAACCTATACCTCGATTGTCATAACCTATTTTCCATAATAAAGCTCAATGATGATAAAGCACACAAAGATGTTTCACTTTCATATCTTCTATCTTCCATCCTCCTTTCGTGATTGACCTCCATTGTCCTTCTTGAGTCCGTGTAGCCCGCTATCACATGACTGAGTATAATGACACACCAAAAATATTTGCATTTCATGTACTTTGCATCTGCATCATCACATGTCTCGTTTCATACATACATATAGATATCACAATTACATCACATTCTACACACACCACTGATTAGTATATCATATACACATCATGCATTATCATATTCATCTGCATTTCATACATTCACATATGCATCACACACACACACACACACACACACATATATTGCATTTCATCATGTATATATCTGCATTCGTATTGTAAGCGTCATATAGAAACATGGATCACATAGAAGCAACATCACATAGGTACATATGCATATAGCTGCTGCAAGCATGAATCATCTCATATATATATATATATATATATATATATATATATATATATATCAAAATCATAAGTTTCATGATACAATGATTTCAAAATCATATGGATACAATCACCCGAAGGTGTCTACATCATCATACAAAAATGGTACGAAACTGATACATAGGGAGTCATCTAAGGCTATGATGAACTCCCTCCCTCAGAGCCAGCCAACCTCGACGGAGCCCTGGAAGTCCCTGCCCCAGGATCATCTCTCATGCCCCCTCTATATGGTGGTGGTGGAGGACCCATGACCCGACCAATAGATGCTGGTCTCTTGTCTCTTCCTCCAGTGGTCGTCATAGTACGCGATGGTCTCCAGAAACTCCTAGCCCGCTGATCAGCTGGAACAACTCCATAATACATGTCTCTCTAGTAAGCTATCTCCTCCCTTGCTCGTAGAACATAGGCATATCCAACCCCGATATGTTTTGTTGCCCGCCTTGCTGCCCTCAGTACCTCCTCAGCCTTCGTGTAGCGTTGAATATCCTGATCTCTCTCTCGCTCAGTATCCCTCAACTATCTCTTGAGCCTAGCCCCATCCCTATCTAGATCTTGAATCTCATCTTCCTATCCCTGGAAGATCTCTCTCAAGGATAGTCGCTCATCCTCCTCATCTCCTCCCTCCTCTCCCTGTCCCTGTCCTTGTGGCCGGTCTTGTGGTTGCTCTTGTCCCTGTCCCTATCTTGGAACCTATGTTGCTAGCACTTGTAAAGGCAGTCCACCTCTACCTCTGACTACATGAGTTTGTCTCTCCTCTCCCCCATCTCTCCTTTGAGTTACCCTCTTTTCTGATACTATTCCTCACCTCCGTCATCTGCCTCCACCATCCCCACTATCATCTCCATCACCCTCTATTAGCTCTCTTGGATCTATCAGCCGTGGTAACGGATGATCTACCCAATATGCATTGTTCTCGACATCCATCCCTATGTACTCCACATCTACCAAAATATCCCAAGGCATGGGAACCATCTCCTACATCTATGCCATTGCCTGATCATAAGACAATAAAGGACCTAAATGTGCCTGATCTCTCACTATCTGTGCATACATCCCTGAGCAACGTGGCACCCATTGTATCCTGCCAAACTGCCTGCATACTTTGTCTATCAACTGTTGCTCAATAACATATGGTGTCTGCCCAATCAAATACCTACTCCTGAACACATATGACAGCTCCACTGCATCATCCTCCCACTCCTCAAAATATCGGTAAGGCCTTCATACTACATTGTCTATCTCATCGATCACTCGACGCCAATACTCTATCCTTCCAATCCGTGGCTGAGAAGTAATCATATCATACAAATGCACATAACTGCGCCCATGTCCCCTGCCTCTAAAGTGTAATGGTTGTGTAACTGAAAGATGCTCATATGCCCATACTTGCATTAATGTCACTCCACAACCCAATCTTGGTGATCCATGACACACAAACTGATGCAACTCATAATACAAGTGTGCTAACATACATGATCCCCTTGCAAACCTAGTGTGCTCAGTCACCAATGTCTGCAGAGTCCTCCCCCATCCCACAACCAACCCTCACGTCACCCCATCCAGATAAAGAAACCCACTGATAACTCCTGCTTGCACCGCTAGTAGAGCCAATATTGTACCTCTCATGGTGTCCCAGGCCACAAGTCTTGCCCTCATCTCTAGTCTTGGATCCTAGAACACTTGTCTCAATGCCTCTTGATCTCCCTCTTGATCATAACGAACCAACTCCCCATCAATCGGTATCCACAATATCCTGTACACATCCTCTAAGGTGACTGTCATCTCACTCATCGACAAATGAAAAGTGCATGTCTCTGAGTGCCATATCTCAGCTAATGCAGTCAACAACCCCATGTTCACCAAAAAATTAGGCATATACATAATATATCATAATCCCATGGCCTCAACTACTGCTCTATACTCCAATGTCAACTCTAGTCATAATCCCTGGGTCAAAGGGTATCTCTCCCATGACTCCTGCATCAGTAGGTCCTCCTGCTGTCAAGAAAACCATCTGTGTCAATCCTAGTAGTACTCCCTGTTCATCACAAAGTGCTTCTTTTTTATCCAAGTGCTTATATCTATCATAGTAGTACTCCTTGTTCATCACAAAGTGTTGTTTTTATTTTTTAGGGCACCTACTTGAGTGTATCCTCTCGAGTAGCTTATCCAATTGATAATGTATGTTCTATCAGAGAATATTCAATTTCTATGGTACTCTTTGTTCATCACAAAGTGTCTTGCTCTATCCTATCCTAGGGCCTCTGCTTGAGTGTATCTTCTTGGGTAGTTTCCTAATTGGCAACTTATGTTCTATCACAACATTTTCAATCCTCACCCTATCTGTTATCCTAGTCTTCCCTAGAGGATTTGCTTGAGTGTATCCTCTCAACAGCTTATCCAATCGACAATGTATGTTTATCATAGAACTATCGATTTCACCTTGAAGGCATAAACACACATTGATGACACAAACACGCTTACATACTATACAAATGTTCCTACCTTTCATAGATGCGCCTGAAACACGTAGACATGCCTCTGTCCTCCATATACGCACCTACCCTGCACAGACATTTTTGCATTTCATAAATGCATTCGCATTTGTCATAGACGCCTTTCAAACCATAGATATATTTACACTCAACACAGACATGCGTGGGACCAATGTAGACTCGCCTTCGTGTCTTTTACCCCGCTTGACCAATTTCTAGGACATACCTAATATGAATTTATTGACCTACCTAATATACATTTATGACAACAATTAATGCAACAAGGTACAAGGAGGTTTTGTGGTACTCACTGGCTCACCTACATTTGTTGGCCTCTGATATCAATGAACATGATTGAATCTGTGCACCAATGCCATCATTGTTGACTGCTGATTGCTCTCTACTCTCTCTGCACTCTGATCTCTTAGGTGTTTGGATGACAATGAGGATGTTTTCCCTCGTAGTCTATCTTATAGACTACCCTAGCCCTAGTCTCCCATGTCAGTCTTCTTTATCCCGTGACTTTGTCACTCTACCCTATCTTGTTAGCACTTTCTAGCCTTTCTTTCTTATCGAGAGATTGTCTATGATCTTTTCATCCAATCTCTCAAGGGGGCATATCATTCCTATCTTGGAGAAACTTTGTATCAGTTTATCTTATCTTCTTTGAGCCAATGCGACAAGCTGCATTGTCTCAAAGAGGGGCAAAATGTAGAAACCTAAAATTGTCCTATCTAATTAAATAAATATTTTTATTTATTTAATTATTTTATCCTAAGTCTTCTATTAATTAAATAAATCGATATTTATTTAATTAATTCATTAATCCTCTTCTAAGCCTTACCTCATTTAAATAAATACTTGTATTTATTTAAATTGTCCTCTTCTTAAATTAAATAAATACTTTCATTTATTTAGTTGATCCCATTTCTTCTATTTATTTAATTAATTCGTTATCCTTTTCTACCCATGACACGTGTCATTCATCTCTTAATTCTTTTCTTTCCTACCCTCTTTATCATTTTATTAT
This sequence comes from Cryptomeria japonica, assembly GCF_030272615.1. Taxonomy (NCBI): domain Eukaryota; kingdom Viridiplantae; phylum Streptophyta; class Pinopsida; order Cupressales; family Cupressaceae; genus Cryptomeria; species Cryptomeria japonica. Next base: position 548,545,137 of record NC_081405.1, read on the forward strand.
TTCATCTACCTACCCTTTAATCCTAGTCAACCATTTATCTTTACACCTCTTAATCTTATCCCTCCATTTCTTAAAATGTCTTCTATATAAGAGGACACTCTCCTTCATTATCAACCCTAAGCATTCGAAGCATTCTAATTGTCTAATCAATCTTATGCAATCAAACCTTTATGCGATCAAGCTATCAATGACATTTCTGTTCTTTGTTGAGCTCTTGTGCACACATAAAATCTAAGAGAAAACATATCAAGCAAGATCAATGGAGATAGGAATAATGGAGATTCAAACCCTAGTGGACATGTGATGGTATAATCTTTTTTATTTTGTTGATTTACATTGTCTTAGGTAATGTTCATATGTTATGGTGGATCTTTGTTGTTGTTAGGATAGGGTTTTGTGGTTGAATTCATTTAGTCTTTCAATATTGTTGTTTCCATTATTCACTTTTCACCATACATAGTTTCTACAACTTGGGGTGAGCTTATTGTCAAATCTTGAGTTGAACCCTTGAATGATGCACTGCAAGTTAAATCTGCATATTATGATTCTTTTTGATGTTTTGATGTGTTTTTGGATCATAACCGGTAAATTCCTTTGAGTTTTTACTATCGGTAATATTTTTTAGAGTATGTTAAGGCGTTTTAGGATTTTGTCGGTAAATGTATTTATTGCAACAGTTAAAATGAAAATAAATAGAACTTTTTAAATTTCATTTGTCACTTTGCATCTTGAGAACTTTTGGCAAAGTGAGCAGAGCAGAGATTAGTTTGTGCAAGCAACATTTAGATCATTTACCAACATCCAATGCAATTGAAGTGAAGTTTGATTTGGTGATCAAGTATTGAAAGTTTTTTACGGTTGGAAACCCTAGCACCGAAGCAGAAGAGGTATTTATATGAGAAATTGCAATCTTTGCTTGGTGATTTGCATATCTGAAATGGATACACCTCATCTTGTCGATGTGACCGAGAGCGCAAGACCTGTATACAAATGACATCCATACAAGTCGGAGGAAATTAACCCTATCGGTGCCCTATCTGATGTACCGAATGGTGTTTTGCATGTAGAGGATGTAAGATCATTTTATCATTGCAAACTTGAAGAATTGGGAGTTGCAGTTATTTACGAGCAATACAGATCTCTGTGTAATGAACATGGAAGATTGAAAGAACAATTCATAAGTGTACCCAATAAAGGTTTTCATCATGCAATCAATTTCATTGATGATTTTGATGACGAGTTAGTGAGATTTGTTTTGAGCTACATTCATGATCAGTTCATGTGGTTGGACAGAGCTCACAAAATCACTAAGGAAGCAATCTATGTTGTAACCAGCTTCTACTCAACCAGTGAAGTGCCATTACCTAGGTCTATACTTAAGAATGATTTTGAGAAGTTAAATGGATCTAAATGGGATAAAAGAGCCATGACCATGAATGATGTTAATGATCCTACTGTAAAATTTGCTTCTATGGTGATCAGTTATAGAATTTTTTACAATAGTAGAATGAAACATACCGGTAGTAGCTATTCACACTGCCTATCAGATGGTGAAAGAGAATATGGACTATGATCTTGTTGAAGCTATGAGGAGTCAATTAATGGCGAATCTTGAAGCCGTGAAGAAGGACAAAAGGCTAAGATTCAAGTTTGGACAACTTATCATGGGCTTATTCTTTTATTTGAATTTTTTTTTCCTTAGTATTGGTGACGTACAACGGATAATCGAGACACTTTCCCTATTGTAGATGAAGAACAACATTAGGATGCTGAAAAACAAGTTTGATGATATTTCATGGGGATATTTTAAGAAATTTCAGAAGGAAATGCATGCTAGAGAACACATACCGGCAGAGGTAGTCAATTGATATGAGGATTCTATCTGTTTTATGGTTGACACAGATACATTCTTGATGGAAGCTGTTATTCCCAAGACCACATTGGTAATGCCCATGGGTTATGAAGTAGATAAAGACATAATTGTTATTTATGTTGATCATTTGTTAGCTCAACTAGTTGATACCACCGCTAAGAGGTTTGGAACCTACAAGGAGAAACTATTGAAAGTGCGCTATGAATTACAAAAACTGGTGGTTACAAAGAAAGTAAGAAAAGAGGTACAAGCCTTTGCTGAGCAGGTCGGATTCACAAAAGAATAGATAGTTGCAGCAAGAGACAAATTTGAGGCTCAACAAGGTGAAACTTCCAGTGTACCAAGCGGTACACCCACCTATAAGACCAGAGTAGCCAAAGCAGCTAAGAAGAAGAAAGCAGGAGAACCTAAGGTGAAGCTTGTTGAATCTCAAAGAGGGAAACCCTCTAAAATGTGCAATTCTGAAGGAAAGGTAAAATTGTTGAACCTCATGTTGTTCCTACCCAAATCGCAAAAAGAAAGAAGGAGAAAGCTCACAAACCGCTAATTGTTATAAAGGAAACATAATCAGAAGAAGATAAGAGAGCACTAAAGGCAAGTGCTAAGAAGTAGAAGACTACTCAAAAAGGTAAAGCAACTACGAAAAATATTGACACTTGAAGATTATTTCACTAGAATGATTATAATTATTAAGCAATATGGTATTTATAAAGGTTGAAACAAATTGTTTACTCACCTGTCTGAAAGTCAACGAAGCGAGATTGAAGATGCAATCATCTTCAGTATGAACAAGTTTAGTAAAGCCCACATTGAATTACAAGGGCGAATTCCAGATTCCTTATATAATTTAATTGATGCTAGGTGGCAAGGGGCAATTATCCTAGTGTAGTGTCATAAAATGGTGACCCTAGCAATTTTTGAGTACATTAAGGTCCTCACGCATGTGAATTCGAATCCTCTAGCCTGATTGGAGACCGGAGAGTGCTCAACTTGCGGAAACAACTTTTTCCTTGGCCTCTGCATCACCCCGACCGCACTCTGCCCTGGAGAAGTGGGTAGGACAGGGGCGTGGTGCTCCTATCCCCCCTTGGACAGGGGCGTGACACCCCTCTCCCTACCCTATTTGGGGTAGGAACCTTCCTGTTGGCATTACAACAGAAAAGGAGATTGTTGACATTTCAATAAGGATATTGAGAAGGTTGTTGAAGATCATTGATATAACTGAAGAAGGATTATTACTATCTTAATATTATTTTGTCATTGATGTCAAGCAATTGATTTTCTGACTTAGAATGATGTTGCCATATTTTAAGAAGTATGTTTTGATGAAAATTAAGAGGTCGGTAAGTGGCTCAAAAAGAATGTGATAATGAAGGAGAATAATAAGTTATTCAATGGGCAACTGTTACTGAGTTAGACAATGATGAGATCATGTTGTTTTGATTGTTTTGATATCCTACATTTGATGTTTAATACTATACTATATCACCGAGCAAAGAACCTAGTCGGTAAACCCTAAGGTTATCGATATCGGTTAAAGAAGGCAGAATGTCTACCGAGTGAAGTTCAATATTTACCAAGTAACAACCAAGTTATAATAGATCGCATTGGATGGATAAAAGCATTATTTAATAAAGGATGCTGATGAGCTCGAGATGAATAAATGATTGGTATGCCGCACATGAAGTATGTTGAGGATCGACGACATGGAAAATCAAAAAGGAAGATCTACAACACAGATTGAACCGCAATAACCTAGCACAAGTTCCAAGGAAGGAATGCAAGTTCCAAGGCAAGGTAAAACATTTTTCAGATCGAAGGATACATTGAACCTGGTCAAGTTTGAAGATCTGATGGCTAAGATTGATCATGGGAAATGTGATCAAGGAGATTTAGCGGTTAAAGATTGTTTATAAATAAGGAATTGTTGATGAACAATGGATGCGGGCAAATGTATGCACAATGATGCTACAGTAATGTTTACCGAGCACAGAAGCTTGAAGATCTGATTGAAGAATAGATTGAGAAACCCAGCAAGCCCAACAAGGGACAAGATAAGTCGTATGACAAGATTGTTTTGAGCAAATAAAATCTGTTTTAGCATTTCAGATGTGAAGTTGCAGATATATTTTATTACTATTGTTTATTTTGTAAGTAACAGAAAATCTCTTAACTGAGTGGACTTAACAGTCTTATTTGTAAACCCTCTAGCAAGGTAACATTCTAAATGAGTGTTTGAAATCCTTTGACAAGGTCACTTCTAACAAAGTGCAAGACTCTAGTAAGTCTAAGGGAAATCCCTTAACCGGGTCACATCTAGCAATGTGTTTGTAGTCTTTAACATGATTTTCTTTTAACTGAGCATACTCTAGAAGGGTATATTTCTTAGTGGGGCCGAAATCCCATAGTGGTTTTTCCCTATTTGGGTTTCCATGTTAAATCTAGTGTTATATGTGTTATGATGTTTAAGTGTATCTGTCTATAAGTATTGAATGATTTATAGTCTTAGTTGCATATCATTAAAGGCTACCGAGGTTGAATCTGTTGAATATATTGGATTGTAAGTTTTTATGATTCACCCCCCCCCCCCTCTCATCGCAACTAACAATTGGTATCAGAGCTTTGGACTCCGGAAGAAAAGTTTAAAGGTACTTGAGGCAAAGATCCAAAGATGTACAAAAGGGATGCACCAAAGCTGAATTAGAGGGTGACTCATCAAATTCTAATTGATAACTAAGAGATGAAGTGAATCCTATTGGAGTTGTTGGATATGGTTGTTCATTGTTGTTGCTAGGATATGTTGTTGTTGTTGATGTCAACATATTCCTTTGATTTATTTCGGTGAGATTGGGAAGATCTTCTGATCTGGTTTTGTAGTTTGGTTTTGCTAATCACTATTTTGCAGAATCCGGTATTCCCTCTGGTATATTCCGGTGTGATCAGATCTTGTGCTGAGGCTTTGGGATATTGTTTGAGATGATCTTGTGTATCTTCATTTTAGATGGTTCGTGATTTGGTATCCCGCAAGTTATCTTTCTTTGTGATGGTTGTTAATTGGTTGTGTTCTTGAGCTTTTTGATGTTGATCAATGAAGATTTGATAAGTGGTGTTGGTGCAACTGTTGATGACGATTCTAGCATTCTTGCTTGTGTTTCCTAGTCATGTCCTATTTTTTTGGTGATCTGCATTGATTGTTGTGCAAGTTTTTGGTGGTTTCATCAATAGGTGATGATTTTCATGTTATGCGGTATTTTTGGTGGTATAGCGTGTTGCGGTTGATCTTGGCATGATTTCCAATGAATGTGATCATTTGGGAATTTGAATTAGGTCCATGCTATGTAATGTAAATCATTATATTGGTCCAATGGTTGATCTTTGTGTCATGTAACGTAATTTTTGTAATGGTGAGTTGAGGGTTAAGGGTTTAGCCAACCTTGTTATCAAGTTTGATGATTAGTATATATAGATGATATATTCATGTAATTTAGGTATTGGTATTGTGTTTGCATTATCAGAGAAGGGCGAATGTGAAAACAAGAGATTTATCATTCGGTAAAATGTTGAGGCGAGATTGGTGTTGTAGAGCGGACAATTGTGTTTAATCGAAACTGCCATTAGGCATTTGTAGATGCTATCATTGCATTTCATTTCTTTTGGATTGTAGTCCAATCATATTGTAATTTAGTGAGACTTCCCTGAGGATTGTATCCTTTCGAGCAAATATCTTTTGAGCAGTGAGCTCTAGGCAGTGTGCCTAAATGCATGTGCATTCCACATTGTAATATTTTTCACATACTACTGCAGAGTATCATTTTATTGTGGGTAGGTTCCCACAGTGGTTTTTCCCTTAACCGTCTTTTCCACGTCAAAAATCTTGGTGTTGTGTATTGTGCTGTTAATTTGCTTATCTGTTTATTGTTGTAGTTTATCAGTTTTTATTTTGGAGTGTAATTTGTTGTATCCGGTGAAGACTAATTCACCCCCCGCTCTCAGTCTTCCTTCTTGATTTCTGCTAATAAGTCCCCTTCACCACGTTGAACATCCTAAATGGAGAAAGAAGAAATTTCATCATCGAGAATTTTCCTAGGTGGATTTGAATCCTTAGAAGTACTATCAATAATTGCAAGTGACTCCAATATGGATGTAGAAGGATAACATGTGTCAAGAGTGAAATTCAAAGAGCCCTCCTTAGAAAGAACACTCATCTTAATGAATAGCTCATGTATGATGGGATGGAGTATTCGATAACCCTTAAAACCATCTAGATAACTTACAAATATAGAAGGTTCACTGTACAAATCCACGAGCTTTCATTTATTTGTAGGAATGTGGGCCTATGTAGAAGAACTAAAAACTTTGAATTTCTTAATTCTTGGTTTATGATTACTCCAAGCTTCAAGAGAAGTGATTTCCTTCAATTCTCGATGAGGGGCACAATTATGGATTTAGAAAGTAATTTTGATAGCTTTCATTCAATATTAAGGTACAAGACATGCAAATTGTGTCATGTAATTTTCCATTTCCCTCGAAGACCTATTTTTGTATTATACCACACCAATTTTTAGAATTATAAGGAGCTATGTGATTTAAATTAAGCCACTGTGTAGTATAAAACTACTCAAAACAATGGTTAACATACTCACTACCATTGTTTGTATGCAAAACCTTGATAGACTTTCTTGATTACTTCTGTAGTCACATAAATCTATCCAATTTAATTAAATAAATATTTGTTATTTATTTGATTAAAAATCCACTAGCCATCAGTTAATTAAATTAATATTTAATTAATTCATCTTTAATCATTCTCCTATTAATTAAATAAATTATTCAATTTATTTAAATTAATTCATTAAACCAAATTTACAATCAATTAAATGAATAAATCCTATTTATTTAATTTAATCCCCTTTCCTCTTTTAAATAAATAAATAAAACATTTATTTAAATCATTAAAATCCCCCCCACTTGCATTCTCCTAAAAATGAGACTTGCAACCACGAGTTGAAATAAATTAATTTTATTTTAATTTAAAATCCTATTTTCCCTCACCCACCAAATCCACTTGCACTCCTAAATCCTTTTCTAGACCCTTCTAACCACTTTCTAACCATCCCTAATTAGCCTAATCCATCCACTAAATATTATCACATTCCTAAGCAACTTGGAGTCACTTCTCAAAGACTCCAAAGTCTTTGAAAAACATATAATGCTTTATGTGTCCAACAAGCTAACCTCTAAAGTCTTCCAAACCACTAATGGCTCTTACATGACCATTTATGGTTAAATCCACTTGCACCCATGGTTAGGGACTTTGACCCCTAACTCAACCCTCATGTAACCCATGTGTCTCCTCAAGCATTTATTGCTTTGACCATGGTTATCCTCACTAACTCTTGCACAAGATTTTATCCATTGGATAAAAGCATTATTCTTTGAATAATGAATTTATTCATTCAACTCAACCTTAACCTTATCTCCCAAGTTAACCCTCAGGTCATGCCAAGCATTTAATGCTTCTTCTCTCTCCTCTCAACCCATCTCATGTTGACACTTGTCATCCTGGGATTGGGTTGAAAGTCCTCACATGGATTTTAAACCATTCAATCCTGACCCTTGTTGAGATTACTCAATCTCAACCATCCATTGCTCCATTTTTCCTATAAATAGAGTTCACATTCCTCATTTTCAAATCCTCAAGCATTTAGCTTTCTTAGCCATGATCCTGAAAACTTGTATGCATTTACCTTATAGTCATTTTTAGAGAGCATTTAGCATAAATCAATCACATTCACTCTTTTGGTTTAAAATCAACACTAGCTAATTAGATAATCTCTTATTTTAGCTTTTGTTCACACTTGCATAGCATTAGATTAATCATTTTTCAATCTTGAACCTCCATAAGGCATCCAGAGTGCAAAAAGTTGCTGAGAGCTACACTAATTTGGAACTTGGAGAGGAGAGGAACAAGGGAGGAGGAGCTACAACCATGGTGGAAGGCATTTGGAGATGCCTTATTGTATTTGCTTTTATTGTCAAATGTTTTATTATGTTTTTAGTGTCTCTCTTGGTATGCCTTCTTAGAATAGTCTTTGGTTGATTAACACTAACAATTCTTTGTTTCTTGTTGTTTCTCTTATGTGTTATACCACCACATGTTCTTCTAACATCTCCCATTTTGCAGAACATCATTTGGTGAACCCGACGTGAATCAAACAACTATTTTTAACACTACTAATTTTTGACTGTTTTAATTGACACACAGGTTGCATTCTTGTGCTTTTGTTCCCGCTTTAGCGCTATCACAATTTGGTATTCTAGCGCTATTGTTCCTCCAATAGCGCTATTGTCCCAAAATTAGCGCTTTTGTTTATAGTCTAGTGCTATTGACCTTGAAGTAGTGCTATTGTTCCAGTATTAGCGTTGTTGACTCTCTGTGACATAATTTATTTTAGCGCTTTTGTACTTACTGTCATGCTTTCGTGTTAAATAGAGCTTTTGTTCTTACACAGAGTAGTGCTATTGTAACAAAGAGTTGTAAAAAATACCCTGTAACCGGCAAATCAAATTTGTTTAGGCTTGTAGAGGCCCACCAAGTATGCGGATTTTACTAACTATTTTCTTTTTGTGCAGGTTTGAACTAACCCCATTTTTCTTAGGATTTTAGAAATTCACTTCCTTTTATTGCAAGTTAAAAATCAATCTTAGAAACTTTATTTTGGTGTTTAAAACTTAACAAAACAAACTTTGATTTTCTTGCAAGTTAGGGAACTCAAACTTTATTTTGGTTTTTAAAACTCAACAAAACAAACTTTGATTTTCTTGCAAGTTAGGGAACTCAAACTTTATTTTTGGTGTTTAAAACTCAACAAGACAAATTTTGATTTTCTTGCATCAACTCAAAACTAAAATTCATAATCCACACTTTGTTTTTGGGCAAAATAAAAGGAACAAGCCACTTTTCTTTCAATCTCAAAGCGATTTACTTCAAGCAAACGTGCTTTTCATTTAGTTGACCAGGATTTCAATTTCCTAGTTTACTCAACATATTGCCTTTGAAGGATAAAAAGAACACCGTGACTGTTGGAGCAACATCTCCAAATAGTTAGATAACATTGCGATGATGAGTTAAAAAGAACAAGTGTCTTTTGTGCTTGACACACTTATGCACAAAGTTTTTTGGGTGGTCTCACTTCTAACACACACTATCCTCTCCCTCGGCTTTCATGGTCCTAGGTGCAAGAGAAAAGTGTTAGTAACACTCAAAGTTTATCTTTTAAGAGAGGTCTGCCAAGAGACACATCACTCTTGGGAACGACCTCACGCGGTAAATCCTTCGAGCCGCTATAGAAATCAGGAGTGAGCGAAAGCTGTAGCCTTGGGTATAGTTGTTCCTACAGTGTAACTTGTCAAAAGGACAAATGGGCCCCACCACAAGTTACAAGGCTCTTAAGTGAGTCACTGCAGAATGAACTTATATCCAAAGACATCAAAAATTACTAGAAACCTTTAAGTAGTAGCCCACCCGTTCTGTTGGTTGAGGATATTTGTGAGAAGTTCAGTGCAAGAGCATAGAAGGTTTTGCTTCCAAGATACTCACCATACATATTTCCTTGAGTAGAAACATACTTTTTGAAAGGTTACTTGTAGCCTAATAAAAGTAGTGACTCCCCCATCATAGGGATCATCTATTTGTTATACTCGTGCAAGACTTAGTATATCACATCCTTACCTACCACAACGGGATTCATAAGGTATGTAGTACCAAAGTTGAAGAAATATCAAGATGTGGACTGAATTATCACAACTGGCCATTTGACCTTAGGGATAAAGTGTGTTTGAAGTGTCTTCGTTTTGTGTCAAGACTAGTGATAAATTGAGCTGACTTCAGGCCTTTTGTGAAAACATACTCAAAAACATTTTGGAAAGAAAGGGTCATAAAAGTCCAAAGATTGGGTTGATCTAGACCCACACTTACTTGTGCCTTTTAAGGCAACATTCTTGTGTTTGTGTGCTTGCTTTGTTTTCTTGTCAAAGAAAAATAAAAAATCAGTTCCAAAAACAAGTATTCATCCAACACAAACATTTTCAAAAACCAAAGATAAAAAGAAAAGTGCAAAAACAAAGTATCAAACTATATGACCATTCTTCACATCTTGAGAAAGAAGAATCTTCATCAACATATCAACTTGAAGAAAAGACCATTGAGCTCAAAGGCTTTCATCAAAAGAAGGAAATTATTCTATCTTAATAGACAAATCTTTGTCTCACATAGAACCTTCTTGCGTCACATGCGTCTATATCTTCAAGGAAAATCAAACGAGTTTGATCAAGAGATTAAACCACAGAGCTTTTACTCAATATAGAGCTTTGAGTTATCATAAAAACAAGGGAGGCAAAATCAATCCTACTTTCTTTCTAGATATTTGTATCACATATAACTCAGCTAGGGAAGAACCACCAACCCCCGAAAGAGAAGAGGAAGAGTTTGTTCCTTTTGTAACACAAAGTTTTTATTGAAGTTAACATTTCATCCATTCTCACATTCACACATCATCAATCCATTCCAACTCTCAAAACATAAAGAGGTTTTTGTCCTAAGCTTTCTTTCGATATTGCTTGAATCAAACACAACACAATCAATTTTTAGAGTGTCTCTACATCTATGATAAACTCATCCTAAGAGGCATTTCTACATAGGTTAAAACTAGTCTATAAGTGAATCCTCTCATTATTAAGTAGTTGGGTCTGTAACACATCTCAGATCTATCTAAACCTTATCACATCAAACATTGTCAAACAAACACAACAAGCAATTCAAGGAAAGGACTTTGGCAACATCTACCTTTGGTGCTAGAGATCCATATGCAAAACACTTCACCAAACATTAAATCTTTCATTCCATCACCAACTCATCATCATTTTCACCAAACTTCAACAAAAAACTTGTAAACAAAATGGCTCAAACCAGATCAAGGTCTAAACAACTAAAAATTGAAGAGGAAGAGGAGGAAAATCTCAATGAATTCCAAGAAACCCTTGAAGGAAACACAAATGATGAAAATCCAAGTACTCCTACTACTGCAACAATAGAAAGGGTGGAACACAACCCTCTCTTTAATCGACTTTTTGACGAGATCCTCAAGCACAACGCTGATGCTCACTTTTTAAGACTTTCCCAAGAGGGAGCCAAACTACCCTATGATTTTGATACTGCACAACTAAGGCAAGCATCGAAACACCAGAGTCGTAATGAGGATGGAAGAGGTCGAGATCACATCAGATACAACATTCCTCAAGGAAATCCACCACCTCCTCCTCCTCCTCCTCCAAATGACATAGATATGTTGCGGCAACAAGTTAAGAATCTCGCCCAACAACTCCACAGTGGTGTCAAAACAAACTAGTTTTCACTTAATGATATTTGTCCTTATCCCTTTGATAGGAATCTACATATGCCACCTTTTCCATGAGGGTTTGAAACACCTAAGTTCGAAAAGTATCAAGGAAAAAGGAGGCCCTCGCGATCATGTTAGAGAATTTCATTTAGCATGCCTAGAAGTGGCATATGAGGACACATACCTAATGCGACTCTTTCCCCAAAGTTTGGGAGGGACAACTACATCATGGTTTTCCTGACTAGCAGGTGGTATTAGGACATTCGAAGAATTGGTCTAGAAATTCATTGCACATTAGTCACATAACATTGAACGCGATATCACCATGGCCGATCTGTGTAACACCAAGCAAAAACTAGGGGAGCTATTTTCAACTTTCCTGCAACGATGGTGACAAATGTCTAGCAAATGTTCCCTTCAGCTACCTGAAAGAGAGCTAGTGGAAATATTTATTTCAAACTTAAATGAAGAAATGGAATTTCATTTAGACAAGAAAGGCATAGAGTCATTCAATGACATGATCACCCAGGGTTTAAAATGTGAATGAGCCCTCATTAAAAAGGAGCTTATCAAAATATACAATGAACCCAAAGATGTCCCTCGCCCGCGATTCAACAACGATAAACCTAACTTTTGGAATAAAAACAAAAACATCGTCAATGACGGGGTTGTAGATGCAAGTACTATCAAGAGTGCACAACCCGTGGTCCGATTTGCAAGACAAAAACCCCCTCCTAAGACCAAAATGATCCCTCCCCCACCGAATCAAGGATGCAATGTACCGCAAGAGGAAGCAAGACAAAGACAACAAAATTATAAACAAAAATGAACATACACTCCCTTAGGAGAACCTATTGAAACGGTGTTACGTCAGTTGGTCTCTTCAAATCTTGTGACCCTACCAAAGACGTCCAATTACGAACCTCAGGTTAAACCTTCATGGTGGAGGAACAATGAACATTGCAAATTCCATCAAGGGAAAGGGCACAAAACAAGAAATTGTCACCGATTGAAAGATCTTATTTAGGATCTCACTGACCAAGGCGAGATTGAAATTGAAGGACACAAGCCAAAAACAACAAACAATGATCATCTTATGTTTAAAAATCCACTTCCATCACAAGATCAAAGGGGTCCTTCCACTTCAAGGTGAAACACAAATACCACTGATTATACACAAGCCGCCTATAATTACATTGTGAATCACCTATATGATGCCAATGAACAAATTGCAACCATTACCATAAAAAATCCAAACTCTACCTGCAATGTTGTTACATGTCGCAGCAAGATCACCATTAAAGAAGCTCCACAAGGCACCCCCTCCACCCCAAAGCAGTATAACCTTGTGGAATAGTTAGATAAGACGTTAGCTCTTATCTCCATCTTAGATCTTTTGCGCCTATCCCCATCTCATAAAACAATCTTGGATCAAGCTCTTCAAGAGGCGCCAGTCCCTGCAAATCTAAATACAGATCAATTCCAAGCTATGGTTGGAAATCTGAGGTCATCACCATGTCTCACTTTCTTTGAAAGTGACAATACATCCCTCCAGCAACCTCATAATGCCTCACTCCATATTGAAGGATTTATCAACCAACATAGGATCAAGCTAGTCTTGATCGACAATGGAGCAGGCCTAAATATTTGTACATTATAATTGGTCACAACATTGGGATATGCAGTTGAATCAGTGGATCCCCGCAAAAAGATAGCTATAAAAGCCTCTGATGATGTAGAGCGTTCATCCAAAGGAGCAGTTATGTTACCAATCCGAATAGGCCCAGTGGTGAAGCACATCATATGTCAAGTTCTAGACCTTCTTCTACCATATAATTTGTTGTTAGGAAGACCTTCGATACACGCCATGCAAGCTATTCCATCCACCTACCACCAGTGTATCAAGTTCCCTCATAACGATGTAGAAATTATAATCCTGGGTGATGCAAATCCCTTTGCATATTGTAACAATATCAACCATCAACCCGAGATTACCATTCCCAACAATAGAGAAACTATCTCATCCACCTCATACGTTAGTCCGACCTCTCTTTCCAGTTCAAACACCACTATACCCAAGCAAGAGAAGCTCAAAATGAAAATGGCAGAGGAAGGTCCTAGAGAGTACAATCTAAGCCAACTCTTTTGTGTTGGACAAATGGCCACATCTCCTAGAACTCATGGTAAACCTCAATAATTACTTCAAACACCACTGGTCAAGCCAGCATGCACTTTGATGCCTTTCATCCTTGGAAAGAGTCAAGAAGAAGAGACCAGAGATGAGGACTTAGCATAATGGATCTATAAAGATCCTATCACCACAAACATCCCACAAGCTAAGCTTCCCACAAATCAATATGGAAAAGGCCTTCTCATTATGCAAAGAATGGGTTATGATGGTCAGAGTGCCTTGGGACCTTGCAAGCAAGGATGACATGAGCCGCTGCAGCTAGAATTAAAGCCCAAAGATAACACAGGATTAGGCTTTCAAAAGGAGATTCTTCCTAAACTCACATTCAAAGGGAAACCCAACAAACCTGTATATCAGCCTACTACAAACATAAAGAGGACACCTTTGATTATATCAACAACACCACAAACCACACCAATTGCTCCAATACAATTGAAAAACCCAACATTCACATGCACAACACCAATCATCCCACCAATCAAACCAACAACTCCATCAACAACAACAACTGCATCAATATCACCATTAGCAGTATCAGGACCCCCAGTAGTATCAACAACACTGGCAATTCCAGCAGAATCAACAGATTCAACAACATCGATGCTACGTTCCCCATAATCCTTCCTGCAACACCGATCATTTCATCTACAAAGGTATATCAACCGATCACACCTGCAGCGTTTAACTCAAAGGATATCCCGGTATGATATAGTAATCAGATATTGGAAAGTGACTTAGAGACCGACTCACATGAGTGGGAATTTGATTCAATACATCTCAATACTTCAGATGAGGAAGACACATCACCCCCTCCACCTCAAAAATAAATCCTTGTTTATGGAGAAACGCAAATAAAAACCTCTTGGGTTCCTGAATTGGAAACATCTTCCACAGACCCTACATCACATCTTACGCTTGATTCTGACAAGGAGAGTACCATCAACGACCTTCACCACAACGTCTTAACCCTCACCGACACATCTTATGCACTTAACCTGATCGATGAGGTAATGCCCATTATCCATCCTGAACTCATCGAATGGAACCAATCTAATCCCCCATGCCTTGACCACTTCCAAAACGATGAGGCAATCATTAACTTTTTGGAACTATGGGATAACATACCAAGCAGGGATCACAAGGATGGATTCGCCATTGAACTTAATAGTGCAGCATACTTTGGGGCGGATGCCAAACCTTTCAGCTGCAAAAATATAACACTAAAACATGGATCTTCCAGTGAAAACCACATTGTGGCACTGTTTGATCCCACATAAGTAAAAAGAAAGAGCGTATCCAACAGTGAAAACCTCTCTGAGGCGCCTAAGGATGAAAGGTTTGACACTCTCCCCTCTAGTACACAACAGGAACGATCAATGATTCTCATCAAGGAAACAAAAGAATACAATGTGGGGACTCCTGAAACTCCTCATCACATACATCTGACATCTCTTTTAACTCCAGAGGAACAACCTAAGTTTGTCGAATTCTTGAAAAAATGCCAGATCAACTTTGCATGGTCATATGCAGACATGTCTGGTCTTGATCTTGATTTAGTCATGCATCATCTCGTCGTAGCAGACGGAGCCAAGCCTATCAAACAGAAATTTCGCAAGATGCATCCCCAGATTGCAGTACTAGTCAAAGCAGAACTTAAGAAACTCTTGGATGTTGGTTTTACTAGACCAATTGATTATGCAGAATGGATCTCCAACATTGTACCTGTCAGCAAACCAAACGGGGGCATCTGTATCTGTATTGACTTTAGAGATCTCAATAAGGCATGTCCTAAAGATGGCTTTCCCTTACCAAACATCAACATAATAGTGGACCTAACAGCGAGACATGCCATGCTTTCTCTCATCGATGGCTTTTTCAGGGTACAACTAGATAAATATCGCACTAGAGGATCAACATAAGACAACCTTCACATGTCCATGGGTAACATACTGCTAGAATGTAATGCCTTTCGGTCTAAAGAATGCAGAGGCGACCTATCAAGAGCAATGACAATCATCTTTCATGATATGATGCATACCATAATGGAAGATTATGTTGATGATTTACTGGAAAAATCACTCACAAGAGAAGGTCATCTAGAAATATTAGAGAAAATCTTTGACAGACTGGAACAATATCATGTTCGACTCAACCCAAAGAAATGTGTCTTTGGAGTAACCTCAGGGAAGCTTCTAGGATACATTGTCTCAAGCAAAGGTATGGAGGTCGATCCTACAAAGGTCAAAGCAATCATGGACATGCCACCTCCAAAGAACATCCGTCAGCTAAGGACATTACAAGGACGTCTACAATCCATCTGAAGATTCATTGCACAACTGGCAAATAAGTGTCACCCCTTTACACACTTATTACACAAGAACATCCTCTTTCAATGGGATACTAGATGCCAGCAAGCATTCCAGATGCTTAAAGACTATCTCATGAATACACCATTGTTGATCCCACCAAATCTGAGTAAACCTTTATTACTCTATATTTCAACAACAAATACAACATTGGGAGTACTACTAGCTCAACACAATGCAGAAGGGAAAGAGTGTGTTGTTTACTACATCTCTCACACACTAGTTGGCTATGAACTCAATTACACCCCTATTGAGCAAGCTTGCCTAGCAATAATCTTGGCAACCACTAAACTGAGGCACTACCTGTTAACACATAAAGTACAACTCATTGCAAAGATTGATCCACTAAAGTACTTACTTAGCAAAGTAGCATTAACTGGCCGCTTGGCCAAATGGGCGATGATTCTAAGTGAATTTGACATCGAGTATGTGGACGGTAAGGCTATCAAGGGTCAAGTTATTACAGATTAGTTGGTCGATGCACCACTCATTTCCAATTTTCCAGATGAAGAGATATTCATGATCACAACATCACAACCATGGAAACTATACTTTGATGGTTCATACACTAGGCATGGCTCGAGGGCAGACATTCTGTTTATCACACCTCAAGGTGACAGCATCCTAAAGTCTTATGGGCTCACATTTCCATGTACAAACAACATAGCAGAATATGAGGCCTTGATCATAGGACTTAGACTAGCCATAAAATGGAAATTGAAAGTTACAGATATATGGCAACTCCCAGCTGGTCATCCGACAAGTAACAGATGAATATCAAACCAAGGATGGCAAACTCATGCCGTACAAGCAAATGGTGGACACGTTAAAGACCTCATTTACTACTATCACCTTTGAGAAGATATCTAGAGATCATAATCGCACCGCTGATGCTATGGATACCATTGCATCTCTCCTAGATCTTCCACATAATTCAACACGCTATGAGTTCTTGGTAGAATAACTTTGGATTCCTGCTTATGATATCCCCGAATTCGAGATGATATGTTGCCTGATCGGTTCTGAATCCCTATGGTACAGTGAGTTCTACACCTATCTAAACGATCACACACTTCCTCCTAACCAATCAAATAACTAACATAAACCTTTCATTCACCAAACCACTCAATATACCATCATTGTTGAAACCCTATACCGACGCAGTCTTGATGGTACTCTCCTTCGATGTTTGGAACATGATGAGATAACAAAGGCCTTGGAAGAGGTACATGAAGGAATTTGTGGAACTCACGCAAGCGGTCCTTCATTAGCTATGAAGATCATACGCGCTGGATACTATTGGCCATCCATGGAAAAAGACTTATAATACATTGCTAGAAAATGCAAGAAGTGCCAAGTTCACGGAGACCTGATACATGCACCAACACAGGAATTGCAACCAATCACAACACCATGGCCCTTTTGTCAACGGGGACTTGACCTTGTGGGTAAAATCCATCCATCTTCATCCAACGACCATAAACTCCTTATTACCGCCACCAAATACTTCACAAAATAGATCAAAGTTGTTCCACTTACCCAAGTCACCGGCAAACAAATTGCCTCATTCACTCTAAATTACATCATCTACCGGTATGGTGTACCCATGTCCATCATCACAGATAACGATCTGCCTTTCAAAAATCAGGATGTTCATAAGCTCTATGAGAAGTTTCACATCCAACACCGCTTTTCCACTCCCTATTACCCACAAGGAAATGGTCAGGCCGAAGCATCAAATAAGAACATATTGAGAATCCTCAAGAAGACAGTCAATGATGTCGACCATGATTGGCACGTTCAATTGAATCTAGCACTATGGGCGTATCGAACTAGCATTCAAACCTCTACAGGCGCAACTCCCTACTCACTGGTCTATGGAGCTGAAGCCATCCTTCCTATCGAGGTTGAGATACCATCTCTACAAGTTTCCTTGCATAATCTCATAGATGATGAAGCATACCGAGTATCACATCTTCAAGACTTGGAGCTACTTGATAAGCAACGACAAGCTGCATACAATTACCCCAAAGCCTATCAGCAGCGCATGAGCAGAAGCTATAATCATCTAGTTAGACTTCACACATTTGAGATAGGTGATCTTGTTCTTCGAGAGAATCCTCATAACCAACCAAATAGAGAACATCAGGGAAATTTTGAATCAAACTGGTTGGGTCCATATGTTATCACTGTTGTATTTGGGTCCATGGCATATCAGTTGGCTACTTCAGAAGGAGAACCGCTAGCAGATCCAATCAACAACATGTACCTCAAACAGTTTTATACATAAGTTGCATAGAGCATCAGGCTCCCATACATACCAGAAAACACCAAAAACATTTAGATAAATGTCCTGAAGAAAATACAAAAAAATCAAAATAGTAAAGAAAAATCATGCATCCAAACGATGAACAACCACTTCAGTGGCACCTTGAGTAAGTGCGATGGCGAAAACCTGGTAAACAGGCGCCACTCGTAAAGGTTATGGATCCATTATCTTTCAGACTTGTTGCGATCACAATCATCGCATCCACATATCCATCAGTCAAAACCATGGCTTGTTATTGATCTGCAATCAAGGATAGTACTTCATGCATCTTGCATCCCTCTTTTTCATAGTCATGTCTAAACTAGGGGCAATGCCCTTAAACCTATTTGATGGAAGTGGATTCTGCATTACTTGTGATTCATTGAGTTCTTCATTCAAAATTGTCTCACAAAATCCAAAAACATTCAAAACAGTCACAAAATCCAAAAACATCAAAAAACATCAAAAAACATCAAAAAACAATAAAAAACATGGTAACACCTTGAACATATGCTTTTCAAGCAGATACCAAGCAATCATTGAGAAATTCTCAAAACAATGACCACTTATCATATCAACCAAACAATCAAAATCAACCTGCAAACTGTCTTAGCAAGGATGCACCCTTCCTTACCAAAACAAAGACATGATAACATTTTTCTTTGACAAGAAAATTATGTTTCAGCTATCAAATACTTGGTTGATTTGTAGGTTATTTATTCATTTATATTAGGTTCCTACGCTACTCCGGGATATCCACAAGTGATTAGAGTGGTCGAGATGGTTCCTAAGCATTGTTTGTGTATCTTTTGCGAATTATTCCAATAAAGTTCTGGGGCATGTACTAATGGTGTCTACGTGGGAAGTTCACTAAGCTACGTGATCATATGCAAAATACAGTCATGGATCACTACGGCTTGCTAACTACATTGTACACCTCGACCATATAAGCATAAACCATTATGGAGGGTCCATTTTTCTTTATTCTTTATTTATGTTATTTGTTTGCAGGTACAATGCTCCATCCATGGTTCCTACTGCCTCGTCCAATATTGATACTACCATGCTCAATGATGGAAATAAAGCACTATGGATTGTCATTCCATCTCATCTATTTATATTGCATTACGTTGCATATCACCTATCCATTTAATCATTAATTATTCATATGCATGGTTTTGTATGCAAGTATGAACAAGATTAATAATGAAAAGTTATTTGAAGAATGAATTGGTCTTGGATACAATCAAGACAGAGTTCTCTGATACATCATCAGTGCATCATGCAAAGTCTGGACAACCTTGCATTCATCTATCATGACCACATCATCATTTCATTACATTTAGTTGCATTTAAATTCACCTAGTTCATTATCATATGCTTGCATATGGGTTTATTAACTTTATTTTTAGCCATTCATTAGAATGCATTTCATATCATTTAGTCGCATTTAAATACATATAGTTCATTATCAAGTACTTGCATTAGTATCATTACATCATTACATCATTTCAAACTCGTGACATTTAGATTCATTTATATGAAAAATTATCATCATTGCATTTATTACCATTATTAGCCATTACTGTGCATTCATTTAGTATCATTTACACTTATCATTTATCATCATTTTAACTTGTTTCCCATACATTTTTTTAGATTTCCATAGTTGCAAGCATTTATTTATCTATCCATGAATTAACTGCATTCATATATCCATTTCGTATATTCTTATATTCATTCATTTCATCTTACAACAAATTTCATTTAGGATTCATTAGAATGCATTCATTATCCTTTTAATTGCATTAAGGTGCAGTTATTCATTACCCATGAGTTGCATTATCACTACATTAACATTTCACTCAAAATCATATTTTATCAAACATTTAGATCATAACAAACAAAACCATTTGTCTCAAAAATTGGTTTATACATTTTACATGCATTCATTTAGATATCATCACATAGACATTTATACTTTACATTTGTTTATCCATATTGCATTCATTTTAACCATCTAGATGCATTTACATAAATCATTCATACATTGCATCAAACATCACTGCATATCATCATCTCATCATCTAATCGATATAAAGCACAAGTACTGTCTATATCATCGTTAGAATCATTTCATTATGCATATATCATCATCATAGCGGTACATACATAAAACATTACACCAACAAATCATGCATATAAACCTATATCCACATGTTAGTACCACATTCATAAACATGCATATAGACATCATATAAATCAAACATAAAATACATATAGGAATCATCTCATCCACACCTACATATAGAAAGTAAAAATATCCATCTAAGCATACATCATAGATCATAACCCTGCATAAATCCATACATATCATCAACATGTATATCATTAGAAAATACGGGATCTCCTCATATATCACGTCATATCATATCGCAACAACATACATATATCAGAGTACAATGAAGTCCAAAATATCAGCTACCAAGATCCATCCAAGATACAGTTCAAAATGACAATGTAAAAACATACATAAATGCTCTCTCAAATGCCACTCTGACTAGATGTTGCACCACCATCACCACCTGCTCCCCCACTCCCCCTGTACCACCTACACTACCTTGTCGTGGAGGACCCATCACACCACCAGTTCTCTACATCCTTTGAGACTGCTTTGATCTCTCCCGATGCATCTATGAATAACTTAGTGCCTACCGACTAGATGGCACCTTCTGCTCATATAGACCCCACTAGTAATCAACCTTTGCACCTGCTCTCTGTAACTCTCTCGCTAGGGAATCAATCGATGACCCATGTCCCTGTACTCCCTCCATGGCCTGAACTCTCTCCTGTAACTAGATCACCCTGTCAACGACCTGATCTCTTTCCTGCAACACTACAGTCAAATCAGACTCTCGTGCAAAAAACTGCACATCTCTAGCTGCCACCTCTGCCTCCATATCCTCCAACCGACTCTGCAAAACTAATATCATATGATCCCACAAATCTCCACCACCTGTAGCTCCCTCCCCCATATCCATAGGTGCCTCTCCAGTGGCTCCCTCACCTGTATCCATAGGTGCCTCTCCCTTCCCTGCATCCCTACCACCTAATCTCATGCCTCCCTGCATCAAAGGTCCTTGGGATAGCCAAAATGGCTGACCACCTCTCCCTCTTCGTTGTAACCGTTCACTACCGCCACCTCCACCTCTTAATCCATCCCCCCTCCAGAACCACCACCCCCTCCTCCGCCTCCTCCATCGCCACCACCTCTATCCTCTCTCCCTCGTCCACCTACTACCACTCCATGACCTCCTCTCCTCCTCAAAGGATGGAATAGGCTCTGTTGGATCTGATATCTGCAGAATCTGGTGTGCCACAATATACTACGTATACTCATCAGTCACACCTACATCTGCAACCCTCGACCTCATCTGCAATGGTCTCGCCTGTAGAGTCCAAAACTCTGCCAAAGCTTGATCATAGGGTAATACTGTCCCCCACAAGAACCTCTCTTGTACCACCCATGCATACTCTCCATACCCACTCGACAACCCCTGCCTCTGTCTAAACTGTCTCAGCACTCTCCTAGGTACCTGTCTCTCCACATTGCAAGTTGTCCTACCAATGAGGTATCGTGTTATAAACACATACAGTAAGGCCTCTGTATCATCCTCCGAGGGCTCACACTCAATATACGACCTCTAGATCATTGTATCTAAATCGTCAAGTGCTCGCCGCCACCACTCTAACTTCCCCAGGTGGGGCTGACTCATCATACTGCCATACATATATAAATAGGGCTGGTCTACTACCCTAAATGTCAAACTCATTGGTCGAGTCACAGGTAGGTGCTCCCATGCCCAAATATGAAGAAGAGTGATTCCCACTCCCAGTGAGCTCACCTCTCAGTATACTACCTCATGCAACTCTCGATATAAGTGCGATAGAATGCACTAGAATGCACGGTCCCCATGCAAAGCGGGTCCCCTCAGTCATCATCTGCTCTATAACCTGGCCCCAACCAACGACCAGTCCATGCGATTGTCGATCTGGGCATAGCAGTCCCCCAATAATCCCTGATAACATAGCCGGTAATGGCTCATACAAAGCAACTATATCCTCCCATGCTATCGAGCCATCATGAATAAATACATTCTCATAAAAAAATCTCTGCACTGTTGTTGTCCCCCAAGCTCGATCATATGTCACCAGCTCTCCTCAAATGGGAATGTGAAGGATGCGCCACACATCCTCCAGTGTAACCATCATCTCCCCCTGCGCTAAGTGAAACGTACACGTCTCACTATGCCATCGCTCTGCCAATGCTATAATCAAACCGTGATTCGTACGAATCACAGGCATATACATAACATCGTATAGGCTTGTCACCGCAATGCAATCAACCTCAGCCTCTGTCAATTGATCTCACAAAACCTGTGTGGTTGGATGCCTCTCCCGCATCTATAAGATGCGAAGCTCCTCCTACACACGTGCATCAACCATCATCATTAGTCATTTTGTTTCAAACTTTCTTAAGTTTAAACCTAAGACTATCAACAGATACTTTGATCAAGTATCTTTGGGTCTCAACAGGTAAGCAATCATGGTACACCTAGACTACAACAAACATTTATCCTAATGACCTAGTCTCAGTAGGGCTACTATGGTTCAAAACAACTCCCCTCTCCATCCATCCATCATTGGCATCAGGAGATTCTTTTTCAAAACACTGGGGCATCTATTTTCCTAACAAAAGCGCTACTCTGCACACAATAGTGCTAATATGCTGACAACTGTGCTAAACCAACTACACAATAGCGCTAAACACACAATAGCGCTATAACAACTATGCAAAAGCGCTATATCAAAACAATTGCGCTACACACAGTGCTCAATAGCACTAAACCTACAAATGCACTAAATCAACTATACAATAGTGCTACAGTTTACAAACACGCTAAAACCACTATGCAGAAGCACTATAGCGGCACAATAGCGCTAATAACATTGACAACAACGCCAAAACATAGTTTTAGCGCTATTGTTTTGACTCAACTTGGACAAGCTAAAAAACATATAAAAAATGCATGAAAAACAAAATTTCAAATTCACATACCGCTGGTCCATAGTCATCTGGCCGCTGGAATTGATGAACTCGCTCTAGCCGATGATCTACTATCGGTACCAGCATCGTCACTGCTGCTTGCTCTTTCGAAAAGGTCACTATCAGAGCTCAAAAACCACTATGGAGACGAATGCAAATGAATCTACTTTCACCCATTTCCCCCCATATATACCCTTCATCGTAACACTAATTTTACCCCGCTCACTGTCGTGGTCCCCGTGAACTTCCAGAGCCTCCCATTTCTCCATTTTATCTCCGATTTCTTCTATTTTTTCATCAGTATTGCTAAATTCTTCTTTTCTACCACCCTGCAAATTTTTCTTTTTTTTTCGAGAGATCGCCCGATTTTTTGAAATTTTCGGCCCATCTCTCGAGGGGGCATACCACCCATTAAATTAACATTTTATGGGGCATATTTCTTCACACCTATTTTTCTTTCTTTGAAACGACACGATAAATATTTGTTATTTATTTGATTAAAAATCCACTAGCCATCAGTTAATTAAATTAATATTTAATTAATTCATCTTCAATCATTCTCCTATTAATTAAATAAATTATTCAATTTATTTAAATTAATTCATTAAACCAAATTTACAATCAATTAAATGAATAAATCCTATTTATTTAATTTAATCCCCTTTCCTCTTTTAAATAAATAAATAAAACATTTATTTAAATAATTAAAATCCCCCCCACTTGCATTCTCCTAAAAATGCAACTTGCAACCACAAGTTGAAATAGATTAATTTTATTTTAATTTAAAATCCTATTTTCCTTCACCTGCCAAATCCACTTGCACTCCTAAATCCCCTTCTAGACTCTTCTAACCACTTTCTAACCATTTCTAATTAGCCTAATCCATCCCCTAAATATTGTCACATTCCTAAGCAACTTGGAGTCACTTCTCAAAGACTCCAAAGTCTTTGAAAAACATTTAATGTTTTATGTGTCCAACAAGTTAACCTCTAAAGTCTTCCAAACCACTAATGGCTCTTACATGACCATTTATGGTTAAATCCACTTGCACCCATGGTTAGGGACTTTGACCTTAACTCAACCTTGATGTAACCCATGTGTCTCCTCAAGAATTTATTGCTTTGACCATGGTTATTCTCACTAACTCTTGCACAAGAGTTTATCCATTGGATAAAAGCATTATTCTTTGAATAATGAATTTATTCATTCAACTCAACCTTAACCTTACCTCCCAAGTTAACCCTTAGGTCATGTCAAGCATTTAATGTTTCTTCCCTCTCCTCTCAACCCATCTCATGTTGACACTTGTCATCTTGGGATTGGGTTGAAAGTCCTCACATGGATCTTAAACCATTCAATCCTAACTGTTGTTGAGATTACTCAATCTCAACCATCCATTGCTCCATTTTTTCTATAAATAGAGCTCACATTCCTCATTTTCAAATCCTCAAGCATTTAGCATTCTTAGCCATGATCCTGAAAACTTGTATGCATTTACCTTATAGTCATTTTTAGAGAGCATTTAGCATAAATCAATCATATTCACTCTTTTGGTTTAAAATCAACACTAGCTAATTAGATAATCTCTTATTTTAGTTTTTGTTCACACTTGCATGGCATTAGATTAATCATTTTTCAATTTTGAACCTCCATAATGCATCCATAGTGCAAAAAGCTGTTGAGAGCTACACTAATTTGGAACTTGGAGAGGAGAGGAACAAGGGAGGAGGAGCTACAAGCATGGTCGAAGGCATTTGGAGACGCCTTGTTGTATTTGCTTTTATTGTCAAATGTTTTATTATGTTTTTAGTGTCTCTCTTGGTATGTCTTCTTAGAATAGTCTTTGGTTGATTAACACTAACAGTTCTTTGTTTCTTGTTGTTTCTCTTATGTGTTATACCACCACAAGTTCTTCTAACATCTCCCAATTTTTAGAGCATCAACTTCTTTGTGAGAAATTTGAAGTCCTAAAAGAAATCAAAGACCTTAAACTTATGTAAACGAAAGTACACCCAAGTATACTTGGAAGATTTATTAACAAATGCCAAAACATATTTGTCCCTATTGTAGGAAAGATGTGAAAATGAGCCAACCAAATCACTATAAACTAACTCTAGAAATCACACAACTCTACATGCCTTTCCTTTCTCAGACATTTATTTGGGATGCTTACTAAGGATGTTCCGTAACAAACACTATCAAAAAAGAAAGTATAAAACAACCATATAACCTTTCTCTACTAGTTGAGTTGTTGCAAGTAGCAACCGTTAAGTTGGCTAAACTACTCATCATAACTTCATTTGAATGACTAAGTAGATCAAATAAAGAAGGATCAAGGACAAAGTTGACAATTTTCTTTCCTTATTACAACTATAGTACCACTATGCGTTTCAATAATAACAATTGAATTAGGAATGAACTCAACTCATTCACCTAAATTGATGTGAAAGATATGATAAAAAAAAAAAGAGATTAGTTGATAATGAGAGAACACAAATAACATTCTAGGAATTTCTAGACTCCCGCATCAATATAACCTTTTACACAACTTAATAGCAGTGTTGTCATCCATCCAAATAGCCAGTGTAGTTTAAGCCTCCAAACATGTGAAATCATCTTGAGATAAAATCTTATAGTGTGAAGCACTCAAGTCAAGACCCAAGTGTATGGAGATGCAATCATTACAAGGTCCTCGCCCTTTCCTTTCCCCTTACTATTATATATCCCCTTAGAAGACCCCTTACATTAAGTACTTGATTTTAGTGATTCTCCAAAATATGTGTTGAGCGATAAATTTGTTTCTTCAAATATGCATTCTCATCATGACCAGGCCTTTTAAAAATAGTTATATTTTATCTTATCTTTATTATCCTTGTCAAGTTTAGAAGATGAGGTCTTTGAAGTTGCTTTGGAGGTGATGGGAATTTGACCATTTTTCTCCTTTTTATCGATATTTTTGTGTATTATCTTTACCCAATACTTTATGTTTCAAGGCATATGACTTAGAGGATTTGAGAGCACCCATCTTAATTATCTTATTGTATTATTGAGATTGTTAGAAAAATCATGTAAAGTTAGCATTGTAAACTAAGCTCCCAAGGAAGCCTTTATGGCAGAGAAGATAGACCAAAAAGATTGAATGGTTGAATCAAAGTTTGGAGATTATGCTAATGATTAATTTAGTGTTTGTTTTTCAATTTGTAGTGTCATAAAATTGTGCCTTGCAATTTTTGACTGCATTAGGGTCCTCACGCACGTGAGTTCGAATCCTCTAGCTTGATCGAAGAGTGGAGATTGCCCAGCCCTCAGAAACAACTTCTTCCTTCGCCTTTGCATCACCCCGTCTGCACTCTACCCTAGAGAAAGGGGTCGGATAGGGGCATGGCACACATGTCCCTGCCCTATTTTGGGGCAAGACCCTTCCTAGGGTTGCATTGTTGGTTGTGCATCAGACGGGAAACTCCCCTGATGTCTTCCCGTGATGAAAATCAAATCCACTAACATGTATATAAGGGGCATTTATCCTCTCATTTGCAAAAGTTGGAGTTGGATAAGATTGGAGTGTGTCATGTTGCATAAGCGATCAATCATTCAAGAGCATTCAAGCATTCAAACATTATTTCCGAGCATTGAGCATTCTCAAGTCTCCCTTCAAGGCTAGGTGTTGCATTCAAGTCAAGGATTCAACCATTGAAGAGGAGATTGATTTCAACATTCATTTCCACACAAGCACTTCTATCAACATTGCTATCACAACCTCCCTTGAGGTGATTTACAATTCAATCTTTCATTGACATCTACTTGCCAGTACTTTCTTTCATTACTTGGTTAATTCCAAAAACTGGGGTTTGACCTAAAGGCAAACCCCCAATCCCAACCCATTTTCCTCTCTTTTCTGTGTGTAGGTTGCAGGTGCATAGTTGTACTTTCGGATTCGGGCTCCATTTGCAGAGGCGAAAAAACCCTTTTCATTTCATGGGTTTTTTCAGAGGACCGTGTACATTCCCACCACGGTCTGGGCAAATTTTCCTCAAATTCATAGGGAGACTTTGTCTAGACATATTACTACCAGATCCAGGTGCACATCTTCATCCCCTATTCCGATCTCAAGTTATGATTAGTTCTTTGTCACTTTTGCATTACACAATTCAATCAATTCCTTTCCATTTCAAACAAGGAAGAGGAGATCAACTTATCATTCCCAATTCATTCAATATTCAATCTACCATCTTCATGTGGAGAGATTGAATCTAGTGAATTATCCTCTCCTCTTCCTAATGTAACATGGTGAAAATTGTTTAAAGGCTAATCTGTAGTGAGACTCTCATCTCTCTCTGAGGGAAAGGGTAGTTTTCCTCTTGATCTATCATTCACCATTTTTCCACCATTACATTTTGGTGAACCCGACGTCTTACATGCTTTCCTTTGAACAAAATTGCATATTTTTCATTTACAAGTTTCAAATTTCTGCAACCTTAGTGGTTAAATCATTAAAAACCCTAGTTTTTAAAATTATAATTGAACATGTGATTTGTAAAAATTGCTTGTGGTTATCTTAGATTTGAAAATTGTTTTGTTTGTCAAATTCAATTTCCTCATTGTCTTGTTCAAATTGCAATTAAAATTTACAAAATTAAGAGGTTACTTGTTAAAACCCTAATTTTCAAAAATCATCTTGAACTTGTGCAAAAAAATAGATTTACATTTAATTTTCAGATCTCTGATTGTTCTCAGATTTGTCTTCAATCCTACAATTCAAATTTTCAATTTCCCCCCTTTTTCCCAAAATTCAAATTTTAAAATTAAGTGGTTAAGTCATAAAACCCTCATTTTAAAAATTAATTGGATTTCATTTCAATTTAAATTTCTAATCATTTTCCAAGGTGTCCATATCCATTAGGTTTGACCTTTTTCAAGATTGCAATTCAATTCCTCTTTTTCTTCAAAATCCTAATAGGGTCCTATCTTTACATTTGCACCTTCCTTTTGCCCATCTAGAGATAGTAAAATTCGAATTTTTTTTGGAGTAAGCTTTAAAATCGTCGTAATATCCATCCCTGAAAATTTTGGAAAAAGTTGATCGGACCATGTGCATTCCCGCCACGGTCCTCGACTTTTGTCCCAAAATTTTGGGAGACTGCTATGACTATATTTACTAGCCTAAATCCAGAAGATTGGCTGATTTTACCAAATTTTGATCTCTCTAGAATTGAAAATACCTTCAAAATTCAACATTTCAAATTTCAAGAAAAATTTTAAAATTAAGAGGTTAATTATAGTCTACCCTGATTTTTAAAATTCTGATTTTAAAATTAAGTGGTATTCCCTTGGCTCTAATTTTAAAATTCCAATTTCCTTTCATTTTTGGAAAATGTGTCATTTGTAATCATTATTTCCTTAAATTTTGCATTAATTAATTTTGTAAGCTTTGTTCCAAAATTCAAAATTGAAATTTTCCCTCTAGTAAATGAGTTTTACCACTATTAGTCCTACTTATCCCATCCTCGTTAGACGAAGCATTATACTTAAGGCTTCCCAAGGTTTAAATATCAAGGAGATGGAGCCTAATTTCAGTGTTTTCTTTAATGAAGAGCATATGCTAATTATTTCCATACTAATCATGTACATGTTTGATGGGATGGGGTTTGGGATAGACTAGCCTAATCTATGCTCTTGGATCCTTTCCTTGGATCACCAGGTTTTCTAACCACACCCTAGGGTCTCTAGGATCCCCCCTACTTGTGGAATCCCCTGACCTTGCCCAATCCACCCACCAACAAGTTGAAAAACTACTCCCAAGGTCTCACCTACTCATGAGATTCAAGAAACCCTTACTTAGGCCAATAAGGGTTAGGCTTGTTCCACACCTTCCTAGGTCTTAGCAAGGTTAGGTTAGGTCTAATTTGTGTGGCCCCCAAGAGGTTTCAAGCTTCCAACCCCTTACCGATTTCACTATTTTGTGTTTTGCCTACAAAATAGGGCTACAAGGATTAAGACCAATTAGGCCTCCTACCTGGTCCTTTAGGGCTCCCTCTCACAAATGATGCACTTGCTTGTGAAACTTCCCAAAAGACCTGCTATTGATTTGGCAAGGACTTAAGGATTTTTCAGGTTTTAGGCCTCCAAGTGTCCGTACACTACCCTAGGTGAATTTTAAGGTTTTTAAGGATTTTTAGGAGGGTTTTTGGGCCTCCAAGGGTCACAGTGTAGGTTTGGTGCTCTTGCCACCTTGTATGGATTGGTGGAAGCTCCTCCTTCACACCAATGGTGCTTCACTCACCCCTCTACAACTCCTCCAAAGGGTGCCTCCTCCTCTGACCTTCCTTGCTCTCCAAGACCTCTGCAACTTAACCCTTCCTCACCGGGCACTGTGCAGTCTCGCCTAGGAATGGGTCTTTAGATGGCCTCCTTGAATTTTCAAGGGCCCTGCTTGCATTGAACTATAGTACAGGGTCTATACTCTCATTCCCCATGGTTTCATGGTGATTCCACAATGGGGAATGGAGTTATGAACCCATTTATTCAAACCAGTCCAAAACTGGACAGTGAGAAGCAATTTACAAAAGATTTACAAACACACTATACTTGCCAAACAAAAACCTAATGTATATGCTCAAAATGAAATTATTTACACCATAGAAGACACTCCACACAGTTTTGTTCACAAATCAATCCATTAATGGTCTTTCTTTACTCCATCTGTGCTGACTGGCAACAAAATTGCAGTCATAGTCAAGTCACCTTGCTTGGGCCGTATAATATCTGACATCCAACCCATTAACTTAGGGTTTTCAATTACTTATAGCACCTTTTCCTTGGTCTATGTTCCCATATTAGGGTTGTCCACACTACATTAAATATTTTGACCTCATGGTGGACAAGTTGCTTGACAACTTTTAAAAGTTGTCATGCAACTTTTGCAACTTTTGAGCAACTTTCTCAATGTTGCTTTTCTTGACTCCTAGACCCATATTGGGCAAACCTAAGGACACCAAAATGCTAAGAAGGACCCATAAATGCCTCAAAGGCACACATACCCTCTATTTTCAAGAAAATCTCAATCTTGACTTAGGACCCTAAGACCTCCACTAGGACCTTGACTAGGACCAATGAGCACATGGCTCTTTATTTTATATACAATGGCTTCATAGAGAAGCAAAACACAATAAAAAACAAATGGTGGGAGCCCTTTGAAGGGTGCTCTTGTACCATACTCCCCCTCTGCAACAAGCTAAGGAATTGGGGGAGTGAGAAGAGCTGGATCAATGCCAAGCTTCTTGAACTTGCTCTCCTCCACCCAAGTAGCTTCAGACACAGGTTGATCTACCCACTTCACTAAGTGTTCTATGTAGACCTGGTGTCTAGTAGACTTCTTCACCCTTGACTCCAAAATCTCCTTTGCTATAGGTTGCTTCACTTGAGGTAAGGCATTCACATCCAAGTCTTGTAGTACCTTGGCTTGGTTCTCAGACTGCCCTTCTATCTCACCCTTATACATGATCAGATCAGCAACATTGAAGACTGGTGAAATGGCTAAGTCCGAAGGAAGTTCAACCTTATAGGCGTTCTCACCATATTTTTCCAGAATTCTACAAGGTCCTACTCTCTTCATTTGCAGTTTGGTAGGCTTACCACTTTGCATCCTAGCTTTGCTCAAATGGACCATCACATAGTCACCCACCTTGAATTGAACCTCTCTCTGTTTCTCATCCATTTTGGCCTTCAGTTTTTGAGTGGATTCAAGGATGGCTTTCTTGACTTGCTCTTGGACTTCCTTGATGGTTTGAGTGAAGTCCTCTGCTTGCCCACTCCTCATCTCCATGGAACTAAGTTCCCTAAGTTCACACACTCCTCTTGGATGTCTACCATAGACAACCTCAAAAGGACTTCTTCCAGTGGTCCTATTCACACTATCATTATATGCATACTCTACTTGAGGAATGATTAGGTCCCATGTCTGCCCATACTCCTTAGTTAAACATCTCAACAAATTGCCTAACACCCTATTGATGACTTCAATTTGACCATCAGTTTGTGGATGGTAAGCTGAGCTAAATGAGAGATTAGTTCCTAGTCTCCTCCATAATGTTTTCCAAAAATGGCCCATGAACTTGTTGTCCCTGTCTGAAACAATGCTTAGAGGGAGTCCATGAATCCTAACAATCTCCTTAAAGAAGAGATGTGCAACATAGCTAACATCATGTGTAGTCTTACATGGAATGAAATGGCTCATCTTGGAAAATTTATCTACTACCACATAGATGTTATCCATACCTGTCTTTGTCTTGGGTAGTCCTACTACAAAGTCCATGCTTATACATTCCCAAGGCCTATTTGGGACCAGTAATGGTTGATAGAGACCAACATTGCTTGATCCTCCTTTTTCTCTTTGACACACACCACATTGCTCCACATACCTTTTTACATCTCTTGGAAACTTTGGCCAATAGTAGTACCTCCGTACTAAATCCAAGGTTTTGTTGACTCCAAAGTGTCCACTTAAACTACCATTGTGTTTCTCTTGGATGAGGTTTTCCCTCATGGATCCTCTTGGCACACACAACTGATTATCTCTGAACAAGAGACCATTTTGGAGAGTGTAATTTGCATACTCACCATGGAAATGGTTCTCAAACTCCTTGCAAACCTTGTAAGCTAATGAGAAGTCTTCATCTCCTTCATAGAGGTCCTTGAAACCTTCTATTCCTATGCTCTGCAACTGTAGTTCTTGAACTATCAACAACTTCCTGCTTAATGCATCTGCCACCTTGTTGAGTTGCCCCTTCTTATGCTTGATGGTGAAGGTGAAGGATTGGAGGTATTCCATCCATTTCAAATGTCTGTTGCTAAGCTTCTCTTGAGTGTTAATGTAACTCAATGCCTGGTTGTCTGTAAGCACCACAAATTCCTTTGGAAGTAGGTAATGCCTTCATTTTTTAAAAGACTGCACTAATGCATACAACTCTAGATCATAGGCTGAGTAATTCTTCTTTGCTTCATTAAGCTTCTCACTGAAAAATGCCACAGGTCTTCCCTCTTGACTCAATACACCCCCTACTGCAGTTCCACTTGCATCACACTCCAATGTGAATAGCTTATCAAAAGTAGGTAGGAGAAGGATAGGTTTTGTGGCTACTTCTTGCTTCAACAATTGAAATGCTTTGTCAGCCTACTCAGTCCATTTAAACTTAGTCTTAAGGCCTCCTTTTATGGTGTCAAGGACTGGTGCACATATGCCACTGAAGTTCCTCACAAACTTCCTATAGAATTGAGCTAAACCATGGAAAATCCTAACTTCAGTCCCTGTTCTAGGTGCAGGCCAATTCAAGATTGCCTCCACTTTGCTTGGATCCATCTTCAAGGTTCCCTTAGGCACCACAAATCCTAAGTAGACCAGCTCTTGCTTCAAGAAGTCACACTTCTCTAGGTTGATGGATAACTTCTCCTCATGCAACCTCTCTAAGACTAACCTCAAATGCTCAAGGTGCTCCTCTTTGGTTCTACTATAGATGAGAATGTCATCTAGGTACACCACCAGAAATTTGCCTATGAAGTCTTTTAACACCTCATTCATCAACCTCATGAAGGTGCTTGGGGAATTGGTGAGTCCAAATGGCATCACAAGCCATTCATAAAATCCTTCTGTGGTCTTGAAAGCAGTCTTCCACTCATCACCCTCCTTGATTCTAATATGGTGATAGCCACTTTTAAGGTCCAATTTGGTAAAATACATAGCACCTCCTAAACAATCCATCAAATCCTCTATTCTAGGAATAGGAAACCTATACCTTATGGTGATCCTATTGATTGCTCTTGAGTCAGTGAAAAGTCTCCACTTGCCTCCCTTCTTTGATGCAAGCACTACCGGGACTGCACATGGGCTGATGCTCTTCTTAATCAGTCCTTGTTCCAATAACTCCTGCACTTGCCTTGCTACCTCCTTGTTTTGGTTAGGTGTGAGCTTATATGCAGCTTTGTTAGGTAGGGATGCTCTGGGAACATATTCTATTTGATGGCTTATAGACCTTCTTAGTGGGAGTGTTGCAGGTGCTTCATCACTCACTATGTCCTTATACTCTTACAACATGTGTTTCACCTCCTTGGGTATCTCTGCCTGCAACTTGTCTTCTTCCTCCTTTGGCTTCACAAAGATGGCACACTTCACTATCTCCTCCTCATGTAGCAAGTGTAGGAACTCTTTACCAGTAGCCAATAAGACACTAGGTGTTCTTGAAGTTCCCTCTTCATTCTCTGTCAAAGACTGAATCGTGAAGGTCTTGCTATCCTTCTTGAAGGAAATGGAGTTCTCCTCTCCATCATAGATTACCTTCCTATCAAATTGCTAGGGTCTACCTAGTAATAGGTGACAAGAATCCATGGGTAACACATCACAAAGGATCTTATCCTTGTATCCTCCAATAGAAAACTCTACCCAAGTCTGTTCATTGACTAGCACACTATGCTCATGATTCAACTATGTCACCTTGTATGGGTTAGTGTGGGGTATCCTTGTGAGTTTCAACTTCTTGGTTGCCTCCTCTGATATTATATTATCAGTTGACCCTGAATCAACTATCACCTTGCAAACTTTACCAAGGATCTTGCATCTCACCCTAAACAATGCTCTCCTATGCTTAGGTTCATTCTTGACTGGTTGTCTTATCAAGACCCTATTCAACGTTAGATTTTCTCCAATCTCTTATTCAATATGGTCCACCTTAGGTGTCTTTCTGCTTGAAGAGTCTTCATGTGCATAAGCAACCCTCTTTCCACTGTTAGATGATGTAGGCTTGTCAGGGCATCTATATGCCAGGTGTCCCAATTGTCCATAGTTGTAACATTTCATGGTTGCAAAGTAGGAGTTACCCCTGTCGGTACCTCTACCCCTATTTGGACCACCTTGTGCACCTCTTCCCCTAGAATGGCCCCCTATGAGATTGGTTCCACTGCCATGTTCAGTCAACTTGGCTTCTCCTTGGTTCCTCTGCTCATTTGGCTTGCTTTGGTAACCACCTCGGTGATTCATTTGTTCTCTACCTCTACCTCTACCCCTGTTAGTAGAGTCTCCTTTCCTTTTGTTCCTCTCTTCCACCTTGACAGCAAGCTAATGACATTTTTGAACAGTAGTAGGAGTCCATAGGCTTATCTCCTCTTGAATGTTCCACTTTAGGCCACTTAGATACCTAGCCACCTTAATAGATTCATCTTCTTGGACTTTGGATCTAAGACAAAGTTTTTGAAATTCTTCGGTGTAGGAGGTCACATCAAGGTCTTTTTGCTTCAAACCCTATCTCTTCTTATGAAGTTGGACTTCATAATCCTCTGGTAAGTAGTTCTTCTTGATCTTACTCACCATGGCCTTCCAATTGGCAATAGGTAGCTTCCCCATGCTAACTCTCTCTTCTTGCAGATACTTCCACCATGTCAAAGTCGCTCCCCTTAATCTTGATTTGGCAACCTTAACCTTTTGAGCCTCTGTCACTCCCTCACACTCAAAGTGGTTTTCCATACCCTCAATCCATTCCATGACAATATCAATGTCCATCCTCCCACTGAAATGTGGCAATCCTTCAAAAGCTTTGGTGTTCAAATCCTTAATAGCCTTTACAAATGGTTCTTCATTGAACAAGGGATTTGGTTCAGGTATAATGTCATCTATGTCAATGGTTTTCTTGCCTTTATCTTTGGTGTCTTCTCCCCAAGGTCCTTGTGTCCTCTGATCCACCACTTCCTGCAACTTATCCCTTATCTCGCTCATAGCTTCTTCAAGGAGTCTATTCTTCTCCTTCTTCTCTTCTACCTCCCTAGCCAGCTCTGCAATCGTGACCATTGTGCTTTCCCCTACTGATTCACCAGAATATAGAGACATACACGATCCACCAAATCTTTGACTGCTCTGATACCAATCTGATGGGATGGGGTTTGGGATAGACTAGCCTAGTCTATGCTCTTGGATCCTTTCCTTGGATCACTAGGTGTTCTAACCACACCCTAGGGTCTCTAGGACTCCCCCTACTTGTGGAATCCCCTGACCTTGCCCAATCCACCCACCAACAAGTTGAAAAACTACTCCCAAGGTCTCACCTACTCATGAGATTCAAGAAACCCTTACTTAGGCCAATAAGGGTTAGGCTTGTTCCACACCTTCCTAGGTCTTAGCAAGGTTAGGTTAGTTCTAATTCATTGTTTTTCCACCCATTCATGTGTCCCCAAGAGGTTTCAAGCTTCCAACCCCTTACCGATTTCACTATTTTGTGTTTTGCCTACAAAATAGGGCTACAAGGATTATGACCAATTAGGCGTCCTACCCGGTCCTTTAGGGCTCCCTCTCACAAACGATGTACTTTCTTGTGAAAACTCCCAAAAGACCTGCTATTCATTTGGCAACGAATCAAGGATTTTTCAGGTTTTAGGCCTCCAAGTGTTCGTACACTGCCCTAGGTGGATTTTAAGGTTTTTAAGGGTTTTTAGGAGGGTTTTTGGGCCTGCAAGGGTCACAGTGTAGGTTTTGTGCTCTTGCCACCTTGTCTGGATTGGTGGAAGCTCCTCCTTCACACCAATTGTGCTTCACTCACCCCTCTACAACTCCTCCAAAGGGTGCCTCCTCCTTTGACCTTCCTTGCTCTCCAAGACCTCTGCAACTTAACCCTTCCTAGCCGGGCACTATGCAGTCTCGCCTAGGAATGGGTCTTTAGATGGACTCCTTGCATTTTCAAGGGCCCTTCTTGTATTTAACTATTGTATAGGGTCTATACTCTCATTCCACATGGTTTAATGGTGATTCCACAATGGGGAATGGAGTTATGAACCCATTTATTCAAACCAGTCCAAAACTGGACAGTGAGAAGCAATTTACAAAAGATTTACAAACACACTACACTTGCCAAACAAAAACCTAATATATATGCTCAAAATGAAATTATTTACACCATAGAAGACACTTCACACATTTTTGTTTGCAAATCAATCCATTAATGGTCTTTCTTTACTCCATCTGTGTCGACTGGCAACAAAATTGTAGTCACAGTCAAGTCACCTTGCTTGGGCCGTACAATATCTAACATCCAACCCATTAACTTAGGGTTTTCAATTAATTATAGAACCTTTTCCTCAGTCTATGTTCCCATATTAGGGTTGTCCATGCTACATTAAATATTTTGACCTCATGGTGGAAAAGTTGCTTGACAACTTTTAAAAGTTGTCATGCAACTTTTGCAACTTTTGAGCAACTTTCTCAATGTTGCTTTTCTTGACTCCTAGACCCATATTGGGCAAACCTAAGGACACAAAAATGCTAATAAGGACCCCTAAACACCTCAAAGGCACACATACCCTCTATTTTCAAGAAAATCTCAATCTTGACTTATGACCCTAAGACCTCCACTAGGACCCTAACTAGGACCAATGAGCACATGGCTCTTTATTTTATATACAATGGCTTCATAGAGAAGCAAAACACAATAAAAAACAAATGGTTTGAGCCCTTTGAAGGGTGCTCCTACACCAATGTTCACCCCATTGATGAATCCCATGATGAAGAAGAAGCTTTAACTAGGGTTTCTTTCGATCAACTTTCCATATTGGACAATCAATTTGATAACTTTCAACAATGGATGTCCCAAGAATACCCTAATAGTGAAGCTCTCCCATTAATTGAAGGCCTTAAACGCATTATTCAAAGTGATAAGAATGGAATTGATATATTGCATGGCATTTCACATATTATTGATTCTAATGTTATGCATATCAAGAGTTGTGTCGAAACCCTAGGTTATTCACAACCTTCAACACAAGTCAATCCTTCAATTCCTTTGACTACTCTTACGGCTAGTATTCCTACTTTTACCTCCAACATCATGGATACTTCAACTCAAAATGTTAGTCCTACAACCATTGGTCATGGGTTCAATCCATCTTCTTCATTTAATCCTTCATCTTTACCTATGTCTTCCATGAGTGTTCCTATTATTCCTCAACCAATCAGTGTGACACAAAGGGACAATTCTTTCAACAAATTTATTCCTCCTTTAGGTGTCCCTTTTCCTACCCAATCATCACCCATGCCTACTTATCATAATGTCCCACCACCTTATTCTACGTCCATGCCTTCTTTCAATAGCATCACACCACCTTCTCAATCAACTATGTCTAACATCAATTCTTCCACCGAAATGACAATTAACAACCTTGCTCAAACTATGTCCTCCTTACAACAACAAATTGCTTTTATGAGTCAATCCAAGTTTAGTGTGCCCACCTTTGATGTTCTGAGCCCACTTTCTCTTGATATTGTTAAATTCGTGCCACCTAAACATGTGGAGATCCCTCAATTGGAACTCTATAATGGAAAAGGTGATCCTCTTACGCATGTCAAAACATTTCAAACCATGTGTACTGATTTTGCTTAT
Organism: Cryptomeria japonica; assembly: GCF_030272615.1. Lineage (NCBI taxonomy): Eukaryota > Viridiplantae > Streptophyta > Pinopsida > Cupressales > Cupressaceae > Cryptomeria > Cryptomeria japonica. Next base: position 548,582,788 of record NC_081405.1, read on the forward strand.
GATTAACGATTGCTTGCAAAATTGTTTACAAGAACACTAAGAGATAAGGCTTTACAATGGTATTTCTCTTTTCCTTCTTATTCTATCACTTCTTTTCAACAATTGGCAAATGCTTTCATCCAACAATTTCAAAACAACATTGGTCCTAAAATCAGTTTGACTGATTTAATGCATTGTAAACAAGGTGTTAAAGAAAAAGCGATTAATTTCATTGGTAGATATAAGCATTTGTGTGCTCAAATTTATTTTCATGTACCTAATAATGATATTCAAATAATTTTCATTTCTAATTTAGAAAAAGATATAAGCGAAAAGCTTCTTTTGTCTGAGTTTACTTCCTTCCCGCAGTTGTGCGCAACACTCCACAATTATCAGCTGGTTGTGAGTCAAATGGAACAATATACTACTATGGCTTCGAGTGATAAGGGGGAGAGTGTTCAACAACTGTTTGTGAAGTTCAAACCAACAAAAAGATTCATCAAGTTTAATGATACAATCAACAACAACAATGTGAATGCTACAATAGGTGTGCCTCCTATTTCTAAATTTTTCCAAGGAGAAAAATTTACTTCTTTGAATGAATCTTTACATAGTATTATGTCTCAGTTGTTGCACATAAATGTTATCAAACTTCCTCCTATAAAACAAATTGATCCTTCTAAACTTGCATCCCCTTATTTTGATAGCAATTTATTTTGCTAATTTCATCGTCAGCCTGGTCATGACACTGAGACATGTTTCACTTTGAAAAATAAGATTCAAGACTTGATTGATAATAATATTATATATGTGGTAGGTGTGAATGATAAAGGGAATAAATTAGTAGCTCCTCCTAATGAAAATCACTAATCCCTTGCCTTCTCATACCTCTAACGTTATTGAGATTGTGCCTGATTCTCTCTCTTCTGAAGAATTCACTTCTATGGCTCCAAACTTGGTTAATATGGTAGAAACATAGGATACGCCTAAGGATCCTTGTATTACATTTGACCCTAGTGAGACCATTAGAGCACCTGATGGCCCTTTATACATAGTGGTGAAGGTTAAGGATATCCCTTGTCGTGGTGCCCTTATTGATCCCTCTTGCATGGTTAATGTCATAACTGAAGAGTATCTTTTCACTTTACAATTACATAAACCACTATATGATGTTTCTAATGTGGTTGTGAAATTATTTGATGGCTTCTCTTGTCCTACCATTGGCTCTATCACCCTTCATGTTGAAGTTCATGCTAAATCCATGGATATTGACTTTGTTATCATACCATCTTCTGAGCAATTCTGTGTGAAGTTGGGCTATCCTTGGATATCTTCCATGAGGGCTATTGCTTCTCCAATCCACAAGTGTCTAAGATTTCCTCACAATGGAGAAATCATAACCGTGAACCATAGCTTATTTCGTCCATCCAAAAGAAGCCCCAATGTTCCTATTGATCTCTTTTGGCCTAAATAATTTCAATCTCTTCCATCAAGGAGTGATGCTCTTTTTCAATCTTATAAAAAATGGAAGAATGATACGATTTTATCCTTAAGTCGACCTAGATTCCCAAAACTTGACATCCTATTATTCTTCAAGATGAGGTTCTTCCCCTCACGGATAGAACTAATCTTCCTCCTAAGGAAGATCATCCACCTATACCTATGGATGTGACTCTACCTTCTCTTAAGGAGAACAACAATATTCTTCCTAAGGTTAGACCTATACCTCATCCTCATGATGGACCTGGTCTCCTTCCTACACCTAATATTCCTCCTTTCTATGGTGCAGTTCCACCTCCTTCTTATCGAGAGAAGAGGCTTGCTTCTCCTATTATTCAACCAAAAAGACCTCAACCTAAACCTTCAACTACCAAGGAGAGAAACATTCCTACTTTTTCAAGTGTTCCTCCTCCTTCCCAACCTTCCACTAAGACTCGACGGAATCGTTGTGCAAGAGAACGCCAATGAAGACGTCGTGTTTGTGCTCGTGAACTATCCCTCCAAATACTCAATCTCCTTAGACTTCGACAATTGACATGATTCCCTTTTCTCCTAAGAAATATGTTCAACCAACATCTCCAAATCATAAGTTTCATAAAACATGTGATGGTTTTACTCCTATTCGTGTTCTTTCTCCTCTTTCTCTAAACTTTGATGAAGAAATGAGTGAAAATGTTATTCATAATGGCAATACAAATCCTAATGCTTATGATAGTGAGTATGAGTATGTTGATGTGGACAAGCATTTATCGGATGAGTTTTCACAAACCCTAATCCTAGCTCCTAGAATCAAACAAAGTGACTTACAACATGAAAATAGTCCTTGTTTGGATCTTGTGATAGCTCCATCTGTTGTGCTCGATGTTGCTCCTTTGGCATGTTGCTCGCCTTCCCGAAGTAGTGATTAACAAGATCGGGAGGCGAATGTCACCCTGGATTAGCAATATTAGCACTGCAGATCTTTCTCTCTCTCCTTTCTTTTGTGACCATTCTTCTATGTGTCTTCTTGTTCTTCTATTGCTCCCTTAATGTCTACTTGGGGACAATGCAAATCATTGAGATCTTTTCTTGGTTTCTTTCATGTTAACTCAAAAGACATCCTCTCTTCTCTTTCTTCTAAGGTAGTGTCCTTCTTTGGGGAATGACGATTATTATATGCACATACATACATGATATACATGAGTTATCATACAACATATTGTCCTTGAGGAAAGTGACACTACTTCGTGTTTTGTGTTCATTATCCTTGGATTTATTTCTCGATTGGGGGCTAAATCCTTGCGGTAACGTGCTCTCTCTCTCTCTCTCTTAGGTGTATCCTACCTTAAAGAAATCGCTCTCGATAAGGCGCTCACAATCACTTTAACGTGGGGGCATATACTCCGCTCATATTTTCCTTCTTGTGATACTTAGAATTACGTAGTGAACCTTGTTTTTCTTTGTAATCTTTGGTATCCTTGCTTTCATGACTCATACTGAAGGGAACTTTACGACTTGTAGACATGGTTCTCCCCTTCTCGATATTCCATTTTACTTTGTCAATCGAAGTCGTAAGATCCTAAGTCCACTAGGGGCTTGACGCATCTTGCATCCTTGACATGGTAAAAGTCTTTCAATCTTGTTTCCTTGTACTTTACCGACGGTATTGGCATACGCTTATACTCCTGCTAAAGTGGGGGCTAAATGTAGTGTCATAAAATTGTGACCCTAGCAATTTTCGACTACATTATGGTCCTCATGCATGCGAGTTAGAATCCTCTATCCTAATAGGAGACCGAAGATTTCTCAGCCCTCAGAAATAAATTCTTCCTTGGCCTCTATATCACCTCGTTCGCACTCGGCGCTAGAGAAAGGGGTAGGACAGGGGCGTGGTTCCATTGTCCCTCCTTGGAAATGGGCATGGTGCCCCTATCGCTGCCCTATTTTGGGGTAGGACCCTTCCTCGGTTGCATTGTTGGTTGTGCATAGGGTGGGAAACTCCCTTGATGTCGGTGCGTGACGAAAATCAAATCCACTAACATGTATTTAAGGGGAATTCATCCTCTCATTTGCATAAGTTGGAGTTGGATAAGATTGGAGTGTGCCATGTTGCATAAGCGATCAAGCATTCAAGAGCATTCAAGCATTTTTTCCCAGCATTGAGCATTCTCAAGTCTCCCTTCAAGGCTAGGTGTTGCATTCAAGTCAAGGATTCAACCATTGAAGAGGGGATTCATTTCAACATTCAATTCCACACAAGCACTTCTATCAACATTTCTATCACAACCTCCCTTGAGCTGATTTACAATTCAGTATTTCATTTACATCTACTTGCAAGTACTTTCTTTCATTAATTGGTTAATTCCAAAATTTGGGGTTTGACTTAAAGGCAAACCCCCAATCCCAACCCATTTTCCTCTTTTTTTGTGTGTAGGTTGCAGGTGTGCACTTGTACTTTCTGATTCAGGCTCCATTTGCAGAGGCGAAAAAACCCTTTTTTGTTTCACGGGTTTTTTAGAGGACTGTGTGTACATTCCAGCCATGGTCCAGGCAACTTTTCCTCAAATTTGTAGGGCGACTTCTTCTCGACATATTACTGCTATATCTAGGTGCACAAATTCATCCCCTATTTCGATCTCAAGTTATAATCAGTTATTTGTCACTTTTGCATTACACCATTCAATCAATTCCTTTCCATTTCAAACAAGGAAGAGGGGATCAACTTATCATTCCCAATTCATTCAGAATTCAATCTACCATCTTCGTGTGGAGAGATTGAATCTAGTGAATTATCCTCTCCTCTTCCTAATGTAACATGGTGAAAACTATTTGAAGAGTAATCAATAGTGAGACTCTCATCTCTCTCTGAGGGAAAGGGTAGTTTTCCTCTTGATCTATCATTCACCGTTTTTCCACCATTACATAATTCTACATTATTTTCACTACAATATTAATGATTTCAATTAGTTGTTGAATGGTTTCAAAAACAATAAGACTTAAATTAGCGAGTTCATTCTCCAAATAGTAACTTCTCTTGGCATCTTGAACCCCAAACTAAGTATACAACTTAGTCTAAATCTACTAGAGTTAATCTAAGGATTCAATGTGAATCTAAAGGTGAAGAGATAAAAAGAAACACAACAATCCATATGCCTTGTCAAATTTGCTAAAATATTTGATTTTGTCTACAATTTTAGTAGGCCCTAGCTCTGGATTCATTGTTATTCTAAATAATTATTTGCTTCTTAAAAATATTAACATTCTAGATTTCCATTCATAGTAGTTGTAAGTTGTAAGCATAAAAATTGCCATTTGATTCATAATTCAAAGAAAATTAATGAAAATCCAATAAAATTAAGAGAACATGCAACTCCTATTACTAGTTACTAAAATGAGCCCCCAATAATCATAATGTTTGACACTTCATGATAAATGCATGTTATGATGCAAATACCAAATTTGTAGAGTTTTACAAGGTCAAAAGTGGTCAAAGTGTTGGAATACTAGTTCAAATATAGACTGAGAAGTAGAAAGCATTAGAGTAAAGAACACCAAAAACATGCACTTCCAAATAAATATGACTCAAAAAGGAGTCTTTGTAAATGATATGACCCTCAAAATAAATCAAAATGAGAACTATATAAAAAAACTAGTGAGAAAACTTGAATTTTAATTTTTTTGAATTGTAAGTCAAAAATTAGATTACACCATGATAGAGTATGAAATGCTTCCCCATTCAAAAACAATTTTTGAAAAAACCTTTAAATAAATTAAAAAAAGGTTTATTATAAAATACCCTCTTTCACTAAGAAATTCAATGGAATGGGGTATATAATGCTACTGGCTAGAGGGAGGTGAAAAGGATATTTTGGTCCCCACATGGGAAGATAGGAATCCCACTATGTGGTAGATATTCTCTGCCATGTGTCTACATCTTGAGTTGTGTGTAAGAGGCTATGATGACCTATGACAAATTATAGATTCCTATCACAAGTTATGAAACGTAAGAATCAAATTCTATGATAGGCTGGAAAAGTGTTAAGAAACACCTTTGCATGGAGAATGTGGTTTCACAAGTTGGGTATTACATGTTATAAGAGAAGTGAGTATTAATAGCTTGTTATGATGGATTCTCTTATGGTTGCAAGTGTTGTTAGTTATGATAGATTATATGATGGTTGTAAGGCATGTAAGAGAATATGTCATACCTATTTATGTAAAAAATGATGCACCCAATTTTGGTGGTTGGAATGAGGAATCAAAGAATCTTGTATTTGTGTCATTTGCGTAGAGGTGGTTGAAAAATGTGCCAAGTGGTTTTCAACACCCATCTCTTGTAGCTTCTTTTGAAGCTACCTCCACACTTGTATTCCCTACAAATTGGATGGCTTTAAGTGCAGTTTGTATGTTATCTTTTTCAGGTCTTTTTATGCTACCGAAGCAACTCCAAGAATCAACACTCTATACTACTATGAAGAAGACTTGCCTTGAAATAGGTTGTAAAACATTGTTTCATATTAAAACATTGAGAGGCTTTTGAAGTATGTTTTTTTAATCCCAAAAGGGTTTTCCCCTATACATCTTGTGTTGTGGTATTATTTCTTCAAAGCATGAATTTTATTTTATTATGTGCATCTATTCTTGTAATCGTATAAGGGTTTAAGAAAAAAATTGTACTATCTCCTCTCATTAGATTGGTTTAGAAAGCATTTTTACATACCTTGCTTCATTTTAGTTGGTATCAAATCCTAGCTAGTTTTGGTCCCATTAATGGATAGAGGTTTTTTTTTACTAATATTTCTTTTAATGGGAGCTTGTTGTAGAGTATTTTGTAACCTTGTTTCAAGAAGAAAATGGTTAACTCATCTAGAAGAATAGAAGTGGAGAAGTTTATTAATGATAGAAAATTTAAGCTATGGAAGATGAAAATGGAGGATATGCTTGAGGATAGAGATATGTGAATTGTAATATTTGGATGCAAGCCAACCAACATAGCTCAAGATGACTGGGATTTGATGGATTGGAAATCCATGGGTCTAATAAGGATCTATTTCACCAACTTTGTATTGTTGAATGTTCATGAAGAGGCTACCATAAAAATCTTAAGGAAGAAGATTGTAGATGTTTATTAGGCTAAATCTCTAGTTAACAAGTTATCCTTGAGGAATAATTTGTATTTACTATGTATGGAAGATGGAAGATCCATACTAGATCATTTAAATGGATTTAATATGATAATTGCTTAGTTGAGTTTTGTTGGAGTGAAAATGGAGGAGTATCATTGTGTGAATTTTTTATTCTTTGTTGGACTTGTAGGACCACCTTATGATGGACATTGGGAGTTCCACCACCAAATTCAAGATGGATAAGGTGGTTGCATCATTACTATCTAAGGAGATATGGAGAAAAACTTTTGAGACCGCTAAGAGGACTCTTGCGGTTCATGGTAGATTAAAATAGAAAGACAAGAATAAGGACAAGAAGTAAGGAAAAGATAGATCTAAATCTCATGAGAGATCTAAGTCTTCTAGAAAGTCTGTGACAAAATGTTGGAATTGTGGAAAAACTAGTCATCTTCATAAAGAAAGCAAGGAGGAGAAAAAGAAGAAAAAGACTCAAATTCAAACAAAACCTCTCAAGGTGATGGTGAAGGATTTTTTTTAGTCTTGGCAATGCATCCATCAAAAGATGTGTGGTTGATAGATTTAGGTGCATCTTTTCATGTGACCTCACATAGGTTTTTTTTTGCAAAGTATGAAGAATATGATGGTGTGAAGGTAGATCTTTATGATGACTCTCATATAGATATTGTTGGCCATAGAAGCATCAATATTAGATTCCCTAATGGTATAGTGAAGAGAATCGATGGTGTTTTGCATATAATGGGTTTAGCTTGGAACCTATTTTTTGTAAGTAAATTGATGATGTGGGTGTGCGGGTTTTTTCTCTTATAGAGGATGCAAGATGACTAGTGGAGCTATGGTTTTGTGGAGTGTTTGTATTGACACTTTGTTCATGTTAGATGCATGCTCAATTCAGTGCAATAGTTCTTCTAGTACTCCCAAGTTTTCATCTTCACCTTTAGTTGCATTGTCTTTTGATGGTCATGTTTTTGGGTACCTAAGGGTGTCAATGCTTTGGAGATAAAAATTCTAGCAAAGAAGAAAATGTAATGACACTAAATAATTGGTCACATTGGTGAGAAGGGTCTCAAAACCATGAAAAAAATGCCTTGTTGGGTGGCTTGATGATTGTAATTTTGAGTTCATTTTTTGTGAATATTGCACTTATGAAATTAAAAACCATGGTCAATTTCATTCCAGATCTCACAAATCTTCTGCATTGTTGGACCAAGTACATTTTTATTTTTTGGTCTAGTAAATATTCCTTTGATTTCTAGATCTATGTACATTATTTTATTCATTTATAACTATACTAAAAGGACATTTATTATTTCAAAATTAAAGTTGTAGTCTTCAGTCAATTTAAGGAATTTAATGTTGTTAAAAATCAAACAAGTAGAAAGATTATGTGTTTGAGGATTGATAAGGGTTGTGAGTTTTGTTTGATAGAATTCAAAAGGTTTTATAAAGACCATAAGATTGAGAGGCACAAGAAAAATCCATACACCCCTAAAAAAATGGAGTTTCAAAGACAATGAACAAGATGTTGATGGAGAGGGCTAGGAGTATTCTTAGTGGTGTTAGCCTCAAGAACTAAAATTTTAGGTTGAAGTTGCAGCCACCACATGCTATCTGGTAAATAGATCTTCTACATCAACACTTGTTTATAAGAAACTCATAGAAGTGTGGTCAATTAAGAAGCCTTCAATGATACATCTGAGAGTATTTGGTTGTGAGGAATGTGCTCATGTGTTGAATGAGAAAAGGTCTGAGTTGGAGCACAAGGTTGTTAAGTGTTTTTTCATTGGCTATTGTTTATGTGTGAAATGTACAAGCTCATGGGATCCAATGGATGAGAAGGTTCTCTATAGTATAAGTTTTATCCTTAAAGAAATGAAACCTTCCACTGTTGAACTGCAATCAAAGAAAAAGAGGTGAAAAAGGAGATAGTTCAAGTTCATTCTACCCCTGAGAAAATGGATCCAAAACTTCTAGTTGGACCTAATGATGATGAGATCTCTAATGACTTTGAAAATTCAGAAGAAGAAGAAGAACCTCAACCTCAACCATTGAGGAGCTCCACGCATGTTAGGTGACAACCTGAAAGGTTTGGCTATTCACTACATGATTCTAGTTGCATTTTTCCTCTAATTCCTAACATTGGTGATCCTAGAACTGTGAAAGAGGTTACGGGTTTGTAAGATGCATAAACTTGGAAAGTGGCCATGGAAGAAGTTAGGTTGCATTAAAAATAATAATCCATAGGATTTGGTACCTTTTCTTGAAGAATGTAAACTTGTTGGATGCAAATGGATGCTCAAAAAGAAAATTTGGTATTCATCATGAAGGGGTATTCTTAGGTTGAGGGAATAGATTATGGCGAGATTTTCTCTCCCATTACTACTTTGGCATTCAATAGATTCTCATCATCACTTGCTACAACATATAATCTTGAAGTTGAACAAATGATTATGAAGACAAGTTTCCTTCATGGTGGCTTGGAGGAAAAATTTTATATGTTATAGCTAGAGAACTACATTTAAAGAGGTAAAGAAAATTTTGTTTGCAAGTTGAAAAATAATTTGTATGGTTTGAAGTAGTCTATTAGGATGCGGTACCAAAACTTTTATGTCTTTGTGTTGGGTTTCAAATTTTAGAGATTGAAAATAGATCGTTGTGTTTATTACAATTAGGATAATGATTTTATTCTCATTATTACATTGTATGTCGATGATATGTTGTTGATTGGGAATCCTAAAGTATGATTTCTAATTTGAAGTCTCAAATGTCAGCATAGTTTGAGATGAAATGTTTAGGGGTTGCTAGGTACATATTGGGAATGGAAATTAGAAGAGATGGAGAAAACAAAAAACTTTGGGTAAGCCTGAGTAATTATGTGAATATTGTATTAGAAAGATTTAACATGGAAGATTGCAAACCATTGTGTGCTCATATTATGCAAAGTTATCTGTTATAGACTACCCAAAATATCCTACCGAGATGGAGGACATGACTAGATTTTGTTATGCTAGTGCTAATAGTAATTTGATTTATGTAATGGTTTATACAAGACCAAAAATTACCTGAGCATTGAGAGTCTTTAGTTGATTTATGACTAATATTGTATGTGCACATTAGGATGAAGTAAAGAGAATGTTCAAATATTTGTGAGGCACCTCTAAGTATTCCTTATGTTATGGTTTCCTACAAGACCTCAACATTATATTAGTATTTGTGAGTTTGTGGATTCTAATTTGATAGCAAAAGGTCTACCATGGGTTATGTTTGTATTATGTTTGTTGGTGCTATTAATTGGATGAGTAAGCGACAAGCTATAGTCACTCTGTCTACTACAAAAGTAAAATACATGGTAGCAACTCATGCTTGTAAAAAAGCCATTTGTCTTAAGAGATTATGTGTAGATGTTGGGATTAATACAAAGATCATTACTATTTGTTGTAACTACCAGAGTGTTATTTGTTTGGTAGAGACCCCATCTTCCATGCTAGAATGGAGTATATTGATTTTTTATTCCATTTTGTCCATGACATGGTGGAAGATGGAAGAGTGAAACTTGGTAAAGTTGATACTTTGATGAATGTTGCAGATTCTCCGATGAAGCCTGTGAGCACAAAGAATTTTATATGATGTTTGGGGACCGTGGCCCTCATGAACCCAAGCAATTAAATTATTTCTAGATTGGTTCAACTAAGGTGTTTGACAAGTGGTAGAATGTTGGGAATTAAGATGTCTTAACCTTAGAATTTCTTAGGATTGATTCAATTAAATAATGTATTGATTTATGCCTATGTTGTATTTTCTTGCACATCTTATTTTTTCATCTAGTTTAACTTGGCACAATGAGTTGTCTTCAAATTGGTAGGTGTCATGAGAGGATGCTTTTGTCCTCGCATGGGGAGTTAGGAGTCGCACTTTGTCAATAGAGATTCTTTGCCATGTGTTGGCATCTTGAGCAATGTGTAAGAGGTTATGATTACTTATGATGAATGACAATTTCTTGTGACCAGTTATGATGTATAAGAAACAAAATCTATGACAAGTTGGACAATTGTTAAGAAGCATCTTTTCACAAAGAATGTGGGAAACCAAGTTGTGTAATGACATGTTGTAAGAGTCAACTATTAATAGTTAGTTATCACAAATTCACTTCTAGTTGTAAGTGTTGTTAGTTATGATAGATTTTATGATAGTTGTGTATATGGTGAAAATGGATATCAATAATAACAATATTGAAAGGCTAAATGAATTCAACCACCAAACCCTAGCCTAACAATCAACAAAGATCCACCATAACATATGAAGATTACCTAAGACAATGCAAATCAAATGAAATCACAAAGATTATACCATCACATGTCCAATAGGGTTTTGATCTCCATTCTTCCTATCTCCATTGATCTTGCTTGATATATTTGCTCTCGGATTTTATGTGCACAAGAGCTCAACAAAGAACGGAATGTGGTTGTAAGTAGGATCGTAGTGTAGTCAATTGATCAAGTCATTAGCTCATTAGATCATTAGGTCATTAGAATGCTTGATTAGAATGATTGATTAGGGTTTGATAATGAGGGAAGCATCTCCTTATATAGAAGACACAATATGAAATGGAGGGATAAGATTGAGAGGTGTAAAAGGAGGTCGGCTAGGATTAGAGGGTAGGTAAAAGAAATAATAAAATAATGAGAGGGGTAGGTAGTGTATGAATTAAGAGATGAATGACATGTGTCATAGGTAGAAAAGGTCAATGAATTAGTTAAATAAATAAAGATTTATTTAATTAATGGAAGAAGTGGGATCAATTAAATAAATAAAATATTTATTTAATTTAGGAAAGGGATAATTTAAATAAATAAATGTATTTATTTAAATGAGAAATAAGGCTAGAAGAGGATAAATGAATTAATTAAATAAATAAAGATTTATTTAATTAATAGAAGAATTAAGCTTAGATAATTAAATAAATAAAATATTTATTTAATTAGACATGACAATTTTGGGTGTCTACAAGTTGAAAGGTGTATAAGAGCATCTACCATACCTATTTATGGAAAAAATGAGGTTCCCAAGCTTGGAGGTTGCAATGAGGTCAAAGAATCTTGTACAAGTGTCATTTGCATGCTTGGAGGTAGTTGGAAAATATATCGAGTGGTTTTGGATGCCCATATCATGTATCTTCCTCTAGAAGCTACCTCCACACTTGTATTCTCTATAAATTGGATGCCTTGGAGTGTATTTTGTATGGTGTCTTTTGTGAGTATTATTATGTTGTCGAAATAACTCAGAAAATCAACACTATATACTCCTACGAAAAAGACTTGCTCTATAAGTGCTTGTAAAGCATTGTTTAATATTAATACATTGAGCAGGAGGTGGAGTGTGGAGTTTTTCTCATCAAAGGATTTTCCCCACATATATCTTGTGTTGTGGTATTGTTGTTTTATTACATATAATTTTTTGTTAGTATGTGCATATATTCTTGTAATTGTATAAGGGTTTAAGAAAAAAATTGCACTATCTCCTCTCATTAGATTGGTGTAGGAAGTGTTTCTACATACCTTACATCCTTTAAAAAAAGGAGTGTACAACCTTGCCACTTAGTCGTAAAATTAATTGAAAAATAGAGAAAAATATTAAAACAACATATCTATATCATAGATCTAACAAAATTCAGATCAAGTATCACCTAATGGGATCTTTCTCTTTGATATTATGATATAAGATTGAAGTATGATCCACTATTCTCTTTATGAACAAAAATGTCATGTAGTGTTGACACTTTTGATGTAGTTTTTAGATGACTTGTCTTGTCTTTCTCTTGAGATATATACATTGTACCCTTTGCCTCGCTATGATTTTCATTATGTAGTTGTGTAAGTATCATACTATATATTGCTCCATTAATATGCAATTGCATGTATATCTTGTCTTGCTTTTCATTTTGTGTGCCATGCGATGTGCTAGATCTAGATACTAGTTGATCACATGACCATTAGCGCACGCACACACACACACACACACGCACACACACAAACACACACACACACACACGCACACACACAAACACACACACACACACACACACACGCACACACACACACACACACAAATGCATACACACACATGCACACACACACACACATACACATACGCATACACATACACATACAAATGCATACACACACACGCACACACACACACACATACACATACACATACACATACACATACACATACGCATACGCATACAGACACACATATAGTCATCAATATCCCCAACTTATATCACCTTTTTGTCAATAAGATATTGGATTATGTGCTTGAGTGAAGAACCCATGCTCATATAATGTCCTTGTATTTTGCAATTGTCAAAATATTAGTGTCAAAGGTTCTCACAAATCTTTGAATCTACAATACCTAAAATAAATGTTTTATTTTCCTCTACCTATACTTTGAGAAATCGACTTTGAAGCCTTATTGATTGATTCAACAATTTTGCTAGAATTAAAATACAACAAATTTAAATATTACGCCTATGATGATAACTTGAGATTAACAAAGTGTAATGGGTAATACAATGACCTATTACGAGAAATATGGTTTTAGATCTTGTTGGTGAAAAGGTCGATGTAATAAGAATCTTTGACGCAAAATAGTGCTACAACATGGAAAAAAGTGATATTGAGTGCCACAATCACTAGGGTCATTATGGATGGTAAAGGATGATTTTAGATTATAAGAGATAATCCCAATGACATGGGGGTGTTACTCTTTCTAAATGTATCCTAGGTGTTCAATTTGAAAGTTTTAGGAAAAAATTAGCATAGAAAAACTAGTTGGACATGAATCAAATTGGTCAGATTGAAGGCAACATTGAAATGTTTGTGACATTGAATTAAAGTTTATATGAGTATCATGTTTAGTGAAAGATTTATCCACCAATTTTATATGGTTTTTCTGATTAATTATTATTTTTATCTTTAATAACTTAATCTAAAGGATTAAACTTAATTGATTAAAATATTAAGTTTTAATTAATTAATAACAATATTTCATATTTGAAATTTGAAAATCGAAAATCTATTTTCACTCTTCATGATTTTCTCCCTTTAATTTCTTAATTAATTGAATTAGTATATAATACAACAATACGAAAATAATTATCTAAAAGTAAAAGGACATCGTTTGACATAAGGAAACAAATGTAAATATTGACATGCATGCTATACACCATCATATATCTAGTTATCCAGGCATTATTTGTGAAGCTTAGGTCCTTTCTCAACTACCAAGCACATTACTCAAGAATCCAAGATAATTCTTTATCAAGAACAAATGTATTACAAATCAATAAAGTCTCTTCTTATCCTTTGGCGGATTTTATCATAAACCTATATTAATGATAGGAAAACTTTAAAGAATCTCATTAAGGCCAGCATATACAAGTCATTTCGGTGACATGCCACTATGTGTCATCATCCTATACCTTTTATATTCAATATTCATTTTTTTAAGGTGGCAACTCTCTCCATTGTTTGATTTCTTTAACATGATATGAAATTCAAACAATCAATTATTTAAAAATCACAATATGTTTTTTATTTAGGTAAGCACGCATTTTGAAAGGATCCAAATCCTTTAAAAAAGACCAAGCAAAAGAATAAAGCAAAAGAATAAAGCAAGCGAGATTTGGATCCCGACCCTTTACAAATCTCCACCATTTATCGTATGTGAATAATTCAAATTCAACAGTAGCATCAAAACAAAAGTGCTGTCATAGTATTGTGATGGAGTGCTCGAATTAATTGAAATTCCATATTTTTTTGGTGATTATTATTTTCGTTAGTATGCAAAGAAATTACAGTCATTAGTATAGGTTGTTAATGTTTTGTAGCTTCGGTCAGATTATTCTAATCGATGAAATCAAATGCTTTATTGGCCTATCGACCTAAAGCATTTGATATCTATCCTACAAATATTAATCCATTATTTGCATTGTGTATTAATAAGATTCTTGCTTAAATATTAATCTTGAAATATGATTATAAATTATTCATATGTATATATTTAATAATGTATAACTATACACTATTAAATATACACATATAATTAATTTGATTATACCAAATAACATTTAATCATATGCTTATCGATATTTACTATCGATCAGATAATGTGCATTTGGCAAATCATATTAACAATGTAACAAATGCAAATTGGTTACCACTAATTATCGACTGCATTTCATTACGTATTGGCGTGTTCTTACACGGTCGAAAGACATGTCTCTATGTCTCTACGTGGACATGATCCACGTAGAGACATGCCTCTACGAAGGCATGCCTCTCTCCTTATATAAGGAGGGAGACAATTGTATTGTGGATGTACAGAATAATTACAGTGCATAAACAATATCGACTGCCTCCCAAAATATTGCAGGTCATTTGTTGTTGGAAATTTAATATATTAATTGATTCTATTTTCATGTAAAATTGCAATAAGATTAATATCAGTTTTAATTGATCATTGTACAACAGTTCGTGTTGAATTAATTGATATACAAAGGAATCCTTATAATATTGATATAAGAAGTGGAAATTACATTAATAAGATTTAAAAGATCCTTTATTCAAATCTGATATAAACATTAACATGGTATCAGAGCTAGTCTAAGGAAGATCCAATCAAATTTGAGTCTAAAGGTAGTCAGAATTTATCATTTGAATTTATTCAAGACACATACTCTTCTCCTAATGGCCAACGATGTTAGATTTGAGGATCATCTTGAAGGCGCCTCTAACTTTGTCTCATGGAAATTCAGAATTATGACCACATTAAGAGAGCAAGAGTTAGAAGCCTTTGTAGAAAAGGAAACAACTATACCAGATGAAGAAGATGAGAAGAGACAATGCATAGAGAACAACAATAAGACCATGAAGTTGTTAGTAGACGTAGTCAAGGATCACATAGTACCTATAATCTCCAAGTTAGATACAACATTCAAAATGTTCTTAACATTAGAAAGCATGTATGAAATAAACAATACTAGCATGGCTCTATCACTAAAACAGAAACTTCACCATATGAAGATGAACAAAGGAGAATCCATTACATCATATTTCATGAGGATCACAGAATTAAAGGACCGACTCTCCACCATTGGTCACCTTATAGATAGCAAGGAGATAACTATGTTAGCATTAAATGGATTACTTGCTTCATGGGAAGGATTCATACAAGGAATTAGTGCTCGCTCAAAACTTACAAAATTTGATCGATTAAAAATAGATTGCATTCAAGAAGAATCCAGGCTAATTGCAAGAGGGGGTTGTCAAAGACCTATCAATGAAGACATTCATGTGTTGAACTCCTCTTCACACAAAAAGGGAAAGAAAAAGAATGTCAAAAGGAAGAAGGACAAAGATTCAAGAGGAAAATACTCATCCAAGAGGAAGAGGGATATGACCAAAGTACAATGCTTCAGATGTGACCAATATGGGCACTATGCCATAAAGTATCCGGACAGACCAAGACCTCAAGCCACTATTGCAGAAGTTAGTAAGTCAAGGATGGAGAATGATTCAGAGAAACTTGTGTTCTACTCAACTCTTTCAAGTCAAATATCAACTAACCCTAATACCGGGGTAATTGATAGTGGAGCATCACGTCACATTACATGATTCAAAGAACACCTTGATAGCCTAATAGAAATTTTTGATGAGGAAGTAACTATTGGGGATGATTCAAGTTGTCCTGTAAAAGGAATTGGGACCTATACTATAAACCTAAATTCAGGCATCTCCCTTCAACTCATAGATGTATTATATGTCCCAAGGATAAAGAGAAATTTAGTATCCATTTCAACACCTATACTATTGGAGTAAGACATGGGTGCCTCTACAAACTGTGTATTTCCTCCTCTCAAGCTTTAATGCATGAGTCAACAATCACAAGTGAAATTTGGCATAGGAGGTTAGGACATCTTCATTTCGGAGCTCTCCCTTCAATTGAAAAAATGGTGATAGGTCTACCTAAACTAAACCTAAATCGTGAAGGAACATGCAAAGGATGCGCTCTAGGGAAAAACACAAAAGGCATGTTTCACACCAGTGATAGCAAATCTAAAAAATGTATTAGAAATTATTCATTCTGATTGATGTGGACCTATGTCTGTAACCTCTTTAGGAGGATTTTTGTATTATATTATCTTTGTAGATGATTTCTCTAGGAAAACATGGATATTATTTTTTAAATGTAAAGAGAAGAAATCCTTATGAGATTTAAGGAATTCAAGGCTCTAGTAGAAAATATATCTAATAAGAGAATTAAAATACTAAGAACATATAATTGGGGAATATACTTTAGATAACTTTAGAAACTTTTGTATAAATGTTGGGATTAAGAGGGAGTATACAGTTCCTTATAATCCTCAACAAAATGGAATGATGGAGAGGAAGAATAGAACTATTGTAGAAGCTACTAGAGCTATGATGTATGATCAAAACTTAGAAACTTATTTTTGGGTTGAAGCCTCTAGTACTGATGTATATGTACAAAATAGAAGTCATCACTCTCTCCTAGATGACAAAACCCCTGAAGAAACCTTCACTGGAGTTAAACCAGACATAAGTCACCTAAGAATCTTTGGATGTCCAGTCTATATTCATATACCTAAAGAGAAAATATCCAAATTAGAACAATTGGGCAAAAATGACATATTTGTAGGTTATAGTGAAATATCTAAAGCCTACGGAATCTATATACCTGGACAAAGACAAATTGAATTAAGTAGAGATGTTATATTTGAGGAAGATATTGCTTTCAGAAAATCTAAAAGTACTCAAGAGTTAGAAGACCTAGAATCTCCTCTAAACATGGAAGAGGATCTTGCTCCTGAGATTCAAAGGGAGACTCAAGAAGTAATAGAAAATGAAGGACAAAATGAACTCATGGATCCTGCAAATGAAACCAGAGGTACTCATATGAATCGAAAAAGGCCACTTTGGGCAAGAAAAATGATTCAAGAAGCTAAAGACTATGCAGCACCACAAGGGGCCTTCAGGGAAAGCAAAAGACCTCACATGTTTTCCAGCTATGTTGCCTTGATGAGTGAGATCATCAAATCACAGTCTTCCAGTGTCAAGGAGGCCATTGAAAATCAAGTATGGAAGGATGCTATGACAAAAGAATATCAGTCCATCATTGAAAATGATGTTTGGGACATTGTGCCCCGACCTAAAGACAAATCAGTAGTATCCTCAAAATGGCTTTTCAAAATCAAACATGTGGTAGATGGCAACATTGAGAAATACAACACACAATTTATAGCCAGAGGTTTCTCTTAGAAGGAAGGGATTGACTATGAAGAGACTTTTGCCCCAATTGCCAGATATACTTCTGTTAGAGTTGTCATTGCCCTTGCTGCATCTAAAAGATGGAAGATTCGTCAGATGGATGTGAAGACAACTTTTCTGAACGGGATAATAGAAGAAGAAGTATACTTAAAGCAGCTTGAAGGGTTTGTCATACATGGAAATGACGCATATGTATGCAAGTTGAAGAAAGCCTTATATGGGCTCAAGCAGGCCCCTCGAGCCTGGTATGAAAGAATAGATAAATATCTTCTGGGCTTAAACTTCTTCAAGAATGATGCAAATCCGAATTTGTACTTCAAGGTAATAAATGGTGAAATGTTGATACTCATTTTATATGTTGATGACTTATTAATTACAAGAGAAGGTCACCTAATTGCCAAATGTAAGCAAGACCTTGCTTCAGAGTTTGACATGGACTTGGGTCTTTTACATTATTTCCTTGGTTTAGAAGTTTGGCAACAAGTAGATAGCATCATCCTAAATCAAGGAAAATACACTATTGACATTCTAAAAAGATTTGGAATGATGGAATGCAAACCTATGTCTACTCCTATGGACACAAACTTGCACAAATTAAAGGAAGCGGCAGTAGAAACAGAATTTGCAAATCCTACCTTATACAGACAAATTATTGGGTCCCCAATGTATTTGGTTAACATTAGGCCTGACATTTGTTATTCAGTTAATGCTCTTAGTCAATTTATGTGTGAACCAAAGGAGATGCATGTTGAATTAATTGATATACAAAGGAATCCTTATATTGATATAAGAAGTGAAAATTGCATTAATAAGATTTGAAAGATCCTATATTCAAATCTGATATAAACATTAACATAAGCCACCGTCCATATTAGCTCTAAAAAAACAATTCTAACTATCAAAATGTGATAATCGTCCTTCAATATATAACTCTTGACTTCAACTTCATAATACAGCAATGGGATTATATTAAACTAACAAGAATATTCTTTGATCAGCCCTTGCATAATGCTATTTTGTAGAAGTTCAACGTTTATCAGCATCAAATATCTTTAGAGTGTTTTGTTTAATGAGATAGTTCTCTATGTCCTCTAGAATAGTTGATTCTCAAAATCACAGTATTTTTAGATGAATCAACTATATTGTACTCAAATGTTTGATTTAAATATGTTTTTTCGTTGTTACAACAAGAATAATTTGAGAATAATGGTAAGCATCCAAAATCACACCGAAGACATAAAATGAGGCAAAACTGTAAATAAGAAACCAAATGAAGTAAATAGCTTATTCCTTGCATTATTTATCTTCGACAATAAATTATAATCAACTAAAAGAGTGCCAATAAGAAGTTCACTATGAAATTCCGCTTATCATTAAAAATGTAATAAAAGAATAAAGGATCCACATGGACCAGCCTAAGGCAAATAAGACTGGATATCCTCTCTCCATGTTTTCATGATCAAAAGCCAGTTTGATTCAAAAAAATATGATCAACTGCAATGCCTATGGTGCAGCAGATTTATACTATTGTGAGCCTGAGTATTCAAATCTGCTTTGAACATAATTTAGTAATTAACAACAGCGAAGTAACAACAGAATAGAAGACTTTATTGTGGAAAACAGCTACTGCATGAAAGGGCTATAAATCTGAAATCCTATAGCATATTTCAAAACTGTGCATGTTGTACATGCACATGTACATTGCCATTGCCATTGCCACATGTGAATCCAAAGTAATCAATTCATTGTGTCATATTTTTTAGGTGAAAAATCCACAAATATAAAGCATGCCATTATTTTATGGCAATATTACAAGCAAAATTGAAGATCTAAATGAAATCCATTGATGAATTTCAATATGATATCTGTTAAATGCTGAGTTCTCAAAGGTGATCACATACAGCATTTGTGTACTCTGTGGTGGAGGATTTGCCCCCAAGGTCGCCAGTACGATATTTTCCTTCTTCAATCGTCTTCAGAATTGCATTATGAATTTGATCTGCCTTTTCTTGCAGTCCCAAGTGGCGAAGCATGGTTACAGCACTAAGAAGTAAAGCTGTTGGATTGGCAAGGTTCTGCAAACAGAAAAGCCTTATAATTAGATTCTTGCAATGAATATCAAGAACATTCACATCCTTCTCATAACTTAAGTGCACTCAAATCAGTTAATTATATTTTGATGCTGAACCTCACCTTGCCAGCTATATCAGGTGCTGAACCATGTACAGCTTCAGCTAGCGCAAGCCCACTCTCTCCTATGTTGCAACTATAACACCATGCATGTCAAACAACATAATATTTCAGACCATTAATTCCAGAATAAGGGGCATGCAAGGTAAGAAATTATTGAAAATTACCTTGGTGTCAACCCCAAGCCTCCGATAAGACCAGCACAGAGATCACTAATAATGTCACCATACAAGTTAGGCATCACCAAGACATCAAAGAGTGTAGGATTTTTTACAAGCTGCAGTACAAATATGCATTTCACATTGTCAGAGCAACAACTAAAGCCAAAATATTTTTCTGACCATCTTGCAGGAGAGGAAAAGTGACAAAATTGAAGCCCATGTTTTTCAAAAGAAACTCAAAGAAATGCTATGCTGAATATGGATACAAACATATTACTTATTCTTCATATACTAACCACAAAGATAGAGCATTTAAATATGAGGAATTAGTATTACAGAAATTATTAATTAACAATTGTCAATAGTCATTATGTAGATTAATGTAGACGAATTAAGCATACGTACACATAAAACAAAGTGTTTTTCAATCATTCAAATCTGTTTAAATGACCTAATTTTTGAGACTTCCACAGAAACCATATAAACAAAGAATAATGTTGAGTTTTATAGGACGATTGATATCTTAATACACAAATTTAATCGGTAACATATTTTCTTAAATTGAGAATGATGTGAGCATAACAGTTGCAAAAATTTTATGGTGTAAAACCTCTCATAAATCATGTAACTCGAACTCAGCATGGCATCATACTCTAAGACATCAGCAAGTCTCTCAACACTGTTCCTTAAATATCAATAGAAAACATTTAAGAATTTAATCTTGCCCGTATCAAAACTGATCTAGAGGGATTTGAGACAGAGATGAGGGAAATGTACCCTTGAGGAGATGTGTCTCTGGTAAAGTTAGAAAATAAATTCTACTTTCAGGGCTCATCAGAGAATGAGATGATAACTCGTTAAGAAAAGAATAGAAAATTTAAGTATAGAAAAATGATTGAATGTTAGAATAAATTAAATAACATCCCAATAATATATAATCACATTAATGCTAAAATGGAGGGATCTTCTGGTGTTCTTTACTGATGACCAAGACAATAACAGTAAAACGAATTCAAATAGAAAATGTAGATGCACACAAAAATAAGAACATTACAGTGACTTCTTAACTGAGTATTAACAAATACAAATACAAAATGTGTTGGATATATTATAGATTAATAGGACACGAGTTACCAATGTTGGTTTTACATTAGAAAATTGGTGGTTTAACATAACACACAAATTAGGAGTGTTATTTACTTAGTTGAGATTTTACTTTTGCTTCCTTGTGTAGGTAATTTTATGGATAGCCAACTGAGCTTCCGTTTGTGGGCCTATTTAATAGGAACAATTGCAACAAGTATTGCTTGTTTGTAGCTTTGTTTCTGCTGAAGATCTATTGCTCTAATATGGTATCAGAGCCAAGCCAAGCAAAGCCTGTGGGAGTGCTTGAATGTGATTACTTGATGGTATTCAATTAAGAGGATTTTCAGAGATTCAGAATCTATAGATAGTGTATTCAGGACACAAATCAGGGGCAAAGCCAGGCAAACCACTGGAAGTGCATCAAATGACCAATCGGAAGGCAGTAGCACATCTTGAAATCAAGAGGGAAATGATTTTACCGTGATTAACCTAACACTTCAGAAGGAATTGCCCTAAGAGGAGATTAAAGCATGCAAAATGTTGATGACGGTGAGGAGCATGAAATGAATTAGCCAGAGGTGAAAGACAGATTTGCATTTGTCATGTCACATGAACAATCCATGGAGACATTTAAATCTCTCACTTTAATAGATGAGTGGAATCATTTTGTTGAAGAGTGTGGTGACATTCGTTTCACATTGGAAAATGGTGCCTATGCATTAAAAAATGTTAGATATGTTTCAGCATGAATAAGAATATTCTTTCTATCAATTAACTAAGAATCCTCTTTTTCCTGTCAACTTTCAAGCCATCAAATGTATGGTCAAAACTGTCCCCAATGACCAGGTGATTGCAGTTGGTATTGGTGAGAGGGAATTGTACAAGTTTGTTGTTCCCAAAATGACAGTCATGCATTGGCAGTGGTGGAAAATAACAAGTATTTTGGTATTGAAGGTATCGGCACTTTAATTATCTGTATTTGTCTCTAAGCTAGACTAATATGGTGAATAGACTTTCATCCATTCAAGAATGTAAGAATGTGTTTGATGGATGCCAAATGAGAAAATAGAGTCAACACTTAATTAATATCAACAAAGAATGAAGGGTCAAACGAGTCTTGGACCCGGTTTATGCTAACTTGTGTGGCCCAATATAGACACCCATTGTGTCTGAAGCCAAGTTTTTTCTTGCTGATTGTTGATGACTTTTCTAGGAAGATGGAGGTATACTTCTAGAAAAATAAGCTTAAATGTTTCTCTCATTGTTACAATCAAAACCCTAGTTGAAAAACAAGCTATAGACCTATTGAGTCAATGAGGTTGGACAATGGAGAGGAATTTCCCACCGATCAATTCAAGGATGTCTGCAAAGCGATTGATATACACGACTTATATACTCCACACACTTCACAACAGAATAGAGTTGTGGAGCAGAGGAATAAGATAGCTATAGGAATAGCAAAGTGCATGGTGCACAACATGTGCCATGCCAGTACTAGGCGGAAGCTATAAAAAAAATTCTGTCCTTAACCAAAGTCCTTGTAAGGCACTGCAGAATATTTCTTCACAGAAAGAATAGTTGTGAAGAAGACTGTCAATAAGTGCCTTGCATGTTTTCAATTGTATTGCTTTTCACCCTAATTCTTGCACAAAATGCAAGTAATTTGGATGCAAAGACTAAAAGGTATATATTTGATGGCTATAGTGAATAGTTGAAGGCATACAAGATACTCAATTTCTCTACAAATAGGATTGTGATTAGTAGTCATGTGATTGTTGAAAAATTGATTGTTCAAAATAATCGGATAATCTATTCAATGATATACAACCGTATATAAAGAGTTTACAAGACGGTGTTCTATAAAAAGAACAAATCGTTTAAGTGAACTAAAAAGCTAAAAAGCCTAAAATGCTAAATAAAACTTAAAAAGCTAACTATGCGTCTTTAATAAAGAAGAATAGTTTCACTTAATGAACTAAAAAAGATAAAGAGCTAAATGACCATTAATAAATAACTAAATAAAGCTACCTAAAATATAATTAAATATTCTAATACCCTCCCTTAATGGTCATTCTATCTACTAACTACCCTACAAAAGACATTGCAGGTCTTTTGATAAAAAATGGAAAGAACACTTTGTTGTGAAAGAGACCCTCCCCGGATCTGCAAAGTGTGAATGATCAAGAATACCAAAATCGAATTGAAACTTGAAAGTTGAAACCATGATTTTGAGGAAAATTTGACAAACCCTGCAAAACTGAAGAAACAAATCATCATTTTTTGTGGAAAAAAATGGTAAAAACCCTAAACAAGACCAAAAAACTTTAAAGGATTTTTGAGGAAAAAATCAAACAAAACCCTTCAACGTTGTGTAGCAAAAACCTCAAACATCACACGGTAAAACACCAGACATCACGTGGTAAAACATCAGATATCACGTGGCAAAATACCAGACATCACGTGGTAAAACAGCAGACATCACGCAACAAAACACTAGACATCGAGTTGTAAAACAACACCCTGATTTTTGAGGAAAAATCAAGCAAAACCCTCCCATGATTTTTTGTGGAGAAAAATCAGAAACCCATCAAAAAAAACTTAGCCATTGCTCAGAGAAAAAAAACTTGAGTGTGTTTTTTTGTAGACCCGAAAAATAACCGCGCGCCTGAAAAACAAAAATTTGTAGTTGGAGGCACACAACGCACAAAGAAAACACGGAAAAGGTGCCATTAAAAATCCCCAAAAAAACCGTAGAGCCATCGTAGGTAAACTTTGTGCCGCTGGAAAAATACGAAAAAATTGCTGGCAAAAAAAATTGCCGAAGGCATGAAAAAAGCGCCAAAATTGCCGCCACCGCGAGCACAAGAAAATCGCCTTTAGGCGTGGAAGAAAATCCCGCCTAAAATTGTCAGGCCCCAAAAAAAACGTGGAAGAATTTTTGCAGGTTGTGGGGGGAAAAAAAAATTCCCATAGAAAATCGTGAGCACAAAAAAGCGCAATTTCAGGAAAAAAACGCCGCTGCCACAAGTCAAAACACGGGTTCTGAACGCATCGGAAAAAAAAGAGAAGTGTGCCCTTCTTGAAAAATAGACTTCGAGTGCCCTACCGCGCGATTTTCCAAAATTTGCGACTTGCAGAAAAATACCTATGTTTTTCAAAGGAAAAAGCCTTCGAAAATTTCTAGAAAAGGATGCCCTGAAGATTTCAAACCAGAAACCCTAGCTCACCGAAAACAAATCTCGAAAACTTCTTAACAATTTTTTCATTTAAAAATTGATAAAAAAAATTCTGGAAATAATATCCAAGTAAAGAAGCTAGGAATTTTTTATTTAAAAAATTCGCCAAATCCTGACAAACCCCATCAACCCGCTCTGATACCATGAAAATTTATTGCTCAAAATAATCAAATAATCTATTCAACGATATACAACCGTATATAAAGAATTTACAAGATGATGTTCTATAAAAAGAACAAATCGTTTAAGTGAACTAAAAAGCTAAAAAGCCTAAAACGCTAAATAAAGCTTAAAAAGCTAAATAATAAAGAGCTAACTATGCCTCTTTAATAAAGAAGCAATAGTTTCACTTAATGAACTAAAAAAGATAAAAAGCTAAATGACCATTAATAAATAACTAAATAAAGCTAATTAAAATATAATTAAATATTCTAATAATTGTGGATGAGAAGATGTATTTCTTCCACGATGATGCTAAATATACAAACAATCTTGTATCGAAGATTAGTATTGATAAATATGGGGTGAAATTGAAAAAGGCTTGGAACAAATCATGGACTTGAGAGCATCAAAGATTTGTAGATCTGATGGTAGCACTCAGAACCCAAAGGAAAGCCAACAAAATAAACCAAAATGACATTACAATAGTTTGTATGATGTATGAGAGGATCAAGAACTAGATGACAAACAAGATGATACCCAGCCCTCAAGAAAGCTCAAAAAAATGAGCATTGATGACCAAAGTGGTATTACACCATGCTGAAGGATGTTCAAGAAGATGAAATGCCAACATAAATGGAAGGTCAGTCTACATGATCAGGAAAACCTTTGGTACAAGGTGGTGAGAAAGCAAAATTTTGCCCTGGTGCCTAGTGTTTTCCAAATATTCAAATTGTGCATGTATGATGAGTTTATTGTTGGTACAAGGTGAAGCAATGTAGTCACAAAGGATCTTGATCAATCCTCAACTTGGTTCCAATGACTTCACTCCTAATTAGGGAATTCTCAAGATGGGGAAGAAGATAGTCTATCATGCATGCAATAAACATATCGAGGCTCACCAACATTACATTTACCGATCGGTCGATAATGACGATGTTTATCTTTATTATTGTCCTACAACAAAACAGATTGCAGAAATAACAACTAAACCACTTAGTAGAGATAAATTTGTCAAATTTAGAAATAAGCTTGGACTTGAATTCTAGTTTAGTTATTAGGGGAGGTGTTAGATATATTAAAGATTAACAGGACTTATAACCTATCAGTTTCACATTAGCATATCGATGGTCTAACATAGCACACAAAGGGAGTTGTCTACTTTGTTAAGATTTTACCTTTGTTTGTTTGTGTAGGTTGTTTCTTGGAAAGACAACTTGCCTTCCCTTTGTAAGCCTTTTAAAGGCACAATTACAAGGTATAAGTATTGCTTGTTTGTGGCCTTAATTCTACTGAAAGTCTATTGCTCTAACAAAACACACACACAATATATATATATGATAAATAATACAAGACTACAGTGAACAGAACAAAACTCTAAATACTCTTTGCAAAGGTCATCCAAAAATGCCCATCAACTAAATGCACCCTTTGTAATTGCATACTAATTAAACCCAACTTTGAGTTTTCTTGAGTCTCCTCCCCAAGGTTTAAAAAGTGGGTCTAATTCATTCAAGTCAAAGATTGGTGTATATATAGACTAGGTTGTCCATTATCTTTGATGAAAACTAGTACTTCATAACAAAGTGAATGAAGCTATCTGTAGACCAATTCATCTCGATAATTATTGCATAGCAAGGCATTCAAACTCTAGTGCTCCACCACCATGCAAGCTCCATCATCCACTAGAAGTCAAACTAACAAAAAAAGAGTCATTTTCCTCCCTTTTGCATGGATTATTTAGATTGAATTAATAAGCATGCACAGCTCCTATGTACAATTAATGTTGGAGATAGCATCATGAAATTCATTTTTGATCCCTAGAACACCAAGGGTACTGCTCTACTAGGATTGGACACTTACAATTTAGGATTAAGGGCATACACATTCATATAAAGAAGGGTGTTCATACGGAATTCGTTAAAAAGCTCCCATCTAGAATCTCTCCACCAAATGACCAATATTTTTTACTAACATTCAATACACCCCCATAAATATCACAAGGAAAGAAAATTTTATCTACTTAATGGATCATCTCAACCACTGACTGCATAAATGAAACTATTTAACGGACTCTACTAATCAATCAAACATAATTTGTTTAATCTTCTTTTCTATTTCTTCTTGAAGCTTTTCCCACCCACTCCAATAACCATTAACTAAAACTACACCATATGCCTACGTTTGTGTTGAACACAACATATTATACATTATTTTGGAATCTAGCCAAAGCTCTATTAGAAAACTGATCAAGACTCGAGGTGACTCCTGACTCAACTAGCAAAATGCATTAAGTTGATACAACTCATAGGCAGGCTGTAATTTTCATTCTGTTTTGTCTATGATTTTGATCAATAGATTTGGAAGTTTGCAGCCAAGTGGAAGACCAGCCTAAGAGAAGAGCTTAGAATGATTTTTGAAGGTTTGTTTGAAGATTCAAACTATTTTGGATTGTTTTTTAACAAAATTTATTTTAAATTTTATTTTATGAATGTTTGCCATAACATTTTTTTGAAACCCTATTAATTTGATTTTCTATGTTAAAAACAGCGAAGGCAAGTTCAACGCAAGGTATCAGCACAAAAGTCCTTGCATGAAAGCATGGAAGACTACGTAATGTTAAGGGAAAGGTCCATTATAATTTTTGTAGGCTTATTATGAGGGGAGGAATCAAAAGATTAAAATATCACCTTGCAAGAATACCTAAACATGATGTGAAGGCATGTCCTTAAGTGTGTAAAGAGGATATGAGAGAAATAGATACCCTACTTACCATTGTTGATATAAATAAAAAAGGAAAAGATAAGGACAATGGAAACAAGACAGCAGTGATGAATGCTAATCCTGATCCATCTACAAATACCTTTGTTGCCCCCCACACATGATTTTCTTTCGTCTACTAGTTACATTTTTGAGTGTTCTAGCTGTCTTCCTTCACTCAATGTTGAAAGTTCTAGCCATCTTCCTTCTTTGCTCAGTTTTTTATTCCACACAAACTTTTGGCACTACAATAATTTACCCTTCAATGTAGAGAACAGCCCAGATTGGAAAGTATTGGTAAATGCATTGACAATTGCTAGTAAAGGGTTTAAGACTCTAATAACTAAGGATTTGAGTAGGACCATTGCTAGAGGAAGCCATAAAAAATAAACAACTAGAGGTTATTGATCAGAAGGATAGATGGCCAGAATAAGACTTTGCTTAACTTTCTAGTGGCTTTGAATAGCATATTCATGTTATTGAAGTTTGTAGATGCCATGCATGAAGTCAAAAATGTTGAGGCTTTGTGCAATTTGGTGGACAACATGATCCACAAGGTTGGGGTTGAGAATGTTGTGCAAAATTTCAAATTGTCATGGTCAATGCAACAAGATATGTCGCCACGGGGAAACTTATTATGGAAAGGCATCCCGCTATTTCCTAGACTCCTTGTGCCACACATTGTTTGGATTTGATGCTAGAGGGCATTAGGCGATGGAGGGATCAAAAGCACAATTGAAGACTATAAATAAATCACAAAATTTATCTACATCCATACTTGGATCCTTTCTTTGATGAGAAATTGATGAGCATACACTTATACCAAGAGGGGGGATGGACAGTATAAGATGATCTTTTACTCATTAAAATTTAACAACCACAATAAAGCAATCACATTAGATCTACAATTAAGAACACAAGATTTATGTAGAAACCCTTTTAGGAAAACCATAGAGAAGGATTGCTTGGGTCTACTATCCAAATCTAGCCAAAACAAAAATAAAATGATCTTACAATATTTGCAAACACCAACCCACTAGAGACACCAATCCCCATTTACAGAATCTGCAAGCACCAGCCTACTGGAGACACCAATCCCCACAACTGGGCACCAACTCAACAAGAGTCACCAATCTCTTTTTTTAAGAGGCACCAACCTTTGCTACAAAATTTCACCTTTTGGATGTTGCTTCTTCAACAAATGATGAACGTATTTTTTTGCACTTTAACAATTCACAAAATCTGCTAAGCTCTTTGTATTTGAATGATAAAACATTTTCTCACACACCATAATTACAAGTTACAAACATGCTTCACCTTTTTATATTGGACACCAAAATTAAATACATAAAACACATGGTCGGCCCTAAAAAATTAAATCATTAATAAAATTTCATGAGTTGGCCTCAAATTACTTCAAAAAAACAAATTTCAATTAGTCGGCCTCTAATTACACCTCTTCAAAATAATAAAATTCCATGAGTCAACTTCCAATTACACCTATATCAAATAATAAAATTTCATGAGTCGGCCTCCAATTAGACCTCTTTTAAAATTGAGTTAGCTTCCAATTGATGCCAATATAAGTTATATATAACAACTATCTCCCAAACTTTAACATCAACAACCTTTGTCATCAATGACCATATTTCCAACAATCTCTCTTCTTGAACAAAACACACTTTGACATCAATGACAGCATTTCCAACAAAGCCTATACAAATGGAAAAGATCTTGTGCAACCAAGAGTGACATAATTCGCCATCAAGTTCCTCTCTTTGAAAAGAATTGTAGGCACAATTCCTCCTCTCAAGCAGATGTTTGTGGTCAATGCCTAAATGGAGTCTTCATAATTTAAAAAAAAACAAAGGGGAGAAGGCCAAAGAACAGTCATTAATGAGATGTTTATTAGAAGAGCAAAGGAGATACTAAGAGTAAGTAGCAATTACAAACACAATTTTATAAGCAAATTATATATTTGCTGTTTTTTTGTTTGTAATGATTTAAAATTTATTTTCAGTTTTTTTTGTTGACAAAAAATTTGGTCAAGGTTATGCATTTGGTGGATGGGAATGGCATGCCAATGGTTACCTCTATGAGGTCATGAATAGGGCCAAAGAGGCGATTTCGCATTACTAAGTTGGAACAGATGAAAACATGAGATTATTCGGTGCATCATTTATTATAGATGGACAAACCAACTCCACCAGCCAATACATGTCTTGGCCTACTATCTAAACGCAAAGTTCTAGTTCTCTAAATTAAGTTAAACTTCTCTAATAATTTAGAGCTGATGAGGTCACGGCAGAATTATAGACAAAATTCTTGATAAGATGGAAGTCTACAAGGGTGTGGACGGGGGAGCTCTTTTGCTTAGCTCAAGCAATTCAAAAGCGGAAAAAACAATTAAGTAAAAAAATAATCTTTTAATCTTTAGTTTAATAATAGAAACTAGAAACTAGAAACTC
This sequence comes from Cryptomeria japonica, assembly GCF_030272615.1. Lineage (NCBI taxonomy): Eukaryota > Viridiplantae > Streptophyta > Pinopsida > Cupressales > Cupressaceae > Cryptomeria > Cryptomeria japonica. The sequence continues at coordinate 548,612,801 of NC_081405.1, forward strand.
GGAAGTTTGAAGTTAAACAAGCTCTAAATTTTTTACTTAATTCTTATATTTTTTAAATGTTTTTTTGTAGATTTGTGTTGCAAATATTGCAATGCTAGCACATCAATTCTTCTGAAACTAGATATCCATGTTTTGTCACAACCCTATGGTGCTTATGGATGTGAATGCAATCGGAGTCTATTTGAGAGCATCTGTACAAAGAAAAGAAACAAGTTGACCTAGAAGTTCTTTAATGACCTTGTCTTTGTTCGGTACAACCTTCGCCTTCAAACCAAAAAGGTGTAGAGTTTTTCACATCACGCCATCGACTTAGATGACATCAATCCTTATGCTGATTGGAATGTAAAATAAAAACATAATGATAAATCATGTTTACTAATGAAGATATTGCTGAATTGGAGAGAGTAACAACACAAGCAGTAAAGTTAGATGCATTGGAGGAAAACGAAAGCATTTTGAGGAAACAATTAGCCCTCATTGATTCTAACTTGACTTCTAGTTTGAGGCCCAAAAAATTTACACAAGGGAAAAGAGGATGTAGATAATATTTGGTTGTTTTGACATATGTAAACAGTTATAGTGCTGTTAACAATTATTATTTATAATCTTGTTATAGTATGATGTATTGTTTGACTGTGCACTTTCAGATTTTGCACATTTGAGGGTCATATGATGTATGTTTAAATTATGACAAATTGACGATCAAAGTAGACTTGTGTGTTCTCTAATTGTGTTAATTTTTATTTTTTTGTGTGTGCAATTATGTTTTTCTTTGCTGCAATTTTTGCCTAGTCTGTGTAGAGTCCTGATTTTGAGTCCAATTTTTTGGCTGCCAAGTCCGCATTTCAAACTATATGCTTAAAAGAAAGAAATCTTGTACTGCATAGATGCAAAAGTTTGTAACTTGTGAGTACTCGCAAGTGAGGATTGAATTGGCAAGGTATTTGCCCAAAATCTCACCAGAAGCATCATGAGTCTTGGATAAAAACTTGTACCACTGCACATATAGACACTTGGCTCAAACCAGCTAAAAATATTATTTTTCCACCTCTATGCAATTTTCTCTCGTACCCTTGACTCCTTGACTTCATTGCATCAATTTCCAATTGATTTGGACTGGTTTTTGAGTACTCTTCAACTGATTCAACATATTTATCGAACCAGATTTGAAAGGCATATAACTTTTCTTTTGTTATTTTAGTTTTGGTGTTGTATCTTTCATTTATGTTACATTCTTGCACTTCTAAAATTTCAGTATTTTGTTTTTTGTTTCTTTTTTCCTTTCTCTTCTTTAAAAGTTGAAGCTTCATTTTTCATTTATTTTTGCTGATGTTCCCAGCTTTATAAATATGGATGGCATCCACAAGTAACTGTAGTGGTGACAAGCCCAAGCCTGTGCATGGACGCATGGCTCAATGGATCCGATAAAAATAATGGCGCCATGAGGATGAGAGTACCATTCACCTCAAATATCACCTTGCATAAATCCCTTACCAATAAGTGTAGCTGTATAATTCATTGGAACTAGAGATTATAAAAGAGATGAAAGTTGCCCTTGTTTGTACAAGGAGAAGAAATTAGAAAAGAAGAAGACAATTGAGGAAATTGCAGTTGTGATTAATTCTCCTCCTAAGGGACTAAGTTAGTGGGCTCTTGTCTTAACTTGAGGCAAGTATGGTATGCACTAATTTTTGGTATTATAGCAACATACCATTATCTGTGAGGAGCCCATATTGGGAATCATTAGTCAATACATCGACAATTGCTGGAAAAGGGTTCAAGGCACCTAGTCCATATGATTTGAGTTGGCACTAGATGAACTAAGTCATGCAAATTATTCTGGTCATAATCAAAGATCAAATGAAAATTCAGCACAAAAAGGGCTGCACTATTTTCTCTAATACATGGACATATGTGTAATGTCCCCACCTTGGAATAGAATTTAATGGTAAATAATAATAACAATATGACAAGACTACAAAGTAAAAAATGTAAAGACTCTGTGCAATATGTTGTATAAGGCAATCAAGAAGTGAGTGTGGAGAATGTCATCAATGTTAAACCAGGTACTTAAATTCCATCACAAATTTGCCCCTTCATATCAATGTTGTGTGAATGCAATGCTAAGATGCATAATGACATTTATCACAAACTCTGATTCTGTCACAGAAAATAACATTGAAACTTAAGATTATATCTGATTTAAGTAAAAAGAAAATTGAACATACCATCATACAACAATTATCAATAATGATCTCCTCATATTGAATTTCAGGGTACTTCTCTGCAACTTCACGACAACACTGCAAAAAGGAGAAATGGCAATACTGTTAGCACATATATAAGCACCCAAAAGAAATTTCAGGATCAAATATTGGCATGAAGAAAGTATTATCAAAGTTAGTTATAGTGGATATCAACACCAACTACTCACAATATCTCAGGACAGTGCATGCTTAGTATTTGAGTTAACAACCATTCCAATTCCATTAAAAAATTAGAAACATAAAAGTACCCAATGTCTTAAAAAGATGATTTATCAAATGTGGTTCCAAGAGACCTGCAGAAAAAGTCCATCTGTTTTCTTCATTATGTTAGCCTTGTGGATCGCTGATACCCTTTGTCTACCATGTGTCTTGGCATAATGAAAAGCATACTCAGCTACTCTTGAACTTGCTTGACGAGTGATGATCTTCAGGCTTTCAACAACACCTCTCACAACCTGTAAAGCAATAATTAGGCATGCAAACTCCACAATGTAAAACAGAAAATGAACACTTCCAAGATGAGAAATGCAATGGAAATCATATAGCCTCAGCAATAGCTTAGAACTTAAGTTTAATAATTAGCAAAGGTTGATCAAACCCTAGAGGTAAGCTTCCCGTCTCTTTCTCTTTTCATCTATATATTTAGTTTATTTAAATTATTTTTCTTAAGCAATTCATCCCACAACCAAGTTCAAATATATTTGCATACTCTCAAACATGTATTTATAAGCATCCTCCCAAAGTAAAAAAAAAAAGCCATTTGTTTACAAAAGGAAAATTATACTCAACCTTAAACTTCTACAATATCAAGCAATATGCTGCTACAAACCAGTTTAATTGAAATGAATAAATAAAGAGGACAAGAGAATAAAGATAATTGTCATAGACACTGAAACATACAAAAATGATCGATACCAGAAAACAAAGAACTAAAAGATTCACAGAATCGGCATTAAGTACACTGAATACAGATATGCTAAGAGAAGAAAAAACTGGTTGCAAAGTAAAATTTGCAACTTGCAGTTTCCAAGAAAGATTACATGTGCTCTGCACTGCACACCCCGTCCTTTTTGACAGGGACCTGCGTGGTTGCAGTCTGCCTGAGTGGTAGAGAGAAGTCCGGGCGAGCATTTTCAATTCTGTAGAGCCTGATGATCGCTCAGCATCGCCTTTCCTTGTGATTTGCGAGAAAGTAAAGAACCTCCTTAATGCATTCAGAGTCGTGCCAAAAGGCCAAACAACCCTTATTTGCCCGAAAAAAAAAAGAGAGCCTAAGTTTTCAAAGTTCCCCCTTAGGCCGAAATACAGGGAAAAGGAAGAATATCAGCCTCCTAGACCAAATTGGGATAGAAAGTTTGCACAAGGACCCTCTAGCCCAAAAATGGCATAACTCGCGAATAGGCCATTCAAGCCCAAAACCATTTTAATCTCACAAAATCTTCAAAGGAGCCGAAAATGGAGTCAAGGATGAAAATCGCGCACACTACCTCATCGACCCGAAAACAAAAGGCAAGCTTAAGTATCGCCTTGTAAGCCGAAAATGTTTTAAGTTAAAAATCTCGCATTTCCTTCAGTATGCCCAAAGTTCGCTTGCAGAAAGGGCAAGTAAAATCGCTTACACCCGAACTTACAAAGGGTCTTTATAGCCCGAAAATCGTCAGGCTTGCGAAATAATTCCTTAGGCCAAAAAGGAGAAATAGAAAAATCGTGAAAATAACAACAGCTCTCAAAACGGCTCATTTGGCCGAAAAACACAAAGGCCCCCGAACTTTGACGGAAATAAAATCGTGAACTTTGCATATTCAAATCGCGCGTTATAATCGCATCCTCAGTTTGAATCCCGAGTGTAAGCATAAAGGCAAATGAAAATCGTGAGGAAGTTTGCAAATTCGGCCAGTAAGTCGAAAAACTTAGGAGAATAGCCAATTTGCAAAATCGGCTTTCAAGCCGAAATTGGCAAGGAGTAAACTAGCGAAAATTGGCTCATAAGCCAAATGTAAAATGAAAAAATCGCAAAATGGCTCTATGAGCCAAGGAATCAAAACCCTCATTTCGCCCAAAAGCCCGAAAATCATAAAGTGTGAATCACACGATTAAGCATTTTGAACCAAAATATATAAAGTCGCGCAAAGGACTTCATTAAGCCGAAAATAAAGAGTTAAAATTGCGTGATTTTAACAAATGGCCCGAATTTCGTATTAAAACATAAAGTTCAATTTGCCTATAAGCCGAAACTCCTCGTAGGCCAAACTTCAAAAAATGCTTAGAGGTTTCAAATTGCCTAATATGCACGAAATTCCAAAAAGAGAGGCAAATGAGCATTTAAAATGAAATCTCACATTTCACCTCTATCAAGCGAAAACATTTAAGGATACATCTCACAAAGAGCTTCTCTAGCCAGACGTTAAAAATTTAATATTTGTTAAATTAATTAATTTTCAAATTGATTTATTAAAGTGAGAGTGATTGTTTGCAGGACGAAGGCATCGTCCTGAAGAACCAGGCAAAAGCCTAAAACGTCAAGGAGCCAAGCGTTGAAAGCTGAAGAAGAAAATGCAAGAGCGTGAGATCAGAAATGAGCATTGGGAAGCGTGTCGTTGAACAACAAGCTAAAGTCCACCACCAGGACCAAAGACCAAAGAACACTCTAAACGCTGCAAAGTATGCATTCCCGAGAAATACATAGCTGAAAGATATTCCAGAAGTCCAGTTTCTAAAAACTGAAACTATTTTATTGTAAAACTGCTTGTGGGTCCTGTGCAAGATATTTTAAAACAGAGGGGACACAGGTTAGTTATGTTCAACTATCGGATAGGCCCAAATTGAAGCCAAACAGTTGCAAGTAGTTGGGATAGTGGTTGGGTGGATGACTGAGAGTTTAATGGACATGGGTTAGGGCTGCCAGCATCTGGAAGGCAGATCAGGACCCTTGGATGCAATCCATCCTAGCCTCTGATTCATATTGTAAAATCTATAAAAGGCAGAGGCCTTCCTTTTGTAAAGGGTTAGATAGTTAGAATTTTGTAGTTAGATTTTAGAGTTATAATAGGTTAGATTATAGGAATAGCATAGAGATGTTGCAGAAATTGTTGTCGTAGGCAGCTGAAATCAATATATAGACATTGATTTGGTGTTTATCATCTTGTTTTTAGTCTGTTTGCATGGTTTCTTTCAGCTGGTTAATTTTAGAGTGCAAGGATTTTAATGGTGAAATGTAGAAGGGTATTTGATGCATTTCTGGTTCATACCATTGGGGGTTTTGCTGATTGTAGGTCACTGTGCATGGTTAGTTTGAACCCAAACTGTGCTCAGTTCAACTACAGGTGTTCGTCTTAGGCTGTGCCAAAATTGGGTACCTAAAACGAGTGTCTCCGGTCTGAAATTCCTTCATCCCTTGGAGCTTGCACCGTTCTTGTCTAGTTGTGAGGGTATCTCTGGCGAAACAAGAACTGGTTTATTGAAATTTGTCTACCCGCTACATCAACTGTTATCATCCTTGTCCTTAGGCTTCCTGAACCCTTCCCTTTTGATTTTATTTCCCAGTTCGAGAATCGCAACAGACTAGCTTGTTGCAAAATTGTAAGACCCCTTGTGCTCCCAACAAATCACATCAATCACTGAGTTATCCTGCAGTCAAGACCTGACAATCGAAACCTTGAGGTCGTCCCCACTGATCAATTGAAACAGCATTAGGGATTTCCTTATCTCAAGAGAGGATAGGATACTCAGCGAGTACATTCTATTCTATGTTGGCCGGAGAGAGTCGTAGTTCCGCAATTTTAGTCACGTCAACATTACATGTTGTCTGATATATTCAATGTAAGTTACAAGTGAACCTGGCCTGTTAATGGGCTAAAATGGGTTTATCCATTTGCTTCAAATGATAAAATGGCGGAACAGAATGCTCCTAACAAGGGATGGATTAAAATATTTTTTTATGGAACTTTAAAAGAGAAACCAGGTCAGTTTGGTGTAGGTTGTGTGGCCAGGGATTGGCAGGGTAACGTCTTGGCCTAAAATATGCAAAGGCTCAAAGCAAGCACAAATAATGAAGTGGAAGCCAAAGCGGCATTCCTGGTGGTTAAGTTGGCAAAAAAATTGTCAAGCTCCTGGCTTCTAATTTGTTGAATCGGGAACAAGAACAGGAACATATAAGTGGGTACGAAACATCGGTGCAACAGAAATTTTTTGGGGGTTGGGTATGTTTTTGGTATGTTTATTATATGTATGTATATATATGTAGCTATAAAATAGAAATAAGCTTTTAGAGTGTCATACACCAGTATATATGATACACAAAACCATTACAAATTTCAAATTTTGAAACATAACATACTAATTTAAATTCAGTTTTCAATATCTTAAAGATCAAACTAGAATCACTAAACATTTCAACATCTAAAAACGCGAACCCTGGATGTACCAACAGGAGATTTGTTTCAGAATCCAATTCCGGTATGTTTCATACCTGGAATCGTTTGGAAAACCCCATGATTCAGCAACTTAGCCCGGCTTCATTTGGAAGGTGACTCATAGATTATAACAAATGCGCTCATAAAGGGGAGAGCAGACAATTGGAAGTTGGACAAATTAGTGAGGATCACAAAAAATTTAATGAAAACATTACAAAATTTCAAAATTACCAACGTAAAACGTGAGGGCAACATGGAGGCTAATAAATACTCCAAGCTGGCAAAATAGCTATTGCAAGTTGATGAGCAGGAGATTTGGGAAGATGTATGTGGCAGAAGCTCGTTGGAGGTGGCGAGTACGACCAGAATGTTTGCAGGGAATTAATTGCATTTCATTGATGATCATCCCAGCTGATATGTGTCAAGCGTGCGTAATTTGTTTAAGTAGAGTCGATGGATGTATAATCATTTCATTCTTTCAAACACAATGGAGGCTTTGAGCTGCATTGAGCAGAACAAGTCCTTAGCTTCAATTTAGCGAGTGAGTAGGGATTTATGGAAGATGAAGATGCAGGCTAACTTTTTGTTGCAAACGTTGAAACCCATAATGGCATTCTAGAGAAAGATCACAGAGAAACGACTTAAGAATGTGTTCAAATTCGATGACCCCTCTTTCCCACATAAAGTGACAATTGTTTTGGGAGATGACTTCTTAAATATTCCTTGCCTGGTGTTTAATGTTAATTACGAAAGAAGACGCACATTGGCTGATGAACCAGTGAGTGAAGGAGGAATGGTGTTGGGGATTGGGAGCCATCATAGCAATTGCAAGACCGGGGTGGGATTCGTGGTCCGGGGAGGTGATTGGCTCCAGGGGAGGAACTCGATCACCCTCTACAGTAGAATTTATTATGGAATGATTAATGCAATAAGGAGGCATGAAAGGTGGCTGCTCAATTGGGCTTAAGTGCCATTAAAGACATTCTAAGAGAAAGCTAGCCTATCGTTCAGAGGGAAGAAGCAGAAAACAAGGTGCAAAAGAGAAGCAAGGAGAAGATTGAGACCAAGTGGAAGCAGGGACAGCCAGTGGGTCCAAGAATATCAAGAAGAAAAAAGGAGGAGCTTTTGTGTCAGACGCGACTTATAGCCGAGGTGACACAGAGAGTTGAGGTCGACTCACAGGTCTCAGGTGTGCTGGTGGCAATAGTGGTGGTTGGATTTTGGTTTTGATGCTCATCCTGTTTCTTTATGGTTTTTGTTGCATAGTAGGTGGTAGTTTGAGATGGCTGAAAATTTTGTAATCTAACTTAGTCATGAGTGTTGAGGGCTAGGGTGGTAAGTAGATGGAGGTTCGACCTCATTTTTAGCAGTAATTTGTTAGTTACAACAGTTTTGTACATTTTTGTATCTCAGTTTGTAGATATGGGTGGCTAGGACTGTTTGTTGGTGTAATTAATTATTCATGTTGGATGTTATTACACCTTACTTAAGTTTACTTAGGTACATGCATTTCATAGTAGTTTGGGTATGAGACACTTGGGTGTTTGTGCCACATTGGGATAGTGTGTAGGAGAATTTCCACCTTTTGTGGTCTTGTTACATTCCACATTCGGTGGGTGATCTACCTCATGTGGAATATTTTATTGTTTCTCCTACCTACCACACCTATTTCCTACCTACCCTTGTTTCTTATTGAGCCACATGTCATGTTTGTGTGCTCACATATCCATGTAGCCTTGCCTTTATAAGCAAACTCATCTACATTGTATGTAATGTTAATGCATGATAGCCTCGGTAAGATAAATGATTGAATGAGAGATAAATGAAGTCTCTCATTCAAACATTTATTATCATGAGGGGGCACGATCAAGTGATGTCTTGATCGGCCATGTCCAAAAGACATGGTCGGTCAAGGCATCGCTTGACCGTACCCAGCCCACTACATATACCAAATGAAATGTGTGAGAATGGACATTGAAATAAAAATGCTCCTCCTCTCCTGCAACATAAAAGAAGACAAACAGATTTATACAACAATTCAGTGATAGATAATACATAGAAGAAGATAAATTTTAAATCTGATCCACAAAATTAACATGGTATTAGAGCCAGGTTTCCTTCTATAAAGCCTAACCGCCTAAAGAAAGATCCGATTAAGATCAGATTGATATCTCCTTGAAAGTCTCGAATATGGCCACATTGCAAGAACTTGTCCTCTCAAACTTAAACTACAAGCGTCCCTTGCTGAAGTCAGAAATTCAGACGTATGTTCAGAAAAATATGATCTCTAGAAGAAACTCAAGATACCTTGTGATTGAGAGGGAGCTTACTAATCAAGATTGAGCACTTCTGAGGTAAAAATTGTAAATATTGATTATTATTATTAATACTAATAATTATTTTATGGGCCCTGTGTAAATCATAAGGAAGTGACGACTTCCAAATGATTTCCACTTGTATTTTTTATGTTATTGGAAGGTGACGATCTTACAATAACTCCAGATTGTGGATAGAATCGCCAACTAAGGCAATTCACGAAAAAGCTTGTGGATAAAATCGCCGACAGAGGCAATCCACGTAAGAGCTCATGGATAGAATCGCCGACTGAGGCAATCCACGTAAGAGCTTGTGGCTAGAATCGTTGACTGAGGCAATCCACGTAAGAGCTTGTGGATAGAATCGCCGACTGAGGCAATCCACACAAGAGCTCATGGATAGAATCGCCAACTGAGGCAATCCACATAAGAGCTCATGGATAGAATCGCCGATTGAGGGCAATGCATGTGAGAGCTCACGGATAGAATCGCCGACTGAGGCAATCCGCACAAGAGCTTGTGGATAGAATTGCCGACTGAGGCAATCCACACAGGAGCTTATAGATAGAATCGCCGACAGAGGCAATCCACTCAAGAGTTTGTGAATAGAATTGCCAACAAAGGCAATTCACATCTTGAAACTATGGTCCCAAGATAAGCATCATACGATTTATGAATATTGCTCCCAATACCTTTTACATTTATCTTACTGTTGACGTGTATTTTATACACAATCATACACAAAATAAAATACCCAAGGGTACCTTATCCTCTCTTGAATAAAATCTCTAACTGCTGAAGATATCGCAAGAAGGATCAGTTAGGGTGACTTCAATGTTCTTTTAGGTAGGGTCTCTACGTGTGGATAAGCACTAGTGGTCGTTGTGATTGTTGTTTCATCAAGGGGTCTTACGCCAAATCCGAACTGCAGGAACAGGGTTTCCTAATACTAACAAGCTCTCAAAAAAGATCAAAAGAGTGGGGCTTGCAAGAGATAAAGTATAATCTAATCCTAAGAATGACTCAATGTGGACGAGACTTGGCAAGATTCTGTCTGCCCATAGAGCAAATCTCAACTGAGTATGCCATTCTCTCGGACTTCTTTCTAGCAGCTTCTTGATAACACTGAGCAGGTTCTTATTAGTTGACTCAGCTAACCCATTACCCTGAGGATAATAATTTGATGAAAATTTGAGGGTTATTCCATATTCAAAAGCCCAATTCGAGAATCTCAATGATGTGAATGCCGAGCCATTGTCGCAAACCAAAGCATAAGGACATCCAAACCTTGTGATGATGTTTTCTTCCAGGAATTTGATTACAACTTCAGTAGTGCATACTTTGAGAGCCTGTGCCTCCGACCATCTGGTACAATAATCAGTAGCCGTGATGATATACTTGTGTTGTGCTGAGGATGCGGGGTTGATAACACCAATGAAATCCATTCCCCATTTGGCAAATGGTCTAGCTTCAATCACTGGGTTTAGTGGCATAGCAGGATTTCTTTCTCTGAAGGCTGCGACTTGGCATGTGTGGCAAGTCCTGATATGATTAAATGTGTCTTTGAAAAGTGTAGGCCAGTAATATCCTGCCCTTAGATTTGATGAGCTGTTGCGAGGTTTGCTCCATGTCCAGTCCCAAACTTGGAATGAAAATGTTCAATTATTTGTTTGGCCTCATCTTTGCCAACACACCTCAGATATATCCCTTCATGATTCTTGCGATACAGAACAGATCCTTGAAGCATATAATGTTGACACTTTATTCTTAGTGCTCTTTTCTGCGTGGGTGTCATGTGAGCAGGACATCTGTTGTTAAGCAAGTATGTCACAATATCTTTGTACCATTCATCGGGAGTGACATCCTCTAATTCATAAATCTGCTGGACTAATCCTGGTCCATCAATTGCCAGTGTTTGCGCCAAGGCTTGTCCTCGAACAAGTTTCATGGGCTGGATTTCAATATCAAATTCTTGGATAATGGCGACCCACTTTCCTCTTCTTTCTCCTAGTTCATTCTACATGAGAAGAGTCTTGACTGCTGCATCTGGCACTATTGCATAAATCTTGGCCCTTAGGAGGTAATGTCTGAATTTCTTAATAGCCTTTACCAATGCGTATGCTTGTTTCTCAACGTTGGGATATCTGAGTTCTGCATCTTTCAGCGGGGTGCTCATGAATGCTATTGGATTCTCGTCCCTTTCTTCACTTCTCTGGGTGAGAATAGCAGCACAAGTGTAGTCAGAAGCAAAGGAATATAGATAGAAGGGCTTGAGGTAATCAGGACTGATCAATACTGGCGCTTCTGCGATTGCCGTCTTTATCTCCTCGAATGCCCTTTTGGCTAGTGGTGACCATTCAATTTTTGCGTCCTTTTTTAGCATCTCATTCAAAGGTTTGATTATTTCAGCAAATCCGGTAATGAATTTTCTGACAAAGTTGATCTTGCCAAAGAACGATTTAAGTTCCTTCTTGCTAGCGGGTAAATTGATAGTGGATATAGCTTTTACTCTTTCAGGATCGATGGAGATTCCCCTTTCTGAAATGACATGTCCTAAAAGTTTTCCTTCCGTTACCCCAAACATGCATTTCTTCGGATTGAGAGATACACCATATCTTCTGCATCTTTGGAAGACTCTTCTTAAGTCATCCACGTGATCTTCTCTTTGCCTGGAGAAAACTGTGATATCATCCATATATATAATAATGCATTTTCCAATTAAGTCCATGAAAGCGATATCCATGGCTCTCTGAAATGTGGCCCCGGCATTGATGAGTCCAAAAGGCATTCTTCTGTATGCAAATGTCCCCCACTTGGTGGTAAATGCAGTCTTTAGTCGATCTTCGGGCTCGACCAGAACTTGGTTATATCCTGAGTATCCATCCAGAAAAGACATCATTTGTGACCCATTGACAATTTGCAATACTTCATCTAGTGATGGTAGCGGATAATTGTCCTTTTCTGAAGCTCGGTTGAGGTTTCTGAAATCAACACACAATCTAATCTCTCCGTTTTTCTTTCTGACAGGAACCAGGTTGGCAACCCACGTCGAATGTCTTACTGGAAAGATGATCTTGGCTGAGAGCAGTTTCTTAATTTCTTGATATATCAGGGGTTCCAACAAAGGATTAACTGGTCTCTGCCTCTGCCTAAATGGCTTACTTCCTGGCTTCAAAGGGATTGTGTGGGTAATAATTGCAGTGTCATAAGTCTTGAGATCTTCATAACTCCATGCTATGACATCTAGAAAATCTGAAAGATCCCTGATAGATCTTTGCTGTTAACCTGCTGTAATTTTTTTATTTTTAATTTTGTTTTCCTGTTTATTTAAGTTTTTCTTATAGAACTAGACAGAAGTGCAGAAAGGGTTGTTTGTTTTTGTGTTTTTGATTGTTTAATAGCATAGGAAGGAATAGATAACAGCAAATATGAAGCAATACTGAAATAAATGAGGTATACAGCAAAAGTCAGAATTATTGCAAATCGTACCAGGCAGATTTGTCTGAATTACAAAGCCAAACAATGAATCCAATGTATTTCCCAAGCTCTCATACAAATTCAAAGTCAAACTGGAAGATGAAGAATGTTCTCCAACCCCACATACACTGGAAGTGAATACAAGCAATACCCTATACACCACGTGGTGTATTTGCTGCAAATGGCATTCCTCCAGCTGCAATGAACCACGTCTCCACTGGAAAGATGGTAGGCCACGCTGAAACCCTACTGAGAATTGATGCCTCTGTCCTTAATCACCACACACAATGCCTTATAAGTCCGGTGCCAAAGATTGCTGAGGGCTACGTCCCAGCCAATCCTAATCCTGGGGTTTGCGTCCCAGTCTAGAAATCGCTCTCCAGAGCAAATTCATACAAGTTGTCAAATATGCAAAAGATGATCATAGAATGAAGCTCCTATCCCCTTATAACCCCTCTCAATTGCAAATCGAACCCTAATTGTCTCCAAGTGGCATGGTCTAGTGGAAATGTTATAATTTCTTATTTTAAAGTGGTCATGTTACTAGAAAATGACCTTTTTCCTCATAGACAGAAATCCGCTCACTGAATTGCCCTGAGACCAAAGAGAAAGATTTAAAGAATTTCAAGATCTTTCCAACGAGCTATCACACAATAGGGTGCGCATCCAGATGAGGCCAAAAATCCCCTTATTACTCCAAAATGGCTAACAACTTAGCCTTATTTAATTATTAAACGCTAACTTAGGAAATATTAAAAATATAACCCAAATAGCCATAAAATGCCCAACTGACATTACAAACCCTAAAATCATCCTGTCACCTGTCTGTGACTGAAGTCGGAAATCAAGGATTCACTGGTAGTCTCATCCCTAAAATCTAGGGATGCTCCTAAAATTTAGGAAACAAGCCCAATCTCTCTGAAACTGAACCCAAAGAGGCATCTCATGGAGACCCAACCTTGGGCATGATCAAACCTCCTAAAAAGTAGGAACTGCCTCCTAAAAACAAGGAATGTCTCCCAACTGATCAATAACTGCTAGAATACCAAGTCTCCAACACTGAATAACCATACCGGGTCTCTGTCCAACCCTGTCAGCCTACAAGACCCCATAATAAGCTGACTCACATGTCTCTGCTAGACTGAGCTAGAGTAGGGACATGACAAAATCTCTCATGTTTTTCAGGATCCCGTTTCTTTCGGCTGCGGTGCAGGACTTACCAATAAACACATTCTTAGTTTGTATGTCGTCACCTACGTTGATCGTGTCACACATGTTTCCTTCCATGCTGTGGTTCTTCATTTCTTTCAATTTGTCCGGATCGAAAATTCTTTCTAATTCTACCATCCCCTTTGGAATAGTGTTCGTCTTTAAATTCAAAACTCCTTCGACATCAAATTCTGCTTCTCCCACTTCTTCTTCATCAATGATCTGGGCTAGGAAGACATCTGTGTTGGTTAAGAAATCCAGTATGTGCTTGTCGTCTTCGAAAACTTGAAAATTGGTGATGTTATCTGGGACCGAAGGGACTGATGTTAATTCAACTGTGAACTTCTTCAATCCGTCCATCGCTAATGGTATCAACGAGCTGGCGGCTTGCGCAAGGGAATTAGCCACTTGATTTTGATACCTGTATATAGAATTGATGTTGAAGGCCTCAAAACTTTCAATGAGGTCCCAGACTCGGTTTCTGTATCTGGTCAACCTTTTGTCATGGCAAACATACTGCTTCCTGATTTGCCTTATAGCTATTTCTGAGTCCCCATACACTTGTAGTATTTTTGCCTTCTTTCTGATGGCTAGCAGTAACCCATGAATCAAGGATTCATATTCAACTACATTGTTGGTACAAGGAAATTGTAATCTGTGAGCGGTAAGGTAGGTCTCTCCTGTCGGGCTAATTAATTCATAACCTGCTCCAGATCCTTGTTTAGATTTAGACCCATCGAACCTTAATGTCCATATTGTATTTCCTTGATCTTTCATCTCTAGGTCTCCTTGACTTTCGGTCGATGTGTCGGACAAAGTCTCATCTCCTGAAGAGCTTTTCACTTCTGAATCTTGAACTTCTTCTATAATCAACATCTGCGGGGCTCTTTTGTATACTTGTTCTAATGCGGTCTGACATAAAGCACAAGACAGTTCTGAATGGACGGCATTATGTATCCTACACCAGTTGGGAAGGAGCAGATCTCGAACGGACGCCAAGTTACCAAGTTGCACACTTTGCTGTATGTTTCTATGTACGAATCTTCTGAAATTTTCGAACATTCCATCGTCTTCTTGGTCGGATCCTTGATCACTCTCGACGACTATTTCTGTAGACTCCATCACTTCTTGCTGGTCGTCTTTATCTTGGATGCTCTGTATCATCAGGACCTCACCTATTTTAGGCTTGTATGTCCCTAAATCTGATTCTAAGAACAAGACTTAATTGTCTTCCCCATACTCGGTTATCATAAGTCTCAATCTAGGAGTGCTGTCGATCTTGATTTGATTTGGGACTCCTCTCCATGGTAGCCACATGTGTGCGAAATCAGTCGACACATACCCATTCAATTTTCGTGACCAATCTCTACTCAGGAGCATCCCATAAGAATCTGGAATATCCACGACTGATATGTCTATAAAATTTTGAACCCTCAGGTCCGCAGCTAATTGCATGTGGATGTTGTTCAATTCGCCCATGACGGGAACTTCTGTCTTGTCTAGCTGGGTGACCTTTCTTTTGGTAGGAGCGGGAGTTATACCTAGTCTTTGACAGACAGCCAGAGGCATCACGTTACTGGAAGCTCCTGAATCATAGAGGCAATTGTGTAATAGTTTCCCAAAAATTCTGACTGACAGCAGGAACGGGGCTGGTTCATCTTTTCCATGGGAAAGGGCTGACGAATCCCCACTGTGTTCTTGATGTTTCACTTCATTGACCTTCGGATTGTTGTCCTTTACTAGACCCTCTTCTCTTGAGTGATCAGTTTTGTTTGGAGATTTTCCTTTCTTGACCACATCTTTTTTAATGGCAACTTCCTTTTCTGGAAGAATCTGGCTAGTGGTGAGGCCTTCTTTGATGGTAGGTTGAGTTTTCTTAGTCTCGCCCCTTTTGAGTAACACCTTTCCTTCTAACATGTCTTCCTTTTTGGCTGGGAAGGTTATGGTTTGGACCATGCATTCGTCTTGTTCAGATTGCCCTTTGTTATCGGCTTCCTCTTGGGTCACATTGATGGTAGCTTGAGCTTTGTTGGCCAAGTCCTGAACATTTGACCTTACTGTACTAGATTCACTCAAATTGTTGATCACTGCATCTTTGATTTCTGAAACTTTGAGCAACTCGTAGAGTGGTAGGCTAACTTTAACTTTCTTGAGTTCTTCTAGCACTAACGTGGCCAATCTTTTCATATCATTGCCTACGGGGGGTGCAATATTCCTTTGTCTGTATCCTTGTGTATTTTGTGGATATTCTGGATTGTTGCTGGCTTGTGGATCTGGAGGAGTAGAGAAATTGTTTGGAGGGATCGATGTGGTTAGGGGTTCTTGATTTCTCAGATTTCTATGATAAACCCTTTGGTTAACACCTCCCGAAGATTGGTGAAATACCTCCTTTATCCCTTCGACCAGGACACTGTTGTTCAAAGGTGGAAAATAATACTCTGAGTCTTCAACGGGTCCATTTGCAGATGCAGGTGGGAACTGGGACCCTGGGGGTACCATCGGTCCATTAGCAGATTCTGGTGGAAATCTCCCATTTTGTGCTTGATTATCTTCTTCTTGTGAATATCCGTAGCTTTCCACAATCATGGCTTGATCATACCGCGTGGTTGGGACCATTTCGTATCCAGTTGTTGGTGGATTTTCAGGTGGATCATTACTGCGCATTTCTTGCTAGAATATGTCGGCTGCAATCTTGAACTCAGGACACTGCAACTCGGAATGTTGGTTCGTGTTGTGAAGTCTACACCAACTGGACAAGGCCGCCTCTGCTAGAAACACTTTACTGGTAGGAGGATTTTCTTGGTTCTGAGAGTTTGGTGGGTTATCTAGTGGCGTCACCACATTTCCATTATTGGGAGCCGTGTTCCATGGTCTCCTCTAAAAGCCTTGGTTATTATTTCCCTGATAATTATTTCTGAAACCTTGATTGTTGTTTCCTTGGAAATTTTGATTGTTTGTAGGTTGGCCGTGGTTGGTCCTCTGCATGCTTTGAAGTTGATTATTCTGGTTTCTTAGATGGGTTACTTCGGTTGACAGTTTCTTGACTTGTTCAATCAACTCTTTCATTTCATCCTTTTCTTCCTGTGTTCTTGACGAGTTTGTTGCATTTTGCAAGTACACAGGCTGTGCTGGTGGAACTTGTGAAATTGGAACTCCAGGGTGAAGGACCAACTGGCTTGTCGGCTGCACGCTCGGATATGTTGCTTGTGGAATCGGATTCATGACTGGAGTCTGGTTTGCTAACGCCTTTCCAATTGTTTGCATTTGATTTGGTGCTGCGACAGGTCCCATGTGTAGTAGTGGTCCAGTGATGTTCTGTCCCATGTGCTTACTAACTTCAATAGCCTTTGCATATGTTGCATTTAGATCATTTGGGATAGGATGTGTCCTTACAAACATAGCAGTGAGATGATCTAAAGCCCCATAGTAGATTTCCCTTGGGTCTGCAATGAGATAAGGATGTCGTAACATTGTGTATGCGCGGTGAAACCTGTTGTTGAAAGAAGTGATTGGTTCATGTTCTCTCCTTTGGACCTCGACAAATTGTCTATACAATTCAGCTGGCGTGGTTGGTATACCAAACTTGGCAATAAATGCATCTTTCATTGCGTCCCAAGTCCTAATTGACCCTATAGGCAAATGAATGAACCAAAAGTACGCCTCTTCTCCTAATGAGTAGGAAAAAAGCCTACATGCTACATCTCCATATTTGATTTGTCTGTTACGAAGATGATCTTCGAACATCTTGATATGATCCTCCGCTGTACGATTGAAATCACTGACATTGAATTTGGAACAAAAGTGTTCTGGATTCTTTGGCATATCATGATAGACCGCAAATTCCAATGGTGAGGGATTGTTGATTAGCCACGTTGCGCCATTAAGTGCATGAGCAGGAGGAGGAGGAGGAGGAGCATGGTGTGCCATTGTACTCTTCGAGGCTTGGAAGTTCGTCGAGGGACTTGATGAACTAGCCTGGCCTTTTGTCTGAGAAATTGCTTGGATACTTGCTTGAATCGCCTCTTGTACTTGTTCTTGAAGAGACGGAGCTTGTGATGACTCAGGGGATTCCTCCAATCTTAGTTCAAATTCCTTGGGAGGATCTTCCCTCTTGACTCGCTTTGCCTTTGAAGTAAACTGAAGCTCACTTAGATTCTTGATACCTGGTGTTGACCTTAATAGTCTTTGATGTTTCTCGGGTGAGAAAGAACCAATGCGATCCAGCGTGAAGTCTTGCGAAGATTATTGTAGGTTCCTTTGATTGCAAAGCTCTCTAGCTGCGACTCTTCGGTGTTCTTCAGCCCTATCTTCTTCTTGTTCCAAGATGATTCTCACTCTGTTATACTCAGCTTCACTTCTCCTTACGTTCCACGCTAAGTGATTCAATCCCGAAACAATATCTTCTTGGATGTCGCCTATCTGCAAATTAGGTTGCACTACTTGATTCAACCCTTCATGTGGCAACACCATTGTGATTCATGATCATGCTTGAAATGTATTCTTCTTTTTTTGGGGGGGAAGTTTTCCGGATAGTACTGTTCCTTCGAATTATTTGGTTCAAAGAGAGCAAGCCCTCCTTCTAGCGCCAATTCTGTTGACGTGTATTTTATACACAATCATACACAGAATAAAATACCCAAGGGTACCTTATCCTCTCTTGAATAAAATCTCTAACTGCTGAAGATATCGCAAGAAGGATCAGTTAGGGTGACTTCAATGTTCTTTTAGGTAGGGTCTCTACGTGTGGATAAGCACCAGTGGTCGTTGTGATTGCTGTTTCATCAAGGGGTCTTACGCCAAATCCGAACTGCAGGAACAGGGTTTCCTAGTACTAACAAGCTCTCAAAAAAGATCAAAAGAGTGGGGCTTGCAAGAGATAAAGTATAATCTAATCCTAAGAATGACTCAATGTGGACGAGACTTGGCAAGATTCTACCAACTTCAATATTGCCATAAAGTAACAACTCAATTGAAATTGATGCGATCTTCTAAGGTAACAAATGATTTTTTCAATTCGTCAGGGATCATAGACACTACCACGAAGGCACATATCCAAGATACAACAATGATTGAAAGTTTAAGTGATTCAAGTTGATCCAGTTGACCACGCAAGGCGTTCCTACAATCAGCAAGAAGCTAGTGGTTTGGAAAGTGAATCTCACCGACGATCAAGTCCAACACTTTGTCCTTCAAATTAAAACACTACTTTGATTGAGAATGATTCAAGAAAACGAACAACCATGAAGATAACCACAAGAATTGCAATAAAACACCATAACTTCAATATTCTATTGATCTCAAAGCCATCATGAACAACAATTGTTTGAAATTCCTTCCTCAAAGCTCAATCTTGTTACAAAATACTTGCTTCTATCAAATTGCTAATCTCTAATCACTAATGCTGATATCTAATCTCTAGTTTCTAGTTCCAAAATGAAAAGAAATGAGGGTATATATAGCATCCTCAATTACAATGAACGGTCCAGATCAAAAAGAAGATCAATGGCCAAGATTATGACACCTAAACCCTAATTAGGGTTTATTACAAATAGCCCCCTTTTACTGAACAATATTAAATGCATAGCCAAATATTAAATTTGGCACGAAAATTTAGGAGACATAGACCAATGACAATTAAGGTGCCACATCATCTATAACAACCTCTCATCTAGAATCTTATTCCCTTTCCAATGCTCCTTTTTAGCATATGCAATGAATCTAGACACGATTCCTTCGATTTCAGCAATTGGAATCTCGGGAAGATTCTTCATTCGTTCTTCTAAGTGGATGACCTGATCAAATGCCTTGAGAAGAGCAGCGTCCCATTCAGGTTCAAGTTCCTTGGTCTTCTCAATCAGGAGCATGGTGGCAAACATCTGATCTCGTTGCTCATTTGTAATAACATTCTCATCTTTGCAAAAGATGACCTTGACTCTATATCCTCTAATTCTTGCAAATCCACATCTGTCTCAACTTCGATCCTCCTGCCAAGAATAGTACGTAGTACCTCAAACACTCTGTCTTGGATCGGGTGGATAACCTCCTCAACATGATTGCATCTAGTACTGATGTCCTCGAAGAGAACTTCCTTCATCTGGAGTAAAGTCGACCACTGAAGTAAACTATGAGGTCCTCCATCCATTATCTTTTCTTGCACTAGAACCTTCCTTGATGTTTGTCTGATTACTTGCAGGACAGGAATGATAACATCGTTAGTATGAGCAAAAGCAGCTACAGTTATCATCAAGTTGTGGATGACCTCAAGAACTTGAATAGCTCGGTGAATGGTCTGCATCATCCTTGTTGCAAATTCAATAGCAACTGTATGGGATTTGTCAATCCATGAGCTCATAAGCTGAACCAAACTCCTGACTCTCTCTGCCTCGCCAACTGATTCAAGGGGAAGTGCCTGTGTAGGAGATACTGCTGGATCCTGACGTCTCAAAGGCTGATTGAGATGGCTAAAGTAGCCTCTCCAAGCACTGACCTCTCGCTCAAGCTTCCTATTCTTTTCCATTTCCTCCCTAAGCTTGTCTTTAAGTGCCTCAAATGAATCAGTGGCATCATCTAACGTCTGCTCGGCTGTGGTTGGACCAAGCTCAAATGTCTCTACATCATATTCCTCTGGGAGGATCTCACCTTCATACTTGTCCACTGCCGGTGTAGCTATCTGCAATTTCCTGGATCCTGTCTCATCTCTGATCATCTTGGACATCTTAGTAGCCTTTCTCTTCTCTGTCATCTTTTGAGAATTTCCAACAAGGCTCTCTAAATCAATCACACTGTCCTCGTCTTCGATCACAATCACCCTTGTTAGTCTCTCTTTTAACCAATCTGGAATGGCAGATCTTGTTTCTCTAACCTGTATCTCATTGGGCAATGTTTCTTCTTCTCTGAGAGGAGACGTTACTTCATTATCTTCCTTATCTTCATGTAGCTCATTAGCTTGGAGAGACCCACTTGGTGACCTTCGAGGTGCCTGTCCTTCTTTATCGTTCTGTACCATTGATTCCATAGACTCCTCTATCTCAAGTGTCCTCTTCTCAGGCCGAGAAGATGTGCCGGATGAACGATCTCGGTTGGCCTCTTGCTTCTTCTTGGAAGATTCTCTTTTCTCAGGTCTCTCTTTCCTCTTCGAGCCTCTTGGATGGGGATTGCCCTCACTTACACTTCGAAGGTTGCCTTCGCTTGCATTTCTGGGATTAGGATTACCCTCACTTACACTTGCTCCTCCTTCAACTGGTTTCTCTTCCAAAGTGAAAGTCATAGATATGCCTTGCTCTCTCAACTTCTGATGCTGCACATCAACCCATCTGCGAGTACAAGACAAGACTGGAGCCATCAAAGCATCTAGATCCACAACCTCGGGTTCGTTCCAATCTAGCCTCACTGATTTGCTTTCTCGATCATAAGATGATTGGAGATGTCTGCCACTGTCTTGAGCTTGGTCGGCCACTCTGTAAATCTTGCATTTCCTGATGAAGTCTAAAGGCAATCTAGAATGCATCTTTCTTTTCACTTCAAGGTCATCCAAGAGATTCATCACCAAGTCTTCAATCTGAAACTCATGCTTATATTTTCTTCCGACTGTCTCCTCTATATACCCATATGGATCAAAGCTCTCTCTCAAGGCAAAGAATGAAAATGAATATAAAGCTAACTCCCTCTCTGCATCATCCATGGCTAGAGCATTAGGACATACCTCAACTGAATTCCCTAATATGATAGGCACAGGAACTCCATTTCCATGTCTGTGTCTGAATGCTTTCACATAAGCTGCCAACTGTCTTGTTACCTCAAGTAACACTATTCTGTCTGTCGGATATCTTGGCAACATGTAGGGGGGTGAAGGACATCCATGAACTCTAATATATGTAAACTTCTGGAATTGGATAAACCATGCACCGAACCTCTTCACAAGCTCTTGTGCGTCCTGAGATAACCGGTTGTGAATCCCGCCTTGCAATATCCTGGTGATGTTCATCGTGAATGTATCATTGACTAACTTGTAGTTACTTCCTAGCGGATGATGCAAGTGAACATAGGAATCACAAACTCTGACCTCGCCAGGTCCTCTTCCAATCACTCCTCTGTGAGGTAGTCCTGCATACTCAAAGCTCCTGATCAAGGCATATATGATGTATGAACTCATGTGGAAAGACTTGGTAGCCTTCAATCTCCTTAACTGTACGTCCAAGCAATGGCTAATCATTCTAGCCCAATGGATTGTTCCTTTTCCTTGAACTATCACTTGGATGAAGTAGAACGTCCACTTCTCAAAATAGAAGGCTTGAGGAGCCCCTGTAACTCGGTTGAGTAGTGT
Organism: Cryptomeria japonica; assembly: GCF_030272615.1. Lineage (NCBI taxonomy): Eukaryota > Viridiplantae > Streptophyta > Pinopsida > Cupressales > Cupressaceae > Cryptomeria > Cryptomeria japonica. The sequence continues at coordinate 548,634,804 of NC_081405.1, forward strand.
TATCAAATCTCTGTACTCCTCCTGGAAGTCGATCCTATGTTGTGTGTTCGGAATCTTGCTCAGGCGAGGACGACTCTTGAGTAACCAATTCTTGTTGATGACGCTTAGGCAAGTGTCTGGATCATCTTCGTACAAGGACCTGGCTCCTTCTATGCTTTTATAAATATATCTTTATGTTCTGGCAAGTGAAGAGCTTCACTGATAGCTTCCTCCGAAAGATAAGCAAAAGTGTCCCCTTCCTTGGACACTATCGATCTGGACTGTGGATCATAATGGCGAGCACACTCGATCATCAACTCATGGCACTGGATTGCTGGAGGGAAGCCGGCCGTCTTGATAATGCCACTTTCAATTATTCTCCTGGCGACAAGTGATGGCTTGCCAATGTAAGGGACCTCTCGAAACTTCTTCACACTGAAGTTTCCCAAGTTGGTATCTCCAATGTTGCTCCACTTCGACACGATCTTTGTCTCCAATTCTTCGTTCTTCTGATCTTCCTTCATGAGAGCTGGACGACTGGTGGATGCTCCCGCCTTTGGGGTCGCCATTGCAACACCTACACAACATTTCATAATAAGAAATAGATTTTGCAATGTATAAACATAGATTAGATTAGAGATTGAATTTAGGAAACTTCATGATAAGTCCTTGAGTTATCATTTCCTAAACACGATTGAGCTACTGGAAATTCGAAATTTAAGATATGACGATCAAGATTCAAAAAAAAAAATTAGACAAAAGAAGACTTCGCCATACCTCACTTGAGAGCTAACTCTAAAAAGGCAAAATAAGGAAATCGCTTAGGCAAAAAAAAATCGAAATTTGAAGTATCAATGCGATCCTCCTCTAGCAAAGGCGCCTTCCTTGTCAACTTCGCCAACTTTTGGGGTCTTCAACGTCTTGATGGCAAATTCGCTCCACTTGAACACAAACCAAGTTCGCACTCCCCTTCGAATGGAAATTTCGCACCTCTCCTTGATGAAATTCGCACCTTGTAATTGTCTTCTCCAAATCGCATGCAAAGGATGATTGAATGATGTTTTAAAATGCCATATCACACCCCCTTTATATAAGCCCTTACCTCCTTAATTACCTCAAGGCCGACTTTTGGAAATAAGGCAAAATAAAAACAAAATTTTAAATAAAAATCAAGGCCGACTTTTTTAAAATATGGAAAATAAAACCCAAGCGCCCCAATTTATTTATTTAAAATAATAATTAATTAATTTAATGCCTTCGTATTTAATAGTTTCGATTTTTAAAGGCGAAATTAATTAATTAAATGTCTTGTGCGCACTTATTAAATGCCAATTTTAATTAAAAATATCAAGGTTTATCGAAATTTAGCATTTAATGCAATTTGAAAATGATTGGCGCCAAACACGTGAGAGATGAAAAGGAAACAAACCATATCGCTCTGGTCCCTGGGAGAGGGACAGGAGCGATCTAGCATTTTGCTCTTGAATTTCTCGCCTTTTACGTTCAAAACCACTTCCTCTACGTTGAAACTGGCATCTTCATTGGGAATCTTGAATTTGATCGATTCAATGTTGTAGATGAATGCCTCTTAAGATCATTATCGCCCTGGTCCTTGACTGGAGGACAGGAGCGATCTTGTGTTTACTCCTTGGTCTTCGCCTCCTTAATCACTAATTTATATCACAAGGCAAGTAACAACTTTATTCTTTCATTCCACGCAAACTTACTTGTCCTTTACAAGGCAATTTTGATGTTCAAGTGAATATCGCCCTGGTCCCTTGGTGAGGGACAGGAGCGAACTTTGAATTCTAGCTCAAATTTGTCATCTTTTAACCTTAACTCCTTGTTCATCACCTTTCAAATGACATTTCGGATCTTGTGTAACCTCGCTTTGATGTGATCTAGGAGGAAAAATGATTGATTTTATGAATATCGCCCTGGTCCTTGACTGAAGGACAGGAGCGATTTTGCTTCTTTGCTCAAGTTAGTCACTTTTTGAGGTTTGGTCATTTTTCACGTCAAAAAGTGACTAACTTGAGCAAAGAAGCAAAATCGCTCCTGTCCTTCAGTCAAGGACCAGGGCGATATTCATAAAATCAATCATTTTTCCTCCTAGATCACATCAAAGCGAGGTTACACAAGATCCGAAATGTCATTTGAAAGGTGATGAACAAGGAGTTAAGGTTAAAAGATGACAAATTTGAGCTAGAATTCAAAGTTCGCTCCTGTCCCTCACCAAGGGACCAGGGCGATATTCACTTGAACATCAAAATTGCCTTGTAAAGGACAAGTAAGTTTGCGTGGAATGAAAGAATAAAGTTGTTACTTGCCTTGTGATATAAATTAGTGATTAAGGAGGCGAAGACCAAGGAGTAAACGCAAGATCGCTCCTATCCTCCAGTCAAGGACCAGGGCGATACTGATCTTAAGAGGCATTCATCTACAACATTGAATCAATCAAATTCAAGATTCGCAATGAAGATGCCAGTTTCAACGTAGAGGAAGTGGTTTTGAACGTAAAAGGCGAGAAATTCAAGAGCAAAATGCTGGATCGCTCCTGTCCCTCTCCCAGGGACCAGAGTGATATGGTTTGTTTCCTTTTCATCTCTCACGTGTTTGGCGCCAATCATTTTCAAATTGCATTAAATGCTAAATTTCGATAAACCTTGATATTTTTAATTAAAATTGGCATTTAATAAGTGCGCACAAGACATTTAATTAATTAATTTCGCCTTTAAAAATCGAAACTATTAAATACGAAGGCATTAAATTAATTAATTATTATTTTAAATAAATAAATTGGGGCGCTTGGGTTTTATTTTCCATATTTTAAAAAAGTCGGCCTTGATTTTTATTTAAAATTTTGTTTTTATTTTGCCTTATTTCCAAAAGTCGGCCTTGAGGTAATTAAGGAGGTAAGGGCTTATATAAAGGGGGTGTGATATGGCATTTTAAAACATCATTCAATCATCCTTTGCATGCGATTTGGAGAAGACAATTACAAGGTGCGAATTTCATCAAGGAGAGGTGCGAAATTTCCATTCGAAGGGGAGTGCGAACTTGGTTTGTGTTCAAGTGGAGCGAATTTGCCATCAAGACGTTGAAGACCCCAAAAGTTGGCGAAGTTGACAAGGAAGGCGCCTTTGCTAGAGGAGGATCGCATTGATACTTCAAATTTCGATTTTTTTTTGCCTAAGCGATTTCCTTATTTTGCCTTTTTAGAGTTAGCTCTCAAGTGAGGTATGGCGAAGTCTTCTTTTGTCTAATTTTTTTTTTTGAATCTTGATCGTCATATCTTAAATTTCGAATTTCCAGTAGCTCAATCGTGTTTAGGAAATGATAACTCAAGGACTTATCATGAAGTTTCCTAAATTCAATCTCTAATCTAATCTATGTTTATACATTGCAAAATCTATTTCTTATTATGAAATGTTGTGTAGGTGTTGCAATGGCGACCCCAAAGGCGGGAGCATCCACCAGTCGTCCAGCTCTCATGAAGGAAGATCAGAAGAACGAAGAATTGGAGACAAAGATCGTGTCGAAGTGGAGCAACATTGGAGATACCAACTTGGGAAACTTCAGTGTGAAGAAGTTTCGAGAGGTCCCTTACATTGGCAAGCCATCACTTGTCGCCAGGAGAATAATTGAAAGTGGCATTATCAAGACGGCCGGCTTCCCTCCAGCAATCCAGTGCCATGAGTTGATGATCGAGTGTGCTCGCCATTATGATCCACAGTCCAGATCGATAGTGTCCAAGGAAGGGGACACTTTTGCTTATCTTTCGGAGGAAGCTATCAGTGAAGCTCTTCACTTGCCAGAACATAAAGATATATTTATAAAAGCATAGAAGGAGCCAGGTCCTTGTACGAAGATGATCCAGACACTTGCCTAAGCGTCATCAACAAGAATTGGTTACTCAAGAGTCGTCCTCGCCTGAGCAAGATTCCGAACACACAACATAGGATCGACTTCCAGGAGGAGTACAGAGATTTGATAACACTACTCAACCGAGTTACAGGGGCTCCTCAAGCCTTCTATTTTGAGAAGTGGACGTTCTACTTCATCCAAGTGATAGTTCAAGGAAAAGGAACAATCCATTGGGCTAGAATGATTAGCCATTGCTTGGACGTACAGTTAAGGAGATTGAAGGCTACCAAGTCTTTCCACATGAGTTCATACATCATATATGCCTTGATCAGGAGCTTTGAGTATGCAGGACTACCTCACAGAGGAGTGATTGGAAGAGGACCTGGCGAGGTCAGAGTTTGTGATTCCTATGTTCACTTGCATCATCCGCTAGGAAGTAACTACAAGTTAGTCAATGATACATTCACGATGAACATCACCAGGATATTGCAAGGCGGGATTCACAACCGGTTATCTCAGGACGCACAAGAGCTTGTGAAGAGGTTCGGTGCATGGTTTATCCAATTCCAGAAGTTTACATATATTAGAGTTCATGGATGTCCTTCACCCCCCTACATGTTGCCAAGATATCCGACAGACAGAATAGTGTTACTTGAGGTAACAAGACAGTTGGCAGCTTATGTGAAAGCATTCAGACACAGACATGGAAATGGAGTTCCTGTGCCTATCATATTAGGGAATTCAGTTGAGGTATGTCCTAATGCTCTAGCCATGGATGATGCAGAGAGGGAGTTAGCTTTATATTCATTTTCATTCTTTGCCTTGAGAGAGAGCTTTGATCCATATGGGTATATAGAGGAGACAGTCGGAAGAAAATATAAGCATGAGTTTCAGATTGAAGACTTGGTGATGAATCTCTTGGATGACCTTGAAGTGAAAAGAAAGATGCATTCTAGATTGCCTTTAGACTTCATCAGGAAATGCAAGATTTACAGAGTGGCCGACCAAGCTCAAGACAGTGGCAGACATCTCCAATCATCTTATGATCGAGAAAGCAAATCAGTGAGGCTAGATTGGAACGAACCCGAGGTTGTGGATCTAGATGCTTTGATGGCTCCAGTCTTGTCTTGTACTCGCAGATGGGTTGATGTGCAGCATCAGAAGTTGAGAGAGCAAGGCATATCTATGACTTTCACTTTGGAAGAGAAACCAGTTGAAGGAGGAGCAAGTGTAAGTGAGGGTAATCCTAATCCCAGAAATGCAAGCGAAGGCAACCTTCGAAGTGTAAGTGAGGGCAATCCCCATCCAAGAGGCTCGAAGAGGAAAGAGAGACCTGAGAAAAGAGAATCTTCCAAGAAGAAGCAAGAGGCCAACCGAGATCGTTCATCCGGCACATCTTCTCGGCCTGAGAAGAGGACACTTGAGATAGAGGAGTCTATGGAATCAATGGTACAGAACGATAAAGAAGGACAGGCACCTCGAAGGTCACCAAGTGGGTCTCTCCAAGCTAATGAGCTACATGAAGATAAGGAAGATAATGAAGTAACGTCTCCTCTCAGAGAAGAAGAAACATTGCCCAATGAGATACAGGTTAGAGAAACAAGATCTGCCATTCCAGATTGGTTAAAAGAGAGACTAACAAGGGTGATTGTGATCGAAGACGAGGACAGTGTGATTGATTTAGAGAGCCTTGTTGGAAATTCTCAAAAGATGACAGAGAAGAGAAAGGCTACTAAGATGTCCAAGATGATCAGAGATGAGACAGGATCCAGGAAATTGCAGATAGCTACACCGGCAGTGGACAAGTATGAAGGTGAGATCCTCCCAGAGGAATATGATGTAGAGACATTTGAGCTTGGTCCAACCACAGCCGAGCAGACGTTAGATGATGCCACTGATTCATTTGAGGCACTTAAAGACAAGCTTAGGGAGGAAATGGAAAAGAATAGGAAGCTTGAGCGAGAGGTCAGTGCTTGGAGAGGCTACTTTAGCCATCTCAATCAGCCTTTGAGACGTCAGGATCCAGCAGTATCTCCTACACAGGCACTTCCCCTTGAATCAGTTGGCGAGGCAGAGAGAGTCAGGAGTTTGGTTCAGCTTATGAGCTCATGGATTGACAAATCCCATACAGTTGCTATTGAATTTGCAACAAGGATGATGCAGACCATTCACCGAGCTATTCAAGTTCTTGAGGTCATCCACAACTTGATGATAACTGTAGCTGCTTTTGCTCATACTAACGATGTTATCATTCCTGTCCTGCAAGTAATCAGACAAACATCAAGGAAGGTTCTAGTGCAAGAAAAGATAATGGATGGAGGACCTCATAGTTTACTTCAGTGGTCGACTTTACTCCAGATGAAGGAAGTTCTCTTCGAGGACATCAGTACTAGATGCAATCATGTTGAGGAGGTTATCCACCCGATCCAAGACAGAGTGTTTGAGGTACTACGTACTATTCTTGGCAGGAGGATCGAAGTTGAGACAGATGTGGATTTGCAAGAATTAGAGGATATAGAGTCAAGGTCATCTTTTGCAAAGATGAGAATGTTATTACAAATGAGCAACGAGATCAGATGTTTGCCACCATGCTCCTGATTGAGAAGACCAAGGAACTTGAACCTGAATGGGACGCTGCTCTTCTCAAGGCATTTGATCAGGTCATCCACTTAGAAGAACGAATGAAGAATCTTCCCGAGATTCCAATTGCTGAAATCGAAGGAATCGTGTCTAGATTCATTGCATATGCTAAAAAGGAGCATTGGAAAGGGAATAAGATTCTAGATGAGAGGTTGTTATAGATGATGTGGCACCTTAATTGTCATTGGTCTATGTCTCCTAAATTTTCGTGCCAAATTTAATATTTGGCTATGCATTTAATATTGTTCAGTAAAAGGGGGCTATTTGTAATAAACCCTAATTAGGGTTTAGGTGTCATAATCTTGGCCATTGATCTTCTTTTTGATCTGGACCGTTCATTGTAATTGAGGATGCTATATATACCCTCATTTCTTTTCATTTTGGAACTAGAAACTAGAGATTAGATATCAGCATTAGTGATTAGAGATTAGCAATTTGATAGAAGCAAGTATTTTGTAACAAGATTGAGCTTTGAGGAAGGAATTTCAAACAATTGTTGTTCATGATGGCTTTGAGATCAATAGAATATTGAAGTTATGGTGTTTTATTGCAATTCTTGTGGTTATCTTCATGGTTGTTCGTTTTCTTGAATCATTCTCAATCAAAGTAGTGTTTTAATTTGAAGGACAAAGTGTTGGACTTGATCGTCGGTGAGATTCACTTTCCAAACCACTAGCTTCTTGCTGATTGTAGGAACGCCTTGCGTGGTCAACTGGATCAACTTGAATCACTTAAACTTTCAATCATTGTTGTATCTTGGATATGTGCCTTCGTGGTAGTGTCTATGATCCCTGACGAATTGAAAAAATCATTTGTTACCTTAGAAGATCGCATCAATTTCAATTGAGTTGTTACTTTATGGCAATATTGAAGTTGGTAGAATCTTGCCAAGTCTCGTCCACATTGAGTCATTCTTAGGATTAGATTATACTTTATCTCTTGCAAGCCCCACTCTTTTGATCTTTTTTGAGAGCTTGTTAGTACTAGGAAACCCTGTTCCTGCAGTTCGGATTTGGCGTAAGACCCCTTGATGAAACAGCAATCACAACGACCACTGGTGCTTATCCACACGTAGAGACCCTACCTAAAAGAACATTGAAGTCACCCTAACTGATCCTTCTTGCGATATCTTCAGCAGTTAGAGATTTTATTCAAGAGAGGATAAGGTACCCTTGGGTATTTTATTCTGTGTATGATTGTGTATAAAATACACGTCAACATTTACCTAGCTAAGAGGGAGTGTTAATGCATGATAGCCTCGGTAAGATAAATGATTGAATGAGAGATAAATGAAGTCCCTCATTCAAACATTTATTATCGTGAGGGGGCACAATCAAGTGATGTCTTGATCGGCCATGTCCAAAAGACATGGCCGGTCAAGGCATCGCTTGACTGTACGCAGCCCACTACATATACCAAATGAAATGTGTGAGAATGGACATTGAAATAAAAATGCTCCTCCTCTCCTGCAACATAAAAGAAGACAATCAGATTTATACAACAATTCAGTGATAGATAATACATAGAAGAAGATAAATTTTAATTCTTATCCACAAAATTAACATGTAACAACTATTGAACATTTGATCATTTATCTATTGATGAGAATACAGTTTATTCTTGTCCTATATTTTGTCTCTCTATTTTATACTTTTCATTGAGCTCTTGATCTTGGCAAGATCTCACACTGTCATAGTGGTGGTTTTTTTGGTCTCTGATCTGGGTTATTGCTGAGACTTTGATAATTTGATACTAAACAGATGGTTCCAATGTGTTTCTTTTTTATATTATTAATGATATATACTTAATTTTACCGATAAAAAAAAAAGTTAAAAATGAACCTTTGTTTTATTTAAAATGTTTTACAAGTTTCAAAATAACAAAGATAACAAATAGAACTTAAATCATCTCTATTCAGGAATGGTACAGTAATTTTAATTAAGGCCCATAACAAATTGAGCAGTTGCTGATTTGAATGCATGCAATTCGAAGTTCCTTATTTGTAATTAATATACCATACAAAAATTATTGTGAAAGCAATTGGACTGAGCCTGCGTATTTGCATTGAAAGCCTGCATATATTGATTGATTATTTCTTTTAAAGATTTCTGCCCGTGACACTATTTCTCCTTGCTCTACAAGGAAATCCCTAAGAGGCTAAGATCATGAGAATACCTCAACAAGTATTTTGATAAAATCAACTTTACAATATATGAGTCTTACTGTTTAAAATCTGCAGACGAATGACAGTTGAAAATTAATATCCTTCTAAATGAATGGACTCGAACTCCCAATTTTTTTTCTTTGGATGCCGATTCTTGCTGTTGCAGATTGATTGTTCAAAATGTTATGTTAATCCATTAAATAGAAAAAGGCTTTATTAGTACTTAAGTACGCTAGGGACACATCCTCTATGTTTTTTGACCTCGTCCCCTACTCGAAACATTTTAGGAATGCAAGGACAGTTATGAAAAGTAGAGTTACAAGAATTGATAGGACTCGCCTAGAGTTGGTGACTCCCAAGGTGAAAGGCACCAAACAAGTCTAGGAAATTTGGCAACCAAGTACTTGAACATCACTAAATTTTCTTATTTCTTCTTCAGGTAATTGTACTTCCTAAAATGTATTAATTTAATGGTTAAGATTTCTAATTTATGCTTTATTGAATCAATGAGTTTGTTTCTTTCTTAGGTGACAAAGTGTTCATCAAATCTATTGAGGGTTCAAGAAACACCAAAAATGTTGAGTTTGTTTCTTTCTTAGGTGACAAAGTGTTCATATAATCTATTTAGGGTTCAAGAAACACCAAAAATGTTGAATTCCTTTGTGAAGCTTTGGAAGGAAACTAGGTTGAGGTGAGTGAGGAGAATGTGGTGCAAGTAGTTATTAATAATGCAGCAAATCATGTTGTTGCAGGTAGGCTAATCATGGATAGGACTCCTCGTGCTCCTCATTGCCTTGACCTCATATTGGAGATCTTAGCAAGATTCCGTGGATCAAAGCTTGTGTGGAGATATTTGCAAATTTATGCATCATCATACATGGGTCCTCAACCTAATGAGGCAATTCATAGGGAATAAGTTGGCTCGTCCTGGAATAACCCTGTTTACAACCAATTTTATCACATTATAATCCTTGCTTCGAGCAAAGGGAGCTTTAAGGTGCATGTTAGAGGAGTGGACTTCCTCATTATATGCTAAGAGCAATGTGGGGGTTGATATGGCAAATTGGGTTTTTGATGAGCAAAGATTCTAGGTACTGATTGTAGAGATCATAGAGGTAATCTAATTTTACATTATATTTTTATTTTATTTGCTTATTCTGTTCACAATTATGTTAATGTCTAATTGTGAATGTTTCACAATAATTGCAGTTCACAAAAACCTTAAGTGGTTCTCCGATGAGTTGCTGGTGGGGAGAAGACCACAATGGGCTACATATATGAGGGCATGGTTAGGGCCAAGGAGGCCATTAGATCCATTTATGTGGGAGTTGAAGACAAGTATTGCCCCATTTGGGAAATCACTGATAGATGATGGCACCTCTAGCTTCACTTGCCCCTACACACATCTACTTATTTCTTCGATCTGGCATTCCACCCTAATTTCTAAATGGGCTCTAGCAGTCATATAGAGTGGATGATGCCTAATTATGGTGTTGTAACACAAATAGTAATCAAGATCGAGATCTTTAGACTTGCACAACGAGATCTCTTTGTATGAGATATATGCAAGGCAATTCGATTAACATTATAGCCAAGTAAATATCTATTAAGGGCATAATTTAAGTTTTAAAATTAAAACTTTTCCTTTTATATATTATTATTAAATATTCAAAATTAAAGTTGGACACTAAGATTGATTTTTTCCTTTTTCTCATCTGAAATGCATGGTGGGAAAGATTAAGTGCTAAGGTATCATATCTTCAAAGGGTTGCAGTTCAAGTGTTAAGCCAATCACGCAATGCTTTAGGTTGTCAATGTAGAGGTTGAATGATATTGTTTATGTTGATTACAACCTTCGCCTTTGCCACCGACAAATTTTGAATATCCATCACACCATTAGAGGTTGATCCATAATTAGATTGGATCATTGAGGCTAAGGATCTTGTCTTACGTGATGAGGCCCTTGATTGGGTTGACCAAGTGGATAATGAGGTAGAGGCAATAGCCATGGCAGAGGAGAAGGATAGAGCATGAGAAAACAACTTGGATGTTGGTGTGGGCATCACTCAGACACAAGCATATATCATGGCTACATCATCATTCAATATTATAGTAATATTGTAATCTTTAGCATGAAATGGTCATCTAGTTAGTTTTAGGAAGTTTCCTTTATGTCTTTCGTCATCTAGTTAGTTTTAGGAAGTTTCCTTTCTGTCTTTTGTCATCAGTTAGTTTTAGGAAGTTTCCTTTTTGTCTTTCATTCTTAATTGCTTCTTTTATAGAAACATCGTGTGTTGTCTCGTTAAAGGAGTTTTCATCTCCTTCATCATTCCATGGTATCAAAGCAGACGTGTTTGACGAATTTTTAATTTGTGGTTTCATTTCATGGAAATTATCTTCAAGTTTTTTTAAATGATTTTTATGAAAAATCATGATTTTTCCTTAATTTTTCATGAGAAATTTTCAAAAGATATTTTTATTAAAAATCATGGGTTTCTTCTCAAAATTGTTGAAGGGTTTTGCTAAGAATTGAGGGCTGGTATTTCCTGTAAATCGTGGTTCTTCCTAGAGAAAAATTGCAGGTTTTTTTACTTTGAAATTGCAGATTTCTTCTTGCAAATAAAATCACATAGGTGTATTGTGAAATCGCACAAGTTGAAATTGTGTGGGTTTTGTTTAAAAATTGCACGACCTTTCTATAAATCACAAGGCATGAGGGTTTTTTCTCTGTGCGATGGGATTCAAAGGTGTTTGCTTTGCATCACGGGTTCGTGGGTTTTTGTTTTGTTCTTGGTCACGGCACCTTCATTTCTCGACTTTGTTTCTGCAAATCGCAGCTTCACATTTACAACTGTTTTTCCTGCGATGGGTTTTTGTATGATTTTTTTCCAAAAAAATGGTGGGGGTTTTTGGCATGATTTTTCCTAATAATCGTGGTCTTCTATTTTTGATGACTTTCTGTGAATTGTGGAATTTTACCATTTTTTCACAAAACAAAGAATTTTTACTTTTTTTTCACAAAATGAAGGTTTTTACCGATTTTTTCACAAAATCGAGTGTAAACATTGCATCGAGAGTTTGACGATTTTACCACAATCATGGTGGTGCCTTACAACAACTTTTTTTGACAATTTTTGGGCAATCATAGGTTTCAATGTTTTGCTGATTTTTTATCAACAAAAATCATTTTTCTTTTTTTTTTTTTTGAGAAATTGATCTCGAATTCCATATCTCTGGATAACAAGAGGGATGGCTTAGTTACCCAACATCATGTTGGAAGGCACTCAAAGGTTCAACGACAAGTGATAAATTTGGTCATATGAAGAAGTTTTGAAGAAAGCAATTGGTTGATCAAAAGTCCACCCAAGGAGGGTCTTTGCAACAAGTTCATGGTGCAAAGCGTTCTGCAGAGGAGTCAAATTTCTATGCATTCATAACCAAATGACTTGCAGACTATGTTAAGTCTTCAATAGGGTATTTATTAAAATGACCATTAAGGGAGGGTACTAAAGTAATATTGTAGTATTTAGCGTGTAATGGTCTAGTTAGTTTTAAGAAGTTTCCTTTCTATCTTTCACTCTCAATCATTTCTTTTATAGAAACATCGCTTGTACTCTTTTTTTAAGGAGTTTTCATCTCCTTTGTAAATAATGAATAATCATTTCATCCAAGACTTATCTTAGACACCCATGCAAAAGGGTCAAGTGATGTAGGCTCCTATGAGCCATAGACTTCTAGCTTTTGTTTTGATATTTCTTTGCAACTTTTGATGCCATGGATTTTATATTCCATGAGTTTTTTGTATATTTGACAATATTTATATATTTGATGTATTATTCCTTCAACTAAGTTTTTCTTTTATAATTTTGTGATCAATGTAGCTTCTATTTAATGAGGTTATTGTGTCTTTAAGTTTTATTTAACTCCCACCACTAATTCCTCCCACCTGAGAAGTTCATCTTGCATGGCTAATGAGGAGGTAGGATTAAGTGTCACCGGGAAGGCGAGATAATTCAACTATGTTTTTCTTTTATAATTTTGTGATCAATGTAGCTTCTATTTAATGAGGTTATTGTGTCTTTAAGTTTTATTTAACTCCCACCACTAATTCCTCCCACGTGAGAAGTTCATCTCGCCTGGCTAATGAGGAGGTGGGATTAAGTGCCACCGAGGAAGGCAAGATATATAATATTACCTCGGCCTACTCAATCTTGTTGGGGTGTATCGGCAAGAATTGCAGGTGCTAAGTACATGATTACAAATTGTTATGACACTATTAGAATAGTTCACCTACTACCTTGCAAAGAGTGCAATATTAAAGAGTGGATGAAACAAGTTTTAAATCCTTAAAAGTCTCTAAATTTCTTGTGTTTTTCAATTTGTAAAGTTTGGTGTGAGTCTAGGCACCGAATCTGAGTCTGAGTCAAAAATCAGCTTGTCGAGTCTGAAGTGAGTTTGAGTCTTGTAACACTAATGAAACATCATCCATCATACCCTATACTCAAAAAATGTCAAAAATGTCCTTGGTAGAGTAAAGAAAAAAATTGGAAATGCCAAGGGCTCACCAAGGGAGATCTAGATGTCCCCTAGTTGACCGTAATGGCCCAAACATTTTTAAAAAGCATTTATGAAAAGAAACTGTAAAAAAATGAGAAAAAAAAGGAAGGTTTCACATAGGCAAGGCCTTAGCGAAGTCGAATATCTTCAATTTTAGGATTATTCTATTAGAGGTGACCATGGATAAGCAGACGATCAACACTAGTGTCCATTGGCTAAGGGAATTTTGTGGACTAAGTTTGGGGGCATTATTGTCAGACATTTTGTCATTGATGTCAAGTGGTTTTTGTCAAGCCTAGGTTTTTCAAGCTGGAGGATTGCTCAGAGTATTATTGGACTGAGTTTGAAGTCCTTTTCGAGCTACTGTTTATTCATTAGATTTTCTCAATTTTGGTTGAGCTGCTTGACCTGCTTGACATGCTTGAACTAATTGCCCTGCTTCGGCTCCTTGCCTGCCTGCTCCAGCTGTTTGCTTGGGTGGTTGAGGTGCCTAGTTGGCTGCTTGAGGTGTCTGGCTGTCAGATTCAGCTAGGTGTTTGCTTACTTGTCTTTTTATCAGTTGCTTAGTCATACCTTGTGCCACATCATTTTTTTATTTGTCAAACAAGTTGATCAAAATGTAAAGATTTTGAAAAATGTGGGACCCGGTTTTTTTCAGTGAGCTTATTTTCTTTTAGCGGTGAAAGGAGACTCCAAATTTAACCTTGACAACATGTGCTCCATTCTCTTTTGGTGACTCGCCAAAGTTTTTAAAATTTTGTTCAAAGTCTTTAATTTGGGAGTCGGCAATATTTTTTCCACCAAAGTTCGTGGGTAATTACTTCTGCAGAGGTCGTTTTGTTTAAGTTTAGGAATTTGTGGCTGTAACTAAATCGTGAAAGGAAGACGGCTACACCTGTTACTATTTTTGTGCCTTGTGTCATTTTTAAACAAAATTCCTTCTAGAATGGATATATTCATTCTCTGCTGTGTGTGGAGTGCATAGTGGAATTCTGAAAGTGTGCTTTTTTTGGCAGATGTTTTATTATGCCGAGAGGCATCTACAATGACATACAAATATCCGTAAACAAAAAATTGATTTTGAATAAATTTGACGTGTAGATGACAGGTAAATACAGGCATGTTTCAGTTTCTCTATAACTGTTATTTTATTATTCTGAATAAAATAGAATCATTGCCACTTGTCTCTAAGTATATGAAACTGTTACATCTTTACTGAGAGTGAAAGAGTGCAGCATTATTTAGCTCCATGTCCTTGACAACTAATAAACATTTATGTGATATCTCTCGGCATTATTTTATATATATTTTTTTAAAATATAAGTAGACTAGTTTTAAAAGTTTGTGGTCTCCAAAATTGGTGGTCTGGCAACGATTGTGGTATGCTATTATTGGAGGCGTTTTTATTAATTCTGGGCAGCAGTCAGCAAATGAATAGAGAGGAGCCTTTCAGCAGAAAAGACATAATGAGTGATTGAAAGTGTGGAAGTTTCTCTTGCTCTCGGAAATTATTTTCTGAAAAATCACGCATTCTTTATGTGGTTTTCGGTGTTGAATAAAGACTTGAGCTTCGTATGAGTGTTTTTTAAGAAAAGTTTGCGGGGATTTGATGCGGATATTTCTTTAGAGCTGAAGTTAATAATGTTTTTCGATCGTCTTTGGTGATGATTATTAACTGAGGTGTGGTCAAAAATGTATGGACTGGACAATAATTTTGGTGTGTGGCTGTGCAAATTGGCTGTGGCTGAAGGTTTGACGTGGTGTGTTGAAGTCAGTGTGTTGTGTGCCTTGGTGGCATGCATGATTCAGAATTTTGTCTATCTTTACGAGTTTGCGGAGATAAAAATTTAAAAATCAAGACTGTATGTTGCTTTTGTATAAGTGGTGTCTGTGAACAGTGGAAAAATCTAGTCCATGTACACCTTTTGAAGAGAATATACTTCTGTGTATTGAGCCCTTCATTATAGATGATACAACAGAGAGTCGAATGGACAGAAGTATGCTGAAGTAATTTCTTATCATGACATCCATGTCTAAGAGAGTTGGTGCTCTCTAAAGTGTCTGTATGGTCATCATTCTCAGTTGGTGCTGAGTGGAGGGTTGGTGCCCTCCTAATGTCTTGTAATCTGGGTTGGTGCCCACATTAATAATTTGATGAGATTAGTGTGCCGTGGTTTTTTACCCGAGAGGGTTTTCCACGAGAAAAATTTATGTGTCTGTCCTTGTGTTTAGCTCACATTTTTGCTTTTACTTTTCAAGTGGATTCAAGTTTTGTTAAGAGTATTTCAAATTCTCCAATACTGATTCACCCCCCCTCTCGGTATTGGCTGTGCGCTCTTCAATTATAGCCAGGGGAAAGTTTTGCAGTGTGCAGATCCCAAATTGGAGGGTTTGATTATGTTGTAAAGAGGATAATAAGAGTTGACTTTGGGTCTAGCATGCTCATATCTTGATCCAAATATACCCTTCTATTAAACAAGTCATTCAAGTGCTCATAACCCTTAATAAAGAGCTGCCTACCACCAAGCTACCAACACGACACGTCTATTTTGGCTCCAAAACGACAGTATGGATTGACTAACACGCATGTTAGTCGCGCGTTTTACACCATCAATTTTGCAATAAACAGCTGTGATTGACTAACACATCACTATCACGCTGTACAAAAGATCCGTTTTGGAGCCAGAATAGCTGCGGCCCTATCAACAAACCATGTTGTTTTTCCACAAATTGGAGAGGCCTATTCTCAGTCCATCTTGTCTCCAAATATGGGTGAAGCTGCACAATCTAGTCTCATTGGCAAAAGTAGCATGAGATCCATTACTTCTTCCACACTACAGTACAACAAAGAGATATGCATAGGTCACCATATTTTTTTGTCTTGTTTGCTCTCTTTTCATTTATCATGTCAGTTTATGTTGAACATTAGCTTTCCTCTTTTCGTTTCATTGATAACACAGGGCTTTTATTTTTCTAGTCCAGCATGTGTTATCTTATTGTTTACTAATTTCCATATGTGCATTTTATGAACATTAGGCAATTCCAAAAATATATTTGCCCTTTCATTTTGTTGTATGTGCACATTGATGACGAAAATGCAAATATGATTAGACATTGAAACCTTGATAATTGTATACATGAATTCTCAATTCAGCACTAATGTTTCATAATATGGTTATAAAATGAATAAGTTGAATGCCTTATGTAATGTCCTGTTCTAGAATTTCCATATATTTGCTTTAAATAAATAGCTCACATGCACAATAGGGGTTGCAATAATTAATTACAAATATTTTTTATAATTTTGATATATATTTCAGACTTTAAATTTATAATATTATTTTGAAAGTATAGAATTTATTTTGAATATCTGTTGTAATCCTTCTTAGTGCTTGCAGCTATTTCCTTTGTATAAATGTCTTGAAATATTCTTGCTAAAGTTATGGGTTTTCGTCCACTAACTTGATGAAGAAATTAAGGGTTTTTGTCCTTGAATTTCTGACCTATGAGGGATTTCGTCCTCAAGATTGCTAAATCGTTGATTCATACTCAATGAAGGAAAAATAAATAATTATATCTACTGAATTGCCCTTCCTTCCCCTTGATTTATCTTCTTATATACCCTTTTTGCTCCAATAGTCATTACCTTTCATATGCTACCCCTTGTATATTAGTTAATTATAATTTTTTCTGTTGTTTTTGTTTTTAAAGCAAATCATTGGGCTGGAATTAAATCCCACGATGTTGTTGCCATCCTTCATAGTTAAATATTAAAATGTCTGAATTTTCTATCGGTACCTACAATGTTCATTTTATGGCCAATGTTAGGGGTAAATAACTTATGTTAGTAAGAATAATAATCATAATTGTGTTTATGTTGTGTTTATGTTTATGTTGTGTTTATGGTTATGTTGCATCGCCGAGAGGTTCCCGTCGGGTAGTTAGGAGTTGGTGAAGGTTGGCAACTTGGCCAACCGTCGGGTCTATATATTGTTTGGATGGAACCTCGGCAGGGGAGATTATGTATGGACATTCTGGACATTGGAATAAAGATATAACTCTTTTGGTCTAGCTAGTATCATTGTCATTTATGCTGTGATGTATGATTGTTCTGTTACATGAATATTTGGCACGTGTGGAAAACACTGTGTTATCTATTCATTCACCAACCATACATTTAGGACTAAACATTTTGGCGCCGTTGCCTGAACGAACCTGGAGATAACTATGGCGGCAGGCTGAAGCAACTAATGGGTCAGCCATTTAACCAACAATTAATTGTCGTGGACAGCGACATGCACGAAGAGAGTAACGTGGAAGAGGAATGAGAGGATCAGTTGACGACAGACTTGGTGGAGTTGTGGGACGTGTCGGTCACGCAGTACGTGCAGCGAAAGGCTCAAGAGAGAGTCGTCTCGGAAGGCACGGTACGTGGTGAACTCACCGTCAGCACCCCCGTCTTTGACCTGCTCGAAAGTATTCTAAGGTTACTCGCCAGAAATCTGATTGCACTCCAAGACCGAAGGGAGGAGACTACAAAGGAACTTTGGCGGCAACAAGTCCTCTGACGGTACGAGGAGCAGAGTCGTAGGGAGGAAGAGGAGAGGGAGGCTAGTCGGCGCCGTACCTCTGGCACTTGATGCCCCTACGGCCAAACAAAAACAAACGTACCACTACCACCGAAGGAGTAAACGAGGGAACTGTACGGATATCTCTCCGCATAAAAGAACAGGCCGAAAGGAGACGGTGGCTAAGGGAGGTTGCCGACTCGAAGAGTCCGGAGAAACACCACTCCAGTCAGGACCGGAGAAAACTATCATTAAGGAGATGTTACAGACCACAATACCCGTACGAGTATCCGACCTTCTACAGACCATGCCACAGTTGAGGATGGCCCTGACGAATGCAGTCGGTGACACCATCATCGGCCAGGACCACCGGACGATGACAGAACCACATAGTACGGCTCCGGTGAAGGAACATGGTATGGACGCCATGGACCCTATGCTACTCACAGTAAGCATTGGACGGAAACCTGCCATAGTCGAGATGGATATAATGGGACAAAAGCTCACAAACACCATTATGGATAGTGGGTCTGGAGTCAACGTATTACCAGAGGAAACATGGAGAAGCCTTGGCAAGCCTACTCTCTGGCCACCAACATTCCATCTCGTCGGTGCAGACCAACACGGTATCAAACCTCTCGGTACACTCATAGCACAAAAGGTAGTGATCAGGACACAACAATTCATTCTAGATTTCGTAGTCATTCCACTACAAAGAAAAGCGTACGACGCCCTCCTGGGAAGGGGGTGGCTGATCATGGCTAGAGCCAATCATAATTGGAAGAAGAATACCCTCTCAATCGAAAAAGAAGACCATAAGTATGTGATTGACCTGAGGAATCAGTCAGTCAATGAAGAGCTCGCGTCGTCTGACTCCGACTCAAATGACTCAAATAGATGGGAGTGGGGTTCTGAAGGAGACAAAGGAGGGAAGGAACCCAACGAATGAGTGCTGGAACTGGATGGATGCTCTGAAGATGGAACTAGTTCGCTGGCTGAACTCTTCCATTGGCAGATGGAGGACTACGAGGTCTTCCACCCAAAGTGCCACATGCTGCAAATAAGCGAGATTGGGAATCAAGTGGCAGTATGGAAGAGCAGTCATTTCCCTCGAAATACAGTAGGTACCAAGAGGGAATGGCACGAGTGGATGACACACCAGCCCACCAGTTTGAATGAGACAAACCCATCAAGTACGAGGAAAGGGATGTGAAAAAAATCAATCTAGGCAAGGACGAGGACCCGCAGGTGATACTAGTAGGGGATGACTAGAACCCCGTACTGGATCACTCGTACAGCGTACGCCAGTCGAGGGAGTGTTTGAGTTATCTATACAATGTACGGTCGACAAAGAAGGGAGACTGGCAGTGTTTGAGTTATCTGTTCGGCATACGGTCGGCAAAGAAGGGAGACTGGCAGTGTTTGAGTTATCTGTTCGGCATACGGTCGGCAAAGAAGGGAGACTGGCATAGCCCGTACGGTGTACGACCTGCAAGGGGAGGAATACCGTACGGCGGAACATTGTACCCACAGGAAACTAAGTCGTATGATCTTGTACGACTACCAACGGATAAAGGAGAAAGACTGTACGGTCAGAAAATAGACATACCGTACGTGCAGGATATGTACAATCCCCTCCTTCGCGGCGTTCGTACACGCAAGGAGCAGTTGTATAAAAAGTTTGAGGGTATCTGTGCAGAGATTTGTGCCATCCATGTGGAGCTCAATGAAGAGTTGGCACAGGTTGAAGAGGTTGTATGACCAGGGAGCGGAAGTGCACGAGTTAATCTGTACGATGTAGAGTCAGCAGTTGGTCCAATGGTCCATACCAGTATGGCAGACCAGACAATGGCAGAGGAGCCCACACTAGGGAAAAACAAGGTCGTCGTACAGGGAGTTGGTACTAGTACGACATGTTCAAGTACTGGTATGACGAGCACTAGTATAGTACCAGCACGTATTGGTACTGTTCCAACAAGAACTAGTACGATTCCGGCAAGAACTGGTACGGTAATAGCAGGTACTGCTGTACTGGTACGCCAGGTGCTAGAACTGGTACGACGATCACTAGTACCAGGCCGGAAGGACAACTTCTGGCAGAACGAATTCATGTTTTTTTCAAGCTGGAACACAAGACATTCTACATGTGCCATCATGCTATCAACCTATTCCTAGACGCCATACGCCTGCAAGTACCACCAGAAATGTGGGGAACCTTCGAACCCCGCGGAAGGGTGGAACTGAATAAACCTACCATGTAATACTATACTCGCCTGGACACACTAGGTGACACCACGCAGCAAGCCAAAAGGAGAAGAAAGTTGGACACGTCCATAGAAGTCGAAGATGCCAGCAGCGCAGAGGATTCTGAGGAGGCAGAAGAGACTGAGCAGGAAAGTGGTGATAAGGGATTTCATATGGCGCCTCACACAGTTGTGAAGGATGAAGGGGAAGCAGAGTCGCAACAGCAGGAAGAGGAGGAAGAGGAGGATCAATACGGAAGGTTACGGGCACAATGGAAGAGTACGAAGGTAAAGTTCACACCTTCCAAATTATCTTCGGCACACTGGGTACCACAAGAAGCACTTACGGTCGCCAGCCCTGTGGGGGACGTACAACCAGTAGGGGTGTTGTTCTGAAAAATCAATGAAGGGGAACCACCAGCGCGACGGCGAGTATCATTACCACAAAAACCAGTACTTGTGTCAAAAACCACAGAGGGTACCAGTACGGTAGACCAGATAGTGGCATGGGAGGCCGTACCAGGAAAAGACACAATGGTCGAGCAAGGAATTGGTACGGCATATCCAGGTTCTGGTACAGAAGACATTGGTACGGTACCAGTAGGTACTAGTACAACATCAATTGGTACTGGTACAGTGTCAGTATGTATTGGTAAGGTTCCAACAGGTACTGGTACAACTTCAGCATGTACTGGTATGACTCCAACATGTACTGGTACAACATCTGCATGTACCGGTATGGTTCCAACATGTGCTAGTACGGCTCCAACGGGTACTAGTATGGTACCAGTAGGCACAAGTACAACAAGAACTGGTACGATACTAGCAGGTACTGGTGCGGCTCCAACAGGTATTGGTACGGCTCCAGCAAGTACTAGTACAGTACCAATAGGAACCGGTACGACAAGAACTTGTACGTGTACAAACAGGTACTAGTACGATGCCAGCAGGAACTGGTACTGTGCCAACAGGAACTGATACGATACCAGCAGGAACTAGTATGGTGCCAACATGTATTGGTACGACAGGAATTGGTATGGTGCCAACAGGAACTGGTACGATACCAACATGTACTGGTACGCCAGGTGCCAGTACAGTACCAGCGGAGAAAGATGAGGCAGGGGATGTGAGGTGCCAGTACGGTACCTCACAGATGGAGCAAAAAGATAAGAAACTGTTGGAAGCTGCCCACATGGTAAAGAAGGCACGAGAACGGTAGCTGCTAGCAGAAAAGAACCTAAGACTTCACACCGGACAGCAACTTTCTTCTCCGACCACTACAGGGACGCCTCCTCCCTCTTCTCGGTCCTAGTTTATGTTTTATATTTCAGCTCTTATTGTCTTAGTCGTCTGGAAGACAACTACGTTTTGGGGGGGCCTAATGTTAGGGGTAAATAACTTATGTTAGTGAGAATAATAATCATAATTGTGTTTATGTTGTGTTTATGGTTATGTTGCATCGCCGAGAGGTTCCCGTCGGGTAGTTGGGAGTTGGTGACGGTTGGCAACTTGGCCAACTGTCGGGTCTACATATTGTTTGGATGGAACCTCAGCAAGGGAGATTATGTATGGACATTCTGGACACTGGAATAAAGATATAACTCTTCTGGTCTAACTAGTATCATTGTCATTTATGCTGTGATATATGATTGTTTTGTTACATGAATATCTGGTACGTGTGGAAAACACTGTGTTATCTGTTCATTCACAACCATACATTTAGGACTAAACAGCCAGCAATGGAAATATATGGCACAAAATAAATTTAACCGGGAATCTTAAGTTTAGGTGGGGGCATCACAATCTACCCTACTCAAAATTGCTTGTCCTCAAGCAACCACAACTAGGATGCTAAAGAATTTCTTCTCCACTTGACATAATCTTTTTGGAGTTACCAAGATCCCAAATCAATCTTGGAAATACTGTGAATGTTTCTAATGATGTAGTGTATTTCATTATCTGTCTATTGGTTGCTAAGTCTGGTTGATATAGTTCCTTGACAAATATGTCTTTCTTGTCCTCAAAAACCCCTTGAGTCATATCCAACTCTACTAATTGTTCTATCCATACAACTACTAACATTCCCAGGGGTTTTTCTTTATGAAGAATCGTTTAATTATTCAACTTCTGGTACACTACCCTAATATTATTACAAGTTACAGAACTTGAACTAGAATATGTTTCTGTCTCTAATTTAAATTAAGGGTTATCCTAGTGGACAAATCTTGTTGCATCCATTTCAAACAGTGGATTATCTACAACACAGTGGAAATTTTGAAAATTATTCCTATAATTGGATGGCAAATCAATTTTTTGCTTAGAACACCCATATTGGCCTAATGCTGAACAATCATCTTCTAAATTCATGATTTCTAATTCCCTGTCAAAATCAATTTTCCCATCTTGCTTACCAATGTTAGTAACTATTGAAACTTTTTCTTCAATTTGTGCCCTTGATTAGTTTACTTCCTCATTTTTTACCCAATAAGTAAAAATGCTACCTTTTGTGACTTTCCCCACAAGAATTATGCATTCCTCACTAGAAAGATCTGTGTATAATCCTTAAAATTATGCCTGATTCTTGATTATAAATAACATGTGGATATAATGCTCTCCAAAGAGTTGCTTCTCAACTTTCCCCTCTGCAAGTCTTTCTTCACCCCCTCCCTCAAGCATAAGAAATTGTTCATCTTGCTCTAGTTGTTTATTCAGTGGTTTCCAATCCTGCAATTCATGGAACCATTCAAACTTTGTATCACAAATGGGTTTCACATTTTCTATTGGCTAATTATTGTGCAAACTTTTAGCATATTCATCAATACCAAGGGCCTTCAATCCTTAAGGATGGCATTTCACGTGTCCAATTACCACCTCTTGTTGATCTTCATTCTTGTCATCTATATCTTGCCCCTCATCTTCACAATACATATCCTTAGTAAAAGTAACTCCAAAGGGGCCATTATAGGGAAAGAGGTCGTCTGAAAATCCCTCTATGTTAATCCTTTTAAATTGTTTTGGCTACTTGTAAAATATCAACTTGATCATATGCCTTTACTATCACAGTTCCTACATTCCTGAAGTTACAAAATGCATATAGAGAGATGTAGAAGGTGCATTTGTAAAACCATTATCGGTAATAATGATATTGAACTTATTACAAATTTCATCCTTTATGTGTTTTGTATTTTCACTGGATCCCACACCATTATGTACCAACAATTTTGAGTTGTAAGATCCATGTATTCTTTACCACAAGTTGAATCATTTTTACCACATTTTGAATGTCTTCCATGATAGAAAACTTGGAACAGATCTATGCTAAGTTGCTGAATTGGGTATGGGAACGGAAACGGATATGTGGGTACAAAACATTGGTACAACAGAATTTTTTTGGGGAGTTGGGTATGTTTCTGGTACGTTCATACAAAAATAATACACACACACACATACATGTATACATATAAATGATATATATATACACATGCATACATACATACATACATACATATATAGCTAAAAAATAGAATTAAGTTTATAATGTCATAGACCAATACATATGTTAAACAAAACTATTAAAAATTTCAAATTTTGCAACATAACATACTAATTTAAATTCAGTTTATCTCATGATAGATAAGTTCTGAGTTTGCTAATCAGAACTGTAGGTCTTAAGGATATCAAAAAGATCAAACTAGAATCACTAAACATTTTGGCATCAAAAAACATGAACCCCAGACACACCCACAGGAGTTTTGTTTCAGAATCTGATTCTGGTATGTTTCATACCCAAAATCGCCCAAAAAATCCCATGATTAAGCAACTTAGGATCCATGCTATCATTCCTATAACCAGAGCTGAAACTATAAGGCTGAATTTGGAGCTTTTGAGGAACTTACTTTGTCACAATCATCATAGTGACTTAGGATTTCAGCACTAGAATTAACTATGACATCATCCACAACTGCATGCTCCTCAACTTGGGTTCTACGAAAATCAACTATATGCAGTAATAGTTCACCTTTTGGTCGATTGAAGGATAGTTCTTGATTTGCCACATCTTCTTCTATCCTGGTCAATTCACACCTAACAAGTGATGCCCTTTCTCCAACTTGCATGTTGGTCCTTTCTTGTAGATCTAGTTCTGGCCCTTCTTAATTGGTTCTACTGACTTCGTACAATTCTAATTCCGAATTGAACTTCGTTTCTCCTATCAAAATTGTCTTTTTTAGATCTTGTTCCTTGATCTCCTCCTTAGTTATTTTCCTTATGTATTCATATAGGTTTCTTTTGTCAGGATATTGGTACCTAAGTGCCTCCATATACTCATCAAAGGGAATACAAGCTTTAAAATCTTCTAAGAACCTTTGGTAATTGCAATAAATTTGGGGGCCTTAAGTTTCTAAAATATCTCTTAAATAGGATCCATGTCCTCTTCTTTTTGTAAGAGCCTTGGTTGAAAAATATTGTATTGGGCCTCAATAGAACCTTTCATCTCTAACTTCCTTAAGACTTTAAAGTCTCTGTGACTGGAATGCATCCAACACATTAGCTTTGCCCTGATAAGCTGGCAGGATCACTGCTCTGATAGCAATTGTAATGTCTCGTTCTAGAATTTCCTTGTTTGCTTTGAATAAAAATCCCACACCCACAATAGGGCTTGCAATAATTAATTACAAATATTATTTTATCATTTAAAAATTTATAATATTATTTTGAAAGTATTAAATTTGTGTTGAATATCTGCTGTAATCCTTCTTATACTTTGCAGCTATTTCCTTTGTACAAATGTCTTGAAGTTGAAATATTCTTGCTAGACTTAGGGGTTTTCGTCTACTAACTTGATGAAGAAATTAAGGGTTTTCATCCTTGAATTTCTGATCTACGAGGGGTTTCGTCCTCAACATTGCTGAATGATTAATTCAAAAAACCATGAAGGAAAAAAGAATTATTATATCTGCTGAATTGCCCTTCCTTCCCCTTGATTTATCTTCTTATATACCCCTTTAACTCTAATGGTCATAATCCTTAATATGCTACCCCTTGCTTATTAGTTAATTATAATATAATCTTTTGTTTTTGTTTTTAAAGCAATCGCTGGGTTGGGAATAAATCCCACAACCTTGTTGTCATCCTTCACAGTTAAATATTAAAATGTCTGAATTTTCTATTGCTGCCAGCTTATGACCCGCAAAGGTGGGGGCATCACAACTTATCATATGAATATTTGAAATTTTACAGCACACCTTATCATATTAATAATTGAAATTTCCTACATTTTTTAATTTTCTTCTTTTAAAAAAATTTGTTAACCCCTGAAAAATGGCCTCCCAGAAATACTGTCCTGGAAACATATCACAAATCCCCTACTGTCCACATCCCAAAAACTTGGTGGACTATAACTTATTACTATTAAGAATTAAGCTAAAGGTTTTTAATTAATAGAAATAGCAAGCAAAAGTAGAGTTTCAAAGTTCCCCTATCTAAGACGCATTATTACAAAGAAACTAGATGGTAATTGTAAAGTGACCTGTACCTGGAGGCACATGGGAGGAAAATATGGCTTAGAAAAGGCAAGAGTTTACAGTGATTGTGGTCATCTATGCATATGATAGTAGGAGTCTATTTCCAACCATGATAGAGTGCCCTAGACAAACAAAGAGATAGAGGGTTTTAAAATAGAATGGAACCAACACACAAGCATATGCCACAAGTAAATAAATTATAATTTTCAAAGCATCACAAGAGCAACGCCAACTTCAAGATAAGGAGATATTTAAAGCACATAGCAACTAATCATGTCACTATCTTAGAAGGGAAATTTTTTTTGGCAGATTCTAAGACAACAACCTAGAGGTTTGAACTCCAATGCTTTATTCCAAATCAGCAAAGTTTTTGGTCGATGGGATGCTTCATAGACCTTTCTTGGCTCATATATGTTTTCCATTTGATAGATTAAAGAAGCGTTCAACACACCCACACACAAGAAGAAAAGGTTTTGGCATGGAACATAACTAAGATTTCATGCAAAAGGTTATGGCACATGTAATATTATTGCTACTAAGAAATCAGCACAATGATAACACAATAAAGCACCAGCATCCTCAAATCCTGCACATGCAACATTAAACAAAGCTAGTACCCATGAAGAGGATATTATTTCACAAAGCCTCATACAGCAAACTGCAGAGTTGTACCTCAATTTTTCCTTCTTAGCAGCCAAATTTCTTGGCGCATAGAGTATTTCATAAGCTTTGTTGGATTACAACTGCTATGAATATGGAATTTTTAGTGGATATAATGCAATGAGATAAGGCATTCACTTGGAACTGAATAGAAGCTTGTACTTAAGAAATAACCTAAAATTATAACCACAGGGCAAAGGGATACATACACAAAGCATGCACAGGAATCACAAGAGACATCAGTACTGTAGAAGCAGAGGTCACTCCAAAGCTCCTAACATGAAAATTGAAAACCAAAGTACTTGCAACTAAGTGCATGCTTCTATACTGGCAAAGCTCTCAGTGTGCAGAATGATCTATACAAAAATAGATCATGTACTGTAATCATACAAGTATGAATCATAGAACACCACAGAAAAATAATTCTCAATGAATGAGAATTCATTATTTTAAATTGTTTTACTTCCTCTCTGTACATGTAGAAAATTGACACTCAAGATTCCCAATGTCTCACAACCTATGTGACATTACACTCAATCTTGTTAAAAAAGTGGCATCCTTATAGTGACAAAATAAAATTACAAATAAATGAATACCAATTAGCAAAAGAAAGAGTACTTTGAAGCTCAACTCTCTTGCAAACCAATATGTGCAAATAATACAACTAATCATTGACTAGCTAAAAATTGTTTTCTTAAGGAAAATGACATTAAAACCCATTTAAGTTGCACAGAATCTCATAGTGCCAAGTCGTCCTTTAAAAACAGGCAGCATACAAGGCATACACCATTAGATAAGGAAAATGGTTAATTCACCTGATGCTCAAGACCACTATACTCTCCCTCTGTATTTTCACGGATAGTGACAAGATTTACACCATCATATTTAGTTTTATAACCAGGAAGACTGTAGCAAGGTCTCACATTAGCATATAAACCAAGCTCCTTTCGCAAAGTAAGATTCAGTGATCTATGGCCCTTGCCAATTGGAGTAGCCATGGGCCCTTTTAAACCAATACCATTTTTCCGCACTGACTCTAAACTTTCCCAAGTCAGGAAACTACCAGTGCGAGGATCTATTTCAGTCCCTACATATTGTTCATCCCAATCAATTGGTACATCAGCTGCTTTGAAAACCTGCAATTAAACAGTTGTGCAATTTATAATGCTGTGGCATTCAATTTACATACTTCAGAAAACATTAAAATACAAAACTATGTTTGTTCCTATTAACACATTGGAAAAAAAATAGTCATCCTCACAAATAATCAATAAAATAAAAATTAAATATCAAGCCCACAGGTCATAGAATGGACAGTTAAGCCATTGAAAGACACAGACAGTGGTCACAGGTTCAAATCCAAGGCCTCAACTGCTACATGAGTAAGGGCGTTCATGTGGCCAAAGGTTATAGTGGCTTAGTAATTAGGGCCTTGCAAATGGGGTCCCAGCTAGTCCTGCTTCTTCTGTACCGCAAAAAAAATTAAATTCAAATATTTAATTATAATGGATGTTTTCTTCTTCTTCCTGGCCTAAATATTTGCTTCTGACTTTTTGTGCTTTAATTTTGGCAAATAGCCAAGCTACCAACGTAACAACTTTTCTTACCTTTTCAGAAGCATAACAACCATTATAATAGATGGCCATTAGTGCTATAAGAGAAGCATATAAGCAGTCAAAAGGATTCATATTGATGAGTACTTACATTGTCTATCATACTCCAACAAACATTAGCATGCATTATTCATTAAACTTAAAACACTACATTAACAAGCACTACGCCATCTCCCATCATTTAGCAACTTGAAAGTGGCGAATTGTATGTTTCACTAGAAACTTCAATCATTCATCAAAATGCATAAATCTGTACTTTCAAAAGTTATCATGCTACTACTATCCCAATCTTTATAATTAGTTTACCTCCCAAAATTAATTATATAAAATACTAGAGGAACCTTTTTTTTGTGTATCTTGTCTTCTGTCCCAATCTAAGATATAAAATAGATAGTATGTCAAATGCTCAACTTGGGTAAATTCTTAATAAGCTCAATCATAGTGAGGTTTTGTAGAATGTTATGAACCTTGATGATTATCAATACTTATTATGTACTTATAGAAGCACCTCAATCACTTTGCTGTTATTAATATTATGCTCAGTACTCATAGTTCTAAGCTCCATATTAAGGAATGGAACAAATACAGCATGATCTAATATTAATACACTTACCACAAGCTACATCTCAAGACATCAACAGTAGCACACAAGTGAAAATCTCTCCCCAAATGCCCAGAGGATACTACCTCTACTGGAAATAGAAGATGGGAGAATTCTTCATAATGCAGCCCAAAAAAGTCAATGTTATAGTACAATTCTATGCACTTTACTCCAAAAGTAAGTATTTGCAAAATGTATAGTGTTAGGAAGAGACTGAAATGCATTCAATAAACTAAGAATTACATTGCCTAATTTTGCACTAATTTGAAGCCACGCATCTAATATGACGATTCAAACAATGAGCAAAGGGATGTATTTGAATGGAAATAGAGACATCTACAATGAAATCCTTAAAGGGTAGTAATTAGCCCATTATCATATTGCCATGCAGGCAACCAACTGCTAGAGACAGAACAAATGTCAATGCAAGGGAGTAACTTTTAATCAATTTGAAGATTACTGCATTAGAGAGAGGAAAAGTGTAATGTCCCCAACTAGTGATTACCTGAATTTTGTCCTAAATTAGTAATTCCACAATATAGTTTATCATTTTTTTCAATATATAAGAGTAACTTCATCTAGTCATTCAATAAACTTAGGAATAGGCAAATAAATACATGGATTAATATAATAGCAAATATATTACATAGAATAATGATAAACATGTCTTTCTACCCATAACCAATCATAGTCTAGTTTGGTAGGAAAGCCTCGTGAGGGTGCCTGTAAACTGCTCGTCCCAACTAAGCCAAAGAGCGCACAACGTCCCAATATGACAACTCACCTCTTGGCCCTCAAGAGGCAGGAACGTCCCACTATGACAATTCCATCCCTTGAGGTGGCCTACTTAGCTTGGGAGAACCGGTAAACTGCAATTCCCTAACCTGCTTCCTCCATTCATTCCTTTGATTGATTACGAGATAAGACATATACACATATATAAATAATCAAAGTAATTTATTTATAATCTTATCCATAATATGTAGAATTCATTCTTATATATATATATATTATTTCAAGTATATATGTTTGTATATCAAGCTATTATAAATCTTGCTAACATCATTATCATATATAAATCTATTATCCTTATTCTGTACTATATAAATCTATATAAATCTTTTATGTACTATGAATGCATATTTAATTATGTCTGTCATACATATTGCAGTCTATATTAATATTACTATTAAATTCTGCATAATAACATTATGCAGGCTTCATATATTAAGCACATCCCCATGCATACCACCAAGAACAAGGATGTTACTACCTATAAATTAATAACAGTTCTGATATGATCTGATCCATGGTGATGTTACTAGATGCTTTAATTCCTTCCCTTTATATCTCTCAATGTGAGGGAGAGGTCACACCTCTTCATCATGTATGCCCTTTGGCAAGAGACACACCCTTTCACCATTAGCACTGTTTGAAAGAGTGCAACTCTTCATTATTTCTGCCCTTTGAAAGGGACACAACCTTTCACTATCAAATCTGTACTTCTTATTTAAATCAGATCTGCACTTCTGATTCCCAAATTATCCCCCCTCAAATGAAAGTTCTCTTCTCCCTTTTATATCTCATATTTGAGGGAGTCACAACTTTTCATTTTATGTCTTTTGACTATTCATCAACTTAATTAAATCTTAATTATATTTAATTATATTCTTTATATTTTAATTTAACTTTTTTTATATTTTAATTTTATTATTTATTATTTATTATTAAATTCTATTTCAAAGTGGGGACATCACAAAAAGTGCACCCACTTGGTGGAGAAAATGAGTAATAATCATGGGCCATATTTTAATATGTGAAAAGTGTTATTAAATGACAGCAGTTTTCCTCATTCACCATTCCCGTCACCATCATTTAAGCCTGCATGTACAGCTGGAACAAGAAGCAAAGGAGAGGGTAACTTTTACTGGACGGGTCAATAGGATAGTGATTTTCTTAGAAACCTAAGTTATGAGGGTGCCAGTATTGTTATAGGTGCATACAGGATCTGCCAACTTTTTAAGGCTCCAAGGTTTGGTATGGCTTATGGCTGTACAAAATATATAAATAAATACAATAAAAATAGAATTAACCATAATTTCAATGTAATATGATTAAAATTAACAAAAAAACACCATCAAATTATTAATTAAAGATCAGTGTATATGATGTCATATACGTGTATAGTGTATATTATCTTGAAAATATGATAGTCAATGGTCATGGTCAAACTCAAGTCCTAAACGAAGAAATGATCATATTGCTCACCATCGAGAGAATCCAAATCCACAATTAAGTTATTTATAACCAGATGCAGTAAAATTAGCAGAAGTGACAATCTCACTAGCTCCACTGAGACTCCAGTGTAGAAGTTCAATGTTAGTTAATTATCTGGGTTTTTTTATTTCTATTTAGTTTTTTATATTTATTTTAAAAGTTTTTATTATGACTGTGAAATGGACTACGATTAATTATAATAAAAGATCAATGCCCTTCAATAGTACTGAGTAGTCCAACTTATGATTTTAGGGTTTTCTCCATTTTAGCCATTTTTTTATTGCTATTGTGCTTGTCGGGGATACTTTTATCAA
This sequence comes from Cryptomeria japonica, assembly GCF_030272615.1. Classification (NCBI taxonomy): domain Eukaryota; kingdom Viridiplantae; phylum Streptophyta; class Pinopsida; order Cupressales; family Cupressaceae; genus Cryptomeria; species Cryptomeria japonica. Next base: position 548,665,809 of record NC_081405.1, read on the forward strand.
CATTGGGCAAAGCCTCCTCTTCATCTGAATTTCATCAGGGAAACCTAATAGACTGCAGTTTCATCTTACAGATCCCTCAAGTCAACTTTGTAAATTCCACCAGGAATTTTTTTAAATGCATTTCAACAACGAAAGGTATGGCACCCCAGCCGGCTTTTTAGGACTCCATTCAAAATTCAGGCATAAATATTTTTGTAAAATAAATTTAACCTGGGAAAGCAATGTCACTCACCTCCATCTGCTTTTTCTGATTCCTCGAATCAAACTCCCGAATTCAGCACGCTCACAAATTATACTACTCTATGTGTATGGGGAGTTTTTGATGGGTCACTGGCATAGCAACGCCTCATCTCATATACTAGACTACAGACCCTTGGAGTAAGCCCCTCTAGATTTTATCAAAGTTTTAAAAGTAATTTGAAAATAACATAGAAAATCAATTTTTCACAGACACTAAGCGGTGTTCCTTAGGTCCCTAGGGTTTTACCAGTTCTAACAATATCAAAAATCAATTAAAAACATCTCGCAAATTTACACTTAAATCAAATCGCTCGCTTATTAAATAAACCAAAAGGCTAATATTGACAATGTAAATCTTACATATTATGTTGCCAAAAGATGTCATCTACGCTTAAAATTGAACTAAAAATAACTAATAAGAAAATTCGATATGCTTCACAGATACCAAATGGAGTAGCTTAGGCTTCTAGGGTTTCATCACTCAAAACGGCTTTGCAGAATTCATGAAATTAAGAGGCATATTTGCATCCAATCAAATCCTCGGATAAATTTATAACAACCAGAAGACAGATATCAAAACTACCTGTTTGACAGATTCAGCGATCTCGGGCCCAATACCGTCTCCTGGAAACAAAGTGGCACGGATCTTTTCTCCATTTGCAACAGACCCCAGTTGTCTGGTAAATGGCAACAGTCCAGAATAATCCGGCGCCGTCAAACCATCAATGCAATTTAGCGGCTTTCCGTCACGCCTTAAGACAGTTCTGAGAAAGGATCGAGCCCCACGCGCTGCAGCCATTGAAATTGTTCACAGGGAGCCCTAAAGATTTAAATCATCTGAAATTCAGCATCAGAAAAAGCTACACGAATCTGCATTAAACTTGTGGACTTAAATTTGCCAGATTTGCGAGCATGCTAATGCATTGTAAATTTGAGAAAGCTAAAAAATTATGAAAGATTACCAGGAATTCTTCCAAACAGTATTTGCGTTGGCCTTTACGCTGTTGCAGAGAACGCTTTACAGTTCTAAAAAAGTTGACAGTCTGATTCCTCCATTAAAGGTTGGACGACTATTTTTGAAAAGTCGTCATTTTATTTTAATAATATTATAAATAACACGTTTGCTTTGACTATAAAATTAGAATGATTATCTAGTTTAATTAATTAAATAAATAAATGCAATCGGTAAGCATATAATATTTAGACACATATATCTTAATTTTCAAAAAGTTTTAGAAAACGTTGTGTTTAAGAGAGTTTCAAAATAATTTTTTAGATTATTTTGTAGATGGTGAAAGAGTTAAAAGATTGTTGTTTGGAAGGCTATTTTGATTTATTAGGGACAGATATAAAGGATACTCATATTGGCAAACTCCTTTGAATTTGATTGTGTGTAAATTTGATACATGAATTGTGGAAATATATATGTGCTAATCTTAAGATTGTGTTATTTGCAGGAAGTTTATTCATATATATCAATAAAAAGAGTTTTGGGTCTAAGTTAATGAGTGTAATGGGTGAAAAATCAGGGTTTCCGTCATGAGAGGGATTAAAACTGTTAATTTACCATTACATTCAAAAGAGGGCGGAATCCAATAGATTCAGTCACAAATCAAAAATAAAAAGGATTGAATATTGATTGGATTTAAGGGTGTGTGAATTTGTTTGCCCTCTTTTATGAGTTGAAATGTTGAATTAAGATAAAGTGCTGAAAAATGGAGGTTAATATGCGGAAACAATGAGCTACAGATGCGAGATTGAGACACACACCTAGATCTGAGTAGTATATGCAAATTTGGATCCAATCATCGAAAAGGCTCCAAAAATGTTGAGACCAGAGCCCCCGTCACTCTGGTCTTCCTAACTTTTTGCATGTCAAAGAGGGTTGATTCATCTCTGCAAATTAATAATGCCTATTCTGAAGATAGAAGCTCCGTACTTATTTCCTGCACATAGAAAGAAAGGGATTCAGGTTGGGAATAGGGGCTTGCCTTAGGTTAAACCCCTATTTTGGAATTAACCTTGAAATTGAAATAAACATAAATGAAATTGTTGTAATGAAAGGTTCTCCTTTTGATGGAATGCTAAATAATGACTGAAAATTAAGTAATATACCTCCTTGTAAAGTTTTGTTTGTCTCCACATAGAATTAGGGTATCTTCTAAGCTATACATCACGAAACCTTGTTATTACTTTACAACCTTATATCTTTGAACTAGTTTATGTATCTTGTTCTTCTGTCAACAATGTCATTCTATGTACATGGAATTTTGTGGGATCAAAATACTTAGTTACAATTTACTAGAGATTGATGAAATTCAATGTGTTGTGCATTTATGGACCATAAGAGGAACCCACAATATTCCTTCATTTCTACCTTTTTTTTTTGGTAACTACAAGGGTATCCCTGCGACCCAGCCCAACGCCAAACCTACCTTACCTTGGTCTTATTTTATTGCCAAGTTGGGGTAAGGAAGAGGCGAGCTGGGGCGAGACTAATCACTCAAATGTATTTGTATTCATATATCAACTTATATCATTCCTTATATCTCCTTTATATCTTATATATATTCTATCGTATCTTTATATCATCTATTCTAGTGAATAGATCCATATCCTATACTTATATCTCCTAATAGGGGTGTGCCCTTAGATAGTATCCCTAATTAACATTCTATCTTCTAAGCTATACATCACAAAACCTTGTTATCAGTTTACAACCTTATATCTTTGAACCAGTGTCTCTATCATGTTCTTCTATCAACAATGCCATTTTGTGTACATGGAATTTTGTGGGATGAAAATACTTAGTTACAATTTACTAGAGATTGATGAAATTCAATGTGTTGTGCATTCAGCCCGCATGGGTAGTGGAGTTGGCTTGGGTCGTGAGTTTGCTCCCCATTGGTTTTGGGTTTGACTTTGAGGCCTGGGCTTACCCGATACATGTGGTTTGTGGGCTATTGCGTGCAACCCCTGGGGATTAGTCTTTCCCCAACTCGCCTCTTCCTTACCCCAGCTTGGCAATAAAATAAGACCAAGGTAAGGTAGGTTGGGCATTGGGCTGGGTCGTGGGGATACCCTTGTGGTTACCAAAAAAAAAATGAAGAAGAAATTCAACAAAATAAGATGAAAGATGTCTGCTTCAATACTTGATTCTTGACTTTATTGTTACTCCAAGGCTTGAAGGAAGATTGATTGATGCTCAATTTATCTTGAATACTTGAATTCTTGATGTCATATGATTGTCGGATGCTTGATAGATGATTGATAGATGTCAAATGAGAGTGGAAAACCTCCTTTTATACTTGTTCCTCGAATAAATTGCTAGTTTCCCAACATGAGCTGACACGGAGAGAGAAATCTCACCCAAATTTGAAATAGGGCAAAGGGTTTAAAGGGGGCCCAAATTAGGGGGGACCAGAGCGTGGTGCCCTAGTCCTAATTAGGACCAAGGCAGGATAAGATGCCAAATGCATAGAAAAAGTAAAAATGATGCAATTCATGAGGGGCATGAGCATAATTAGATCCCAATTAGGCCAAGGGGTGCAAACGCTAAGGTAGGGACCCAATATGGTCAAAATCATAAAACCTAAGTGCAATTTTAGGATGATACATTTAGCCCCCACTTTAGTGGGAGTATGAAGTCAGTCATGCTCTTGGTAAAGTACAAAGGGTTCACAAAGAAAACTTTCACCAAGTCATCAAGGAGGCAAGATACATCAAGCCCCCAGTGGACTTTAGGATCTTGCAACTTCGATAACAAGATAAAAGGGACATCATGAGAGAAAGAGAAAGAGAGAACCATGGCTACAAACTAGCAAGATTCTCTTACTGTGAGTCATGAAAAGTAAAAATACCAAAATTACAAAGAAAAAGGCTAAGTAACTTAAGTATCAAGATATGCAAGAGAGAGAATCATTGAGCAAGGTGTATGCCCCCACGTCAAAGCAATTGTGTACACCTTGTCGGGGGCAATTGCTTTAAGGTTTGATACTCCCCAAAAAGACAAGCACATTATCACATTAATATGCCCCCAAGAGAGGAAAAATCAAAGGATAATGAACACAAAACACAAAGCGCGAGGTGGTTTCGCTTAACTCTAGGGTTAGTATATGCCCCCAAAGAAAGAAAAGCCACCATGGAAGATGGACACTTGTGTCTTTTGAGTCAACATAGGAGAGACCAAAACATATATCAACACTTTGCATCGTCTTCAAGTAGACAACACTAGGGACAACAAATAGAAGAATTGAGAGACAAATAGAAGAAGATCACAAACAAGCAAGAGAAGAGACATGGGGAGAATCTACGGCACGAGTTAAGCTAATCAAGCAAGTCATCCGCCTCCTAATCTTGCTCATCATTGTTTCGGGAAGGTGGATAATATGCAAGAGGAACTACATCAAGCACAGTAGATGGAGCTATCATAAGTTCCAAATAAGGACCATGTTCTAATTATGAGTCACTTTGTTTGTCACTTGGAGTTGGGATTAATGCTTTTGAAAATTGTTTAGATAAATCATTGTCAACATCAACATATTCATATTCATCATCTAAAATACTAGGATCAACATTCTCATCATTACCAACATTCTCACCTATTTCTTCATCAAGATTAACAACAATAGGAGCTCTAATAGGAATAGAACTTGAACCATCATTTGTCTTAATCATATTACGTCTTGGAGATTTAGGTTGAACCTCTTCATTAGGAGAAGGTTGAAAAAATGGAATTATGTCAAGAGTTGGTGTCTTTGGGGAAGGAATGGTTTGAGAAGCAATTTCATGAGCCCTCGCACGAGGTCTTTGTCGGCATTCTCTTGCACAACAGTTTCTTTTAATTTTAGCTAAAGGTTGTGAAGGTTTAGGTTCATCAAGCGTAGGCTTATTTTCTTCTTTGAAGGAAGGATGCATGGGAGAAGGTTTCTTGGGTTGATAAATAGGAGATGTCAGGCACTTCCCTTTGTAAGATGTAGGAGGCAGAACCACACCATATAAAGGAGTAATATAAGGTGTGGGAAGGAGACCAAGTCCATCATGAGGAGAAGGAATAGATCTATCCTTAGGAGGAATAATGTGTTTATCCTTGGAAGGAGGAATAGATTAATGCTTATGAGGAAGATCTTTTCTATCCTTGGGAGGAAGAATAGACTCATCCTTAAGAAAAAAGAATAGATTCTTCCTTATGAGAAAAAAATATCTCTATCCTTAGGAGGAAGAATAGACTTATCTATAAGAAGAGGCATATGATCATTAGTTGGAGGAAGACTTGTTTTTGGATTTCTAGGTTTTCTCAGAGATAAGATCATCTCATTCTTCCATTTTTGATAAGGTTGAAAAAGAGAATCACTTCTAAAAAGGGGTTGGAATTGTTTAGACCAAAAATAATCAAGACAAAAATTTCTTTGCCTAATCATGGATTGGTGCATGCTATGATTAATGGTAATGATATTGTCATCAAGAGGGAATTTCAAGCATTTATGAATAGTAGAAGGGATCACTTTCATGGAAGAGAGCCAAGGATGTCCCAACTTCACATGAAATTATTCTAATGTAGGAATTATAACAAATTTTATATCTAAAGTTTTACTACCAACCTCAAGGGGAAGAGAAATATAACCAATAGTGGGACAAGAGAAACCATCAAAGATGTTAATCACCACATCAGATTTCTCATATGTCACTTGATGAAATTGTAAAGTATAAAGAAATTCTCCAGTTATCACATTAACCATACAAGCCAGATCAATGAGCATCCCTTGAGAGGATATGCCTTTGATTCTCGCAATGATATATAATGGGCCATCGGGTGCTTCAATACTCTCACTAGGATCAAATATAATGCATAAGTTCTTAGGAGGTTCATTTTTATCAGTACATTTCACCAAATTATTAGACTCAAGGCCAAGATCATTGAGAGAGAAGGCAAATCGATCAGTCTCAATCACATTAGTGGAATGGGAAGTAAAGGATCAGTGAAAATTTGAAGATTTTGATTAGGAGGAGCTATTGGTTTGTTTCATTTATCATTCACACCAGCCACATATATAACATTGCTATCAATCAAGTCTTGAATCTTACTTCTCAAGGAATAACACTTTTCAGTATCATGACTAGGTTGACAATGATATTGGCAAAAGGCTTTGGAACCAAAGGCAGGTGGCAAAGGCTTAGTTGTATCAATTGGTATAATATGGGGAGGTTTCAATGTATTCCTTTGTAATAATTGTGACATCATACTATGCAAAGATTCATTAAGAGGAGTAAATTATTTTCTAAAGTATTTGGACAAAGGAGGCACGCCTGTTGTTGCAACTACTACTTGAGTGTTGTTGTTGTCATTAAATTTGATGATTCCCTTATTCGGTTTGAACTTCACAAAAGGTTGTTGAGCACTTTCTCTTTTATTATTTGGAGCCATTGAAGATGATTGTTCCAATTGACTTACGACAAGGTGATAATTGTGAAGTACTACGCACAACTGCGTAAAGGAATTAAACTAAAAAAAAAAAGTTCATCCCTAATTTATTTTTGCAAATTAGAAATAAAAATTCTTTGAATATCTTGATCAGGTACATGAAAAGAAATTTGAGAATATAGATGTTTATATCTACCAATTAAATCAATCACTTTTTCTTTAACACCTTGCTTGCAATGCATCAAATAAGTCAAAGTAATCTTAGGACCAATATTATTGTGAAATTATTGAATAAAAGCATTAGCCAATTGTTGAAAAGAAGTAATAGAATAAGGAGGCAAATATCAATACCATTACAAAGCTTTATCCCTTTGTGTTCTAGTAAACAATTTAGCCAACAATCTTTGGTCATGAGCAAAGTCACTACACAAATTTTGAAATGTTTTAACATGAGTCAAGGGATCACCTTTTCCATTATAAAGCTCCAATTGAGGGACTTCGACATGTTTAGGAGGGACAACATGAACAATGTCAGTGGATAATGGGCTCTCTACATCAAGTGTGGACACATTATAATTAGATTAATTCATATAAGATATTTGTTGTTGCAAGGAAGACAATGTTTGGGCTATATTATTGATGGTAGCTTTGGTGGATGGATTGAAATTGGACATGTTGGATTGAGAAGGAGTGGTAACATTCTTTAATGAAGGAAGGGGTTGAGAATAAGAAGGGATATTGTTATATGAAGGTGGGGGTTGAGAATAAGAAGGTGGAGCACTATGATAAGTGGGTATGGGAGAGGATTCAGTAGCAAATGGAAGACTCATAGTAGGAGTAATGAAGGAATTATGATCAGAGGAGTTTCCCCCTTGACTAACATTTGTAGGTATGAAATTTTGTGTACAAGTATCCATGATGTTGGATGTAAAAGTGGGAACACTAGCCATAGGGGTAGTCATAGGAATAGATTGGTTAACTTGATTAGGAGGTTGTGTATAACCAAGGATTCCAACACAACTCTTCATAGGCATAATATTAGTATCAATAATATGATTGATACCATGCAACACATCAACACCAAGTTTATCACTTTGAACCAATCTTTTTAATCCTTAAATCAATGGTAGAGCTTCATGATGGTATGATGAAAGAATAAGTATCTGGTAGAATACTGAGAGGGGGGGGGGGTGAATCAGTATATTGAAAAATTGATACAAAGTTCCCAAACTAAAACTCAGTCAAACAAAGGAAACATATCTCAGTCAAGATCAATATTCATAAAAATACTTGACATCAACCGGTTTAACTGTTATGACAATTTTAATAGTAAACAACTTCAATCTTGTAAACATCAACAATGCTTAATCATAACTTAACATATTCAACTCTCAATGCTTCTACATAACATTCCTTATCAGAAGTTAACCAAATCAACAAATAAGATCACAACCACAAAAGCATTCACCACTTGACACAAATGTTTATACATGGAAAACCCAAATAGGTAAAAACCACGGTGAGATGAGACTCACAAGGATAGCTATCTGAACTCTTCTAAAGTTCACCCTATTAGGAGCCAAGCCTATTAAAGCTTTACAATAAGTCCTATTAAGAACTAATTCTGGTTAGGAATCGCCTGGTTAAGGGATTTACAAATATGCCTTGATGAAAAGCACAATACCCTGTTAGGAGTAACCTCACTGGAGGATTTAAGAATCCAAGCTAATGGACCACCTTGATAGAGGATTTAATGAGTAACCAAGCTTGTTAGAGCTTACCCGATTAAGGGATTTAACTTTTGTTGTAATTGTTAGAAAACAACAGGTTTTCTTGATCTGTCTGAGTAGCACTACATTTGCTTGATCGGATCCTTCTAAGCTTCAATTTGCCTTCACTCAAAGTGCAGATCCATTAATTGGTTAGGCAACTACACACTTAATAGGTTTCTATAAATCTTGCCAACAACCTTTACAAATAACTTCATCGACCTCAAATACAAATCAATTAGGTCAGTAACACAACAAAAACATAATTCTCATCATCAAAATTACAAACAAGTTGGTACAATCTTGACCGTTAGAAATCGTGACAATCTCTTCACATTCTTCAAGAAAATTCCAGCCGCTCCATGATCACCGCTTCATTGGACTTTGTAACTCATCACGCATTGTACATTAGATGCAATCCACTTTGCTCCTTCCCTAGACAAGAAACAAACGCGCCAAAACAATTTGAACATATCCTCATACAATGATCACATGTGTCTCCATCATTACTGCTTATCAGATAATAAACCATCAAACTTGATCGGTTAGGTTTAACAACTGATAGGGTTTACCGGTTACATTACATAGAAAGGTTTAACTCTTTACATCGGTTCACCGGTTCAACTCATGAACTTTACATACCGGTTTACAACATCTTCCACAAAGCTCTTCTTATCGATTACTAGCCAATATAAAAAACAATATCAGCAATAACATGAATACCATTACCAGTTGAATTGACATCAATGACAACATATCATTAATGCAATCTCTATGCAAAATTCCAACAAAATCAAAATGCTAACAATCTCCCCATTTGGCATTGATGGCAATACAAATATCAATGCCTCTGCTTGCTACTAAGATTGGTGAATAGGAATCCTGGTTTACATTACCAATTATTCACCTTTCTCTGTCTATCTTTAGCCTGTCGCTGGTTCACCTAATCAGACACATAATTCTTCTCCTCAATCACATAATTCTTCTCCCCCTTTGACAGCAATGCCAAAGTGAAAGTAAAACATGTAATTCTGATCTCACTATGCATCAACATCATTCTGCAACTTGATGCTCCCCCTGTGGAATACATCCACTTCTTCACCAATCCATGTAAAATTCAGCAAGTGGTTCAGGGATTGATGCAATCAACATCGTGCTCAACTAACTTCATGAAGAGGGACAACCCCCAATTGACTCCTAAGATACTTGAAAGTGGTCTTAGGCAGAGGTTTGGTAAAGATATCTGCAAGCTACTCCTTGGTAGAAACATGCTCCAAGATAACATCTTTACTTTGAACTTTTTCCCTCAAGAAGTGATATTTGAATTCAATGTGCTTAGTCCTTGCGTGCAAAACAAGATTTTTAGAAATGTTTATTGCACTTGTATTATCACACAAAATCTTTATTGGTTCTAAGATTTCCATCTTCAAACCTTCCAAAATGTGCCTCATCCACATAGCTTGTGTGCAATTCATATAAGCTGCTACATACTCAGCTTCAGCAGTAGATTGTGAAGTGCAACTCTTCTTTTTACTACTCCATGAAACTAGCCTTCCTCCTAGAAAGAATGCTCCACCAGTAGTACTCTTCTGGTCATCAATATTTCCTACCCAATTAGCATCTATGTATGCTTTCAAATCAAAATTTCCACCATATGAATACCATAACCCATAGTCAACGGTACTTTTTAGATATCTAAAAAATCTCTTGGTTGCCATCAAATGTGCCTCCTTTGGATTCTTCTGAAATCTAGCAACAATACCAACTGTATGGGCAATATTTGGTCGACTTTGAACAACATAGTGTAATTTGCCAATCATTGACTTGTATTCCTTTTCATCTACAAACTTAGATGCATCTTCCTTGGACAATTTACAACCTATAACCATTGGGATTCCAACTAGTTTACAGTCACTCATACCGAAAGTCTTCAAAACCTCTTTCACATACTTGGATTGAGTAATGAAAATACCATTCTTCATTTGTTGTATCTGTAAGCCTATGAATTTTTTTATTTCCCCTACTAATGACATCTCAAGTTCATTCTTCATTTCATCTACAAAACAATTACTCATGTCATTATTACCTCCAAATATAATGTCATCTACAAATACTTCACTGGCCAATATTTCATCTCCTTCAAACTTGAGATAAATGTTGTTGTCATCACTGGTTCTAGCAAAGCCTATCTTCATCAGATGAGTATGAATTTGTTCATACCATGCTTTGGTTGCCTGCTTTAATCCATACAAGGCTTTATGCACTTTGCATGCCATGTCTTCCTTATCTGTCAATGCATAACCATCAGGCTGCTCTATATAAACCTCTTCTTCCAGAATCCCATTCAAGAATGCAAACTTAACATCCATCTGGTATATCTTGAACTTCTTATGAGCTGCAAATGCAAGAAATGTTCTGACACCTTCCAGTCTTGCTACTGGTGCAAAATTTTCTCCATAATCCTCTCCTTCTTCTTGCACATAACCTTTGCATACTAATCTTGCCTTATTGCGAACTACAACACCATCTTCATTTAATTTTTTTCTGAGCACCCATTTAGTACCTATAACATTCTTGTTTACCGGTCGAGGTACCAAGGTCCAAGTGTTGTTCTTCTCAATTTGATTCAACTCCTCCTCCATAGCTTTCACCTAATGATCATCACCAAATGCCTCCTTACCACTTCTAGGTTCAAAGGTGGAGATCATGCAAGAGTTCTCTCTTATTCTCCTTCTAGTTAGTACACCAACATCCTTATCCACAACTATCTGTTCAGGATTGTGATTTAGTCTCACATACCTAGGAATAACATGATCATTCTCTTCAGGTTCAGCTTCTTCATTATCATCTTCCTCTGAATTTATTTGTTTCAGTTGAACAAGTACATCAGGATTTTCTTTACCGTTTTCTAATTTAACATTTTCAGGTTCCAAAAGCAAAATGCAAGGATCTTCATCCTTCTTCTTAGAACTGGTTCCTTCTGAAACTTCAGGATATTCATCTACATGAACATCAACACTCTCAACAATTTTCTGTGTCTGGTTGTTGAAGCATTTATAGGCCTTACTCTTGGTGGAATAGCCAAGAAATATGCCTTCATCACTCTTAGCTTCAAACTTGCTTATGTAATCACCTCTTTTAATAAAAAAATTTCTTCCAAATATCTTAAAATAGATAATATCAGGTGATCTCCCATACTAGTACTCATATGGGGTCTTGTCCTTACCTCTTTTCACTAGAACTCAATTCATTGTGTAGAGAGTTGTACTTACAGCTTCTTTCCAAAATGTTTTTGTTACACCTCCTTGTATCAACATAGTCCTAGCAGCTTCAACCACTGACCGATTGTTTCTTTGCTATACCATTCTATTGTGGTGTCCTTGGTGCAGAAAGATGTCGCTTGATACCATTATCATCACAATACTTAGTGAACTCCACATAAGTGAATTCACCACCTTGATCTGTTCTTAGACATTTTATCTTTTTGCCACTATCTTTCTCAGCTAAGGCTCTGAATGCCTTGAATTTACCAAAATCTTCATTCTTATCCTTCAAGAAATGTGATCCACATCATCCTTGAACAATCATCAGTGAAGATCATGAAGTATATGTCACCTTGAATGCTTCTTGTTCTTATTGGTCTACATAGATCTGTATGAACCAAATCTAACAAGTGCTCTGTTGAGAAGGACTTGCTCTTAAAAGTTGAAGAAGTCATCTTTCCTAGTTGACATTCTTTACAAAGAGCATTAACCAGTTTGTCTAGCTAAGGCAACTCTTACTGTCTTAGACTTGCTTACTTTAATGATATTGCCAAAATTTATATGACAAAATATCCTATGCCAAATCCAGCTATCATCTCTTTTTGCAATCAAACAGTTGTTAATTCTAGGATTGAGATGAAATAGATTACCTCTAGTCCGTTTCTCAGTTGCAATCAATTCACCTTTGTTTTCAAAGATTTTGTACCTTCCATTTCTAAAATCTAGTGGGTATCCTTTGTCATTAAGTTGTGCCACACTTAGAAGATTGTGCTTTAGGCCTTCAACCCAATAGACATCGTCAACACTACTCTTCCCATTAAGAGAAATAACTCCCTCACCTTTAACCATACAGGGCGACTCATTGTCAAATTTGACAACACCGCCATCAAATTCCTTCAAGGAAAGAAATTTGCTCCGATCACCGGTCATGTGATGTGAACAACCACTATCAATGATCCAATCATCAGAGCTATCCATTCTGGATACTAGTGCCTTCTGATATGATATTTCTTCCTTAACAACTACAAACACAATATCTTCACTAGCATCATCATTAGATTCTTTATCAGTAATACCACTATCAATAGCTACAAGACAATCTCTCTTTCCTTTACCCTTGTACTTCTTAAATTTGTCTCTCTTATATTCATTTTCACCATTAGGACAATTTGTTGCTATATGATCATTCTTGTTGCATGCAAAACATTTTAAAGGTAGCTTACCTCTATATTTACCAGTGCCTCTAGGCAGTCATTTTGCCAACAATGCTTCAAGTTCCACTAAGTTGTCTTCATCTTCAACATCTTTGTTGGATCTAGATTCATAGTTATAATCGGTATCTCTACTTCTTCTTAGACATGGGTTAGAGACAGAAGCTCTAAATGTAGATTCTGATTTCTGTACACTACCATCATAGCCATTTAGTTCAAAAGTAGTAAGTTTGCCAATAATAGAGTCAAGAGTTACCTTTGTCTTGTCAATGGATTTCAGCTCCTGAATAGCTACAACTCAGATAGCATAGACCGGTAGCAGGGTTCTTAGTACCTTACTAATTACTGTGGCATCTTCCACTTCCCCTCTTGCACTATTTATCTCACCAACTATCTCTTTAATCCTTTGACCGTACTACTAGATATTCTCACCTTCAGACATTCTCATGTCATCAAACTTTCCTCTTAAACTCTCCTCTTTGGCAATCTTAACATGTTCATCACCGCTATAAATCTCTTCTAATTTCTTCCATACTTCATATGCAGTTTCAAGACCATGAACATCTACATATTCAACATCATACATGGAATTGATAATAGCTTCTAATGCTTGATGATTTTCTTGTTGTTCTTTCTTCTGATCATCAGTCAGGGGTCCATTAGGTGTAGTATACTTATTTTCTATATGATCCCAATACTGACTACCAAGACTCTTAATGTAAATCTTCATTCTTTCACTCTATATTATATAGTTATCTTTGTTGAACTTAGGACCTTCTTTCTTCATCATGATCTACAAGATCTTTTCCTCAAGTTGTTAGGCTTTTAGATTAAGAGGACCTGATATGCTCTGATACCAATTGATGGTATGATGAAAGAATAAGTATTTGGTATAATACTGAGAGGGGGGGGTGAATCGGTATATTGAAAAACTAATACAAAGTTCCCAAACTCAAACTCAGTGAAACAAAGGAAACATATCTTTGTCAAGATCAATATTCATAAGAATACTTGACATCAACCGGTTTAACTGTTATGACAATTTTAACAGTAAACAACTTCAATCTTGTAAACATCAACAATGCTTAATCATAACTTAACATATTCAACTCTCAATGCTTCTACATAACATTCCTTATTAGAAGTTAGCCAAATCAACAAATAAGATCACAACCACAAAAGCATTCACCACTTGACACAAATGTTTATACATGGAAAATCCAAATAGGTAAAAACCACGATGAGATGAGACTCACAAGGATAGCTATCTGAACTCTTTTGAAATTCGCCCTGTTAGGAGCCAAGCCTGTTAAAACTTTACAATAAGTCTTGTTAAGAACTGATTTTGGTTAGGAATCACCCAGTTAAGGGATTTACAAATATGTCTTGATGAAAAGCACAATACCCTATTAGGAGTAACCTCACTGGAGGATTTAAGAATCCAAGCTAATGGACCACCTTGTTAGAGGATTTAATGAATAGCCAAGCTTGTTAGAGGTTACCTGGTTAAGGGATTTAACTTCTGTTGTAATTGTTAGAAAACAATAGGTTTTCTTGATATGTCTGAGTAGCACTACATTTGCTTGATTAGATCCTTCTAAGCTTCAATCTGCCTTCACTCAAAGTGCAGATCCATTCACTGGTTAGACAACTACACACTTAACAGGTTTCTATCAATCTTGCCAACAACCTTTACAAACAACTTCATTGACCTTAAATACAAATCAATTAGGTCGATAACATAGCAAAAACCTAATTCTCATCATTGAGATTACAAACAAGTCGGTAAAATCTTGACCGTTAGAAATCATGACAATCTCTTCACATTCTTCAAGAAAATTCTAGCCGCTCCATGATCACCGCTTCATCAGACTTTGTAACTCATCACGCATTGTGCATTAGATGCAATCCACTTTGCTCCTTCCCTAGACAAGAAACAAACACGCCAAAACAATTTGAACATATCCTCATACAATGATCACACATGTCTCCATCATTACCGTTTATCAGATAATAAACCATCAAACTTGATCGGTTAGGGTTTAACAACTGATAGGGTTTATCGGTTACATTGCATAGAAAGGTTTAACCCTTTACACCGGTTCACCGGTTCAACTCACAAACTTTACATACCGGTTTACAACATCTTCCACAAAGCTCTTCTTACCGATTACTAGCCAATATCAACAATAACATGAATACCATTACCGGTTCAATTGACATCAATGACAACATATCATTAATGCAATCTCTATACAAAATGCCAACAAACTCAAAATGCCAACACTTCACTTTTCAGGTATTGTTAACTAATCCATTGTTGAAGATTTTCAAATTGATTGTCAATCTTCATCAATTGGTCAATGGAAACCCTAGCTAGTGATTCATCCACATCATGAGAATTATGCAAAGAATGAGGATAAATGACATCATTTATAGGATTGGAAGAACCACCAACATCCTCATGGAATAAGTTATCCAAATTAGGCTCCATCTCCTCAGTAATTAAACCTTGGGAAGCCTTAATTCTACAACTTCTTTTCATAGGGATATTATAGGTTGGACTAATAGTAGTAAAACTCACGCACTAAGGGAGGGAAATTGGAAATTAGAAATTAGAAATTTGAAATTTGAATTTGAGATTTGAAATTTGAAATTTGCAAAACAATTGAATTATGCAAAATTTTAGACAAATGACTATTCAATTAAATAAGCAAATTGATTGCAACCCCTTAGGAAATTTAAATTTAAAATTAGGGCTTTGCAAAAATAACCTCTTAATTTTAAAATTATATCTGAGGTTGAAATTTGAAAATTAATATAATTGATCCAAAATTGGGCAACCCACAAGGCTAATTTAAATTTAAAAATTAGGGCTCTTTTAATTAACAACTTAATTTTAAAATTAAAACTTGAAGTTTGATCTAAGATTTCAATTTTGAATTTGAGGTAGCTCTAAAATCATAAATTCAAAATCTAAACAACTTACAAGCTCAATTTTTAAAATTAGGGTTTTTGAAATTTGCTACTTAATTTTAAAATTTAAATTTGAAATTTGACTTGTAGGTGAAATTTTGAATTTAGAAATTTAAAAACACTCAGATCTAAACCAAATTAAACAATTGACAAGCTTGATTTTGAATTTAAAATTAGGGTTTTTGTGAAATTAACCTCTAAATTTTGAAAATTTGCAAGGAAATCAAACTTGTAATTGAAAACGTGAATTTTAAATTGCATAAACACTCAGATTTGAGAACATAAATCATCATAAGTACAAATGTAAGAATTCAGGTTCACCAAAATGTAATGGGTGAAAAATTAGGGTTTCCACCATGAGAGGGATGAAAACCGCTAATTTACCATTACATTCAAAAGAGGGGGGGGGGGAATCCAATAGATCCAGTCACAATCAGAAATGATAATGACTGAATACCGATTGGATTTAAGGGCATGTGAATTTTTTTTCCCTCTTTTGTGAGTTGAAATGTTGAATTAAGATAAAGTGTTGAATAATGAAGGTAAATATGTGAAAACAGTGAGATACAGATGCGGGACTGAGACACACACCTGTATCAGAGCAGTATATGCAAATTCACATCTAATCCTCAAAAAAGCTCCAAAAATGTCAGGACTGGAGCGCCTATCGCTCTAGTCCTCCTAACTTTTCGCATGCCAAAGAGGGTTGGTTCATCTCTGCAAATAATGCCTATTATGAAGATCGGAGCTTCGTACCTATGTCCATCACACAAAAAGAAAGGGGAATAGGTTGGGAATAGGGGCTTGCCTTGGGTTAAACCCTTGTTTTGGAATTAACCATGAAATTGAGATAAAGATAATTAAAATTGTTGTGATGGAAGGTTCTCCTTTTGAGGGAGATGATGAATAATGACTGAAAATTAAGTGATATACCTCCTTGTGAAGTTTTATTTGTCTCCACATGGAATTAGGGCTTAATGAAGTCTTTAACAAAATAGGATGAAATATGTCTACTTCAATGCTTGATTCTTGACTTTATTGTTGCTCCAAGGCTTGAAGGAAGATTGATTGATGCTCAATTTCTCTTGAATGCTTGATGTCATATGATTTTCAAATGCTTGATAGATGATTGATATATGTCAAATGAGAGGTAAAAACCTCCTTTTATACTTTCCCATCAGATAAATTACTAATTTCCCAACATGAGCAGACACAGAGAGAGGAATCTTGCCCAAATTTGAAATAGGGCAAAGGGTTTAAAGGGGGCCCAAATTAGGGGGGACTAGAGTGTGGCACCCTGTTCCTACCCCTATTTAGGGCTAGGATAAGATGCCAAGTGCATAGAAAAAATAAAAAATGATGCAATTCACGAGGGGCATGAACATAATCAAGTCCCAATTAGGCCAAGGGATGCAAATGCTAAGGTAGGGACCCAATGCTATCAAAATTGTACACGGGTGCAATTTTAGGACATTGCAATAAGTAATGCACAAAATTTAGATATGATCAATTTATCTCTTTCAAAAAATGTATTAGAGATTCTTGAATAGACATGCAAATGTTATAATATAAAATTAAGAGTCATGAAGGATTCTTAAGGAAAGCTTGTCTCCACATTAAATAAGTAATTGATTCACAAGTTTAGATTACACCTAACAAAAATGTACAACTAAACCTAATTTTTTGGTCTTTGAATACAAATAAGATAGCATTTATTATAGAGTAATCAAATTACATCATTATAGAAAAATGACTAGTCTTCTAGTCTATAATTAATTATTCATGATGAAGTCAATCCCTTGGATGCAAATACATCTAAGACATATTTCAAGATACATGTTAGGGCTTAGGGCTTATGTTGAATTACTAAACAAATGTAGAGTTAAAGATGACTCAAGAAGCTTTAATATTGTTATTTGATAACTAGAGCCCTCTTAGAAACAATTTTGATTATGAAGGTTATTTAGGATAAGCTATTCATGATGAAATAGTAGAGTTTAGGAAGACATTTTTTAGGAGAAGATTCAAAAGGTATTCCATGATATGTTGTATTTTCATGTTTGTTTTGGTAGATAAATGCAAGTCATGCTAGGCGTAAAGTAAAATCATTACAATTGCCTAAAGAGCAAGTTGAATTAATAAAATAATGGTCTATCCACATGGATATAAATCATATTTTTTCTCAATATAACATCTTTGAGAATTATTATGAGAAATCTCCATTGAGAAAATTAGGGTGTTGCAAACCGAGATTGTAAAAATATGTTAAGGAGTTTATTTGACCTTTGGAGTTTCATCCAAAGGAAGAGGTAAAAATAATTTAAGAGATTGATCTTAGTCCTACAATTGGTTCATTGTAATTCTAAAAGATGCACCTATGTGATCCTATAGCCCCGAGCTATAGAGTCGAGATTTGAGATTAAGTAATGTTTTATAATCAAAGTACTAGCAAATCAAACCAATTAGCAAGAGAACATACAAATATTCTACAATTTAACTTTTGTAAAGATAAGGAGAGAGATATTTTAGATATCTCACTCATCTAATGTTTAGGAAGAAGAACTATTAAACCTTTTATTGATAAAGATAAACTCTATGGGATAAATTCAAACACAAAGTTATCATGATGCTAATTCATTATGTGTTAACATTATGCTCTAAAAAGAGATGTCTAATCTATAAGCAAGTGAAACCAAATGATATACTAATGTATGAATAAAGAATCATGAAATATGACTTCACCTTAAAATTCTTTATACTCTTAAGCTTTAAGTAGATCCACAAATTGCGTGATTACATGTAAGAATTTGCCATTTTTTTTGTAAGTGTATAATCAATAGTTACTTCAAGACTAGTGCCTAATCCTTGAAAAGTGGAATTGATAGGGTTTGCACCCAACCCCAAGAACCAATATGCATACACACCATCACAACAAAGAGAGAATCAACACTCTATATAATATTTCACCAATAAAAAAAATGTATTGAGATGGGGTGAGTTACATATTTCAAAACTAGACTCAAAACACTATATTTCTTATCAATAAAATTTTAAAATATTTAGAGTGTAAGTGCTTCAAAATTTTAGTCCAATTGTGACAAAATTTGAAAATTAGGGAAACACTTCCACATTTTGGACTTTTTGTGGATCTAACTTCTTGCATGTATCCATAGTTAGCTTGTGGTTACCTTAACTCCCAATTACGTTATATGATCATTAATAACCATATAAAATTAGTTAAGTCAATCTGGGAAACACACAAGGTATGATTATGATATATAGAAGAGGTAATGTTTATTTTATAGCCATCATATTGAGAATTGTGTTCTTCTTAGAAAATTTCAAAGGTTTTCTCCCTCAAATCTTAGCATATTATTCTCAAGTATTATCAAATGTTTGTAACAAATAACCTATTTTATTCTTCTTTCAAAACAAGAGAAAGATAGATAAGAAATAGAATCCAGAGCAAGAGCAAGAAAAAGAGCAAGAACAAGAGAAAGATAAATAAAAAGAACAAGAGCAAGAGCATGAGAAAGAAAAAGAGAAAGAACAAAAAGAAGTATAATCAAAACAAAAGAGACGAAGAAGAAGAAAACGAAAAAGTTAGCATTGAGGACAATGTTTTTGTAAAGAGTGACAATGTTATGCCCCTAACCCTATAGTGTGTATTGTGTTATAAGTAATTGGCTTGTCGCTACCTTAACTCTTAAATAAGTTACATAATTATTGTTATTATCATATATATGTATTTAGGTCATCTTAAGAGTCATATTTGAGTATCTAAGTTGGCCTAGGTGGTATCCAAAGCATACTATGGTATATATAGGAGATATATTGAAGCTGTCACCAGTGAGGATGGACCTCAAAGAGATCAATCCGTACTGGTCAGCGTTCTCCCAAGGGTTTTTAATTGGTCTTTGTGCATTTCCCTTATTACACATATTCTTGAGAAGGACCCTCCCTAAAAAGGATATAGTTGTATCTTTCATATGGACCTTTTCATCAACAAAATTGTTTATTGAGGTTGATCCGCCCCTTCCTAATGGACTTTTTATGTGTTTTAGTAGCTCATAGGAGTGCCTCTTGAAAACGTCTATCCAGGCATCAGAAGTGAAAATCTTACCAAGGAAGAACTTAATTTTTTTTTAACTCTTGTTGGTAAGATTTTCATTTCTGATGCCTAGATAGACAAAGGTGTGCCTCTTTAGCTTGCTTTAAGGCCATCTTTAATCCCCACAAAAATAATTTAAAAAAGTAAGGAACTCATATTTCTAGGATTCTTTAGTCAACTAGGGCATGTTAGCTATTACAAATTATGCTTCCCATCTTTAGCCGATAGGCTATTTGATCAAAAGCAAATTTGAAATATTGAAAATAATATTTTCATATTTTTTCTAGTTTTTCTATATGTTAGTAATTGGCGTTTTCGAAGGCCTTTGGGGCATTTTCAACCCTTGAAACTTTGGCTTGTCCCTTAGAATGTTGTCGTAAGCACATTATTTTAAGACTTCTCCTTAAGCTCTTGGAGACCTTTCCAACGAGTTAAACGACTCGCAATTTCGAGTCCTGAGTAGAAAGTTATGTCTAGTTAAAGTTAGGATAAAATTTCATATAGTTTTTTTGAAAATTTCATAGTTTTGGATTTTATTATGTAAATAAACAAATATGATTGTTGGGTTTCGATTCTCAAGGGGTTTTGGTGACCCTTGGAATCTCATGAACTGATATATGTTGAATTTTTGAATTGAATAGATTACTTTCTGGCTTGCTTCAATTCTATGTTTACCTTGTTCATGTAAACAAATCCACAATACTGCAGGTTCTCACTCAGGTGTTGTCATCTGAATCCATAATTTGGATCACTATTCCAAGGGAGGAACTCTCAGCCGGAAATGTCTCACGCTGAGACCATGAAAGTTAAGCGTCGTATATGGTTTGTAAGTTTTACGTATGTCAGAAATGTTACGCGCTGTAAAAAAATTTACGTGGATTTTGGCGTCCATGATGTTTGCTTTGGGCATTATCATTAATACAAATAAAGACTAACTCCTTGGTATGGAATCAACAAAAAAAAAAATTGTTAGAAATAAAAATTGGTGAGACCATGTAATGTGTAAGAGAGGGGACGAATAGTCTATAAATTGTATGTGGAGAATAGGGAAACAATTATGATTGAGGATAAGAATTGTTAACAAAATTATGTTTGTTTTGATGTTACTATATTATATTTTTGCTTGTTTTTGAATGCGTAGAATGTTTATTAAAATTTGGATAACATATTTGGGTATGTATGATACATAAAATATTAATGGGAAATGTTCATTTATGCTTTTTTTTAGAGTTCCTTTTCAAGTTATATTTGTGAATTTTTCAAGAACCTGAAGATGTAAGTATTCCAGTTCATTCCAATGACTACAATGATCTCAAAATTTTCAAGTCAAATAATGTAAACTAAAATGGAGAGCATTATTATTTTTAATAATTAAAATACAATTAATGAAATAATTTTTGAACAAACAAAATAATTTGTAGACCAATAAATAATTGATAAATAAACAAAAAATAACAATTTAAAGATAAATTAAAGAAAACAAATAGAATAAATTTTATATAATTTAAATCTATTTTGTGGGGTGCTCATAAAAATATCATTTATGCCTTCTATGTAGCCTTGCTTTATTGTAGCATATTCTAGATTTTGCAAGGGACTTTATAATCATTTTCGTGGAGCATTATCTTATACTAGCAAGTGGATTATAAAGGCACTTGCAAAATCTAATAATATTATCATTTTAATCAATATTACTTATAATCAAAATTATTTAGTAATTATATGTGATATTTATATTTTAAAATATATTTTAAAAAAATATGTAAATATTTTAATTATAATTCTTTTTACAATTATAAGGGTTTTGAGCACAAGATTAAGAGAGAAACGACACATATTTAAAGTAGATAATTGACATGGAAGAAGATGGGAAGTGGTAGATGATTGAATATAATTGAATTCTATTAGTTGGAAAAAAATAGTTGCAAAGAAGAGACATCCACCATCAATCTTGTAACCCACCTATAATGTCGAAGTCTACTTTTCATTTCAATGAGCTACTCTACATTTTATTTCTTCCTATTCTCATCTAATGAATGACACTTGGTCATTTCAATGAGCTTGCTTTTAGAGAGGTTGGATTTAATTTTTAGTCTTCTTGTAGGATGAGTTATTGTAGTGTATAAATGAAGTTTTTATATTATGTGAATTGTATTATGTGATATATTATTCAAATAATATTTTATTATCGGCCTAACCATTGCACCTTCTTTCGGTCCAAGTGCTAGTAATAAATAGATTGCAAAAGAGTTACAATTCTTATGCAATTTTTCTCAAAGATTTTCCAAATTTATAGGGATTTTACTAATATCCTAGGCAATGTAATTCAAATAGAATATTTTGAACATATGAAGAATTTTTATTTTTTTTAAGATAAGTACTACCATTAATGGGGGTAGCTCCCTATATTGCATGAGAGTATGAAAATTACATATAGTTTTATACAAGAGAAACCCACTCGACTATGTATTACTAGCATTTTCTATAAACAGACCCAAAACTACATATAGATCCAAAATTATCATCCCACACTATCCAAATAAATCCAAAATTCTTAATCCAACCCTATCCTGAAATTACAGTTGCCCCCCAATGGCTTGATAGATCACAATAGTGAATTCACCAATGTTGATTGCATTGCAGGTGGAATTCTCCGGAAGCCACCAATCATCACACTCAGTTACCCTTCGAAAAGGTTCCATATTTTCGTTGAATACAACACACCTAAATATCTCCCATGCATCCTCTCTGAATGTCTTCAATCTTTCACACTCTTCCTTCCATGCTTCCCTACGGGCCATCTCACGAATGGTCTCACTATCTACGGATCCATCAACCTCGGTAGGGTCCTCATGATCTTCCCCATCCACATTGCCTTCTTCATCGCCATCATCCCCCGACTCAGAGGGTAGGTAGTTTTCAAACTGGAAATAAATTTTTAGTATGCTCACCTTGACTCCTTCCTCCATGCTCAGAATGGCGTTTGCAACACTATCCGCAATCAATGGTTTTATGAACCCTACAAGTAGCTCAACCACGCGCTCCCCCGAGTTGATGATATCCACCAGAGGCAGGAGAATGACTTCCAACACCATAGCATCGTACCAATATCTATCAAAATTTAGAGTGATGCCCACAAGCCCCGAACAAAGTCATACACATAATCTTCAGTGCAAAATAGGTTTCTCAACTGTACATTCAGTATGTTATCACAATTCACACAACTGACCCTTCCAAAGTGTACCATTTCCCAAATATGTCTCTGCAAAGCTCTCGAAATGGCACTCGAACTTTCCTATTTTGCTTTTGTCAGGCGACTTCGCCATATATGGTTGTGTTTTGTGATACCAATCAAATGAACCCTACCCAAATCCTGTTAGGATCGTCCATTCTGCAAAGTGCCATTATCGATTTAGTAGCAACTTCTAGGCGTCATGATGGATTGTTCGGGGGCCTTGTGATCCTGCCATCAAAGGGACATTTTCCAGTTCACGGTCTCAAACTCGTACTTTGCCCGTGTTTATCCTGGTGCCACCATAATGCCCTGGTAGCCGATAGGGTCAAAAAGGTCGTAGACATGCTACCCAATCCCCTGTCAAGGATGTCTTTGGCAATCCTTCCGACAGTGTCCTTTGATGTCATATGTTGCAGATGTTTGGCAAAAGTAAACAGGGTCATCATATTCTCCCACACTAAGGTTCACAAGGTAATCAACCACCTGATTCCCCTCTCTGTAGACATGCCCAATCTCATAGCTCTTAATTTTCTTAAGATGCTCATTTATCAATGGAACCCATTTGTTGAGCTGCTAGCTATGAAAACTTGACCGAGTGATCCCATCTATTATAATCTGAGAGTCACCCTCAATTATGATTCTAGAAATTCCTTGCCTAACACAGAGTCGTAGTCTTGCCTCTAGTGCACGAATCTCTGCTTCGTTGTTTGTGGCAACTCCAATGCCACCAAACAACCCATGGAGGATATTGCCCTGATCATCCCAGATTATGGCTCCAATACCTGATGCCCCCAGATTCCCCTTACTGGCACCGTTGAAGTTCAATTTTGTCCAACTCCATGGAGGGGTTTTCCATTTGATGGTATTTCTATCAAGGCATTTTGATGGGGGCACATATATTTGTGGCTCTTTAAGGACCCATCTATTCTCCATTTGTGCATCCCAACTAGTGTATATCTTAGTCCTGCCTATTATTTTCTTTCCATTCATTACTTCTTCTATTGCAGTTTTGATCTTTTCCACCAACATGCCCTGTGATAATGATGTCTCCTTGAAAATCCTCCTATTCCTTTCCTTCCATATATGCCATACTAGTAAGGAAGGTCCAATTAACCATATATCACACAATTTTGTCTTCTGATTGTTTGGACATACAATAATGAAGTCAAAGAGTCTTTCGTTTTTAACAGTTACCCAATTAATACTTTCAAGGAACCAATTCCAATAATATTTTGCAACCGAACACCAAAAAAGTAGATGATTTGCCGATTCTTCCTCTGCACAGCACATAACACAGCGGTTAGGGCCTGAGATACCTATATTTTTTAGTCTATCCCCAGTTAGGATTTTGTTATGTAGAGTGATCCACAGGAAAGCCCCCGCTTTTGGGAGCACTTTGCGGTTCCAACACAGTTTATGTGGCCAACTGTTGATGGATCCTCTTTGCCTCTGAACTTCATATCTGAGTTTGACGTTGTACCTTCCAGATTTTTCAGCACACTAGATTATGGTATCTCCTTCCATAGACACCGGTATTTTCCTATCTTTAATTGCTTTCCATAGTTTTCGCACAATGAAGGATCCCCAGTATCAATTTTCCTCCATTTCCTCAGGACATTTTGATCTACCCGTCCTTCCATGTAATTGCACATATGTTGTCCTATACAATTTTCCACCATGTCCACCCATCCCTTATCTTCAAACGAATCCTCTAATGCAGGGAATCCATCCCAGGAGTCTCTCCAAAACAACACAGTGTTGCCATTACCAATCTGCCATGAAATATGGTCTGTGATAATGTGTCTACTATCCCATAAGAAGTTCCAAGTTGCCAACCCCCTCAACGAGTTAGCCATTGTGAGAATTTTGTTCGTGTCGTCTGAATCCAGATACTTCTTTTGGAACAATCTGCACCACAATTTCTGAGGTTCCTTACACATTTTCCAAGCTAGCTTTGCACCAAGAGCAGAATTTTGTACTTCCATTTTTCTAAGACCAGCACCACCCTCTTCCTTAGCAAGGCATAAAGTGTCCCAATTGATTAGTGGTATTTTCCTGATGTCTTTGGCTCTAGCCCACACAAATTTCTTTAGTAGATTGTTCAGACTTTTTCTAGCCACAAACGACATTTTGAAACATGACATGCTATATATTGGTATTGCTGATAGGACTAACTTAATCATGGTAATTCTACCAGCTTGAGTCAGCCATCTGTTTTTCCAATTCTCAGATTTAGTTTGACAAGACTTGCAAACATCTTCCCAAATATGTGATTGCCTGCACCCCTTGTTAATCTGCACCCCCAAGTACTTGATCGGAAGCTCCGTAATGCTTATGTCCAAGAATTGTGCAATTCTGCCCTATGTTTGTTTGTTGATGTTGAAGAAGAATAGTTGGGATTTCCCTTTGTTCATAACTTGACCCGAAGCCAAAGTATACTCTTCTAGGGTGTTCTTGATGCCTGAAGCTTCCCGGATGGTGGCCTCATCGAATATGATAGTGTCATCAACAAAGTGGGAGTGTGTGATTGCCTCAAAATGATCATGGACTTTGACTCCTTTCCAAATGCCTTCGTGATGCCTTATTTTGATTAATCTCCCCAACACTTCTGCCATAAGCACAAACAGTGAAGGAGACAACGGGTCTCCTTGTCGTAGGCCATTCGTGGATTCAAAGAAACCACTTACACTTCCATTGATGAGTATTGAAAATTTAACAGTACTAATGCAAAATTTTATGCATTCAATCCATTTTTCAGGAAACCCAAACTTGACAAGGACTTGGCACAAGAAACCCCAAACTACTTTATCGTAAGCTTTAGCTACATCAAGTTTAACGATCATACCTTTTAGTTTTTATTTGTGTAGTGAGTGAATGACTTCTGAAACCAATATGATGATATCCACAATTTCCCTATCCAGAGTGAGCCCATTCTGATTTTCAGAGACTAGCATAGGGAGCAATTTCTTCAGTCTTTCAGCCATAGCCTTGGAGATTATCTTGTAGATAGTATTGCACAGAGATATTGGTCTATAATCAGCCATGGAGTCGCAATCCACTTTTTTGGGAATGAGGCAGATAATAGTATGATTCATTTCCTTAACAAACTTGTGTTTTTTCCGAAATTATTCCACCACAACCCATATATCCTTTCCCATGAATTCCCATCCTTTTTGAAAGAGTTCTGCCATTTAGCCATCCAGTCTAGGTGCTTTATGTGGGTAAAGTGCAAAGGTAGCCAATCTGATTTCCTCCAAAGAGTAAGGAGCCACGAGCATGTCGCTGTCAGATCTGGATATCAAGGGTTCAATGATTGCTTGTGTGCCCATGTTTATTTCCTCAGAGCTTCCTAGGATGTCTTCAAAGTATTCAAGAGCTATTTGTTCCATGTCCTTATCCAAGGTTTTTAGTATCCCATTCTTATCCTTGATTGAGCAAATTCTATTGTTGATCCTTCTAGATCTTGACGATGCGTGGAAATTTTTTATATTAAGATCCCCCTCAAAAATCCCTAGCTCCCTAGATTTGTTCTTCCAATAAAGCTCTTCCCTCTTGAGAATTTCCAAATATTGCATTTTCAAGGCCTTTTCCATTTCATATTCCTTATTTGTCATGCCAGACTGCATTACCTTATTGCCAATTTCTTCCAATTTTTCCTCAATTCTACCTTTCTCAGCGAAGATGTTTTTAAATGTGTTCTTATTCCAGTCCTTTATCCGACTTTTTAAGAATTGCAATCTCTTGATAAATTTAAAATGAGGAGAGCCAAAGTATATATTGCCTTCCAGCCACCAAGTCTTCAGGTTGTCAAGGAATGTTTCATCCCTCCACCACATGCTTTGGAACTTAAAGTAATTCTTCTGATTTCTCACCTCATGTGCAATGGATAAAGACAGAGGTAGATGGTCTGATCCAACTTGAGGCACTATCTTAGTTTCTAGAGAGTAATCTCCATTAATCTACCATTCCCCAACCAAGAAACAATCCATCCTTTCTGATATATTTGCAAAAATTAGTCTTTTGTTAGTCCAAGTGAATCTACCATTCTTTGGATAGATATCCACCAATTTGCAATTCGCTATAAAGTCTCAAAAATCTTCCATCACTTTGGTGGGCTTCCGGAGGCCAACCATCTTCTCATAAATGTCTAAGATGGCATTGAAGTCCCCAACAACAATGACCTTACCACCATCCAATTGGCATGTTTGATTATTCACCTCATTCCAGACTCTTAACTTTTCCTCCATTTTACAGGGGTCGTAGACATTGAATAGTGGATATGAAATGTTGGACTGTTTGCAGGTAATAATACATGTCATCCAGTGATCACATGAAGAAATGGGATGTACCTCCACTTTGGCAACATTCCACATGATTCCCAAGCCTCCAACCGAACCCCTGGCATCCTGGAATATACCTTCCCACTTATAGCAGAATTTGATGAATTCACCCGCCTTTTCCTTATTCAATTTAGTCTCCTAGAGTATATACACGTTTGAGTCTAACCTGGCCATGGTTCTCTTGACCAGGTGTCTTTTGTCAGGAGCCAAGAGGCCCCTAACATTCCGTGAAGTCATCCTCATCTACCGCCAAGGGAGGCCTTGCCTCCCCTGTCCGAGTTAAAAAAATTCATCATACTAACAATGCCATTTTTGTTTGCCCTCTACTCCCTAATTGTTTTGTGACTCTTCCTTCCTCTTGTGGCTTTTGCTCTTCCGAGTATGATGTTTGCAGATTTGCTGATGTTTCTTGGGTCCACGATGTTCAAGTCATCATCATCACTCCCCTGCTCAGTAGTGTCCGATTCAGATATCTGCAAATCTTCTTCCACCATGGGTTCATCAGTTGGAAACACCATAGCGTCGTTGTTCGGGATTTGTTTATCGTTCAATAAAGTATTTTTTATGGGAGAACTCGAACAGGGATCTTGCTTCTCCTTACAAATACTAATTTTAGGGCCTTCCAAAAGGAAAGTGCCCTGTACATGTGTTTTTTCTTTAGTCCTCCATACTTGCTTTATTTTTTTTTTCCCAGGGTGCTTAAAAGCCTTTCTTACAAACATTTTGCAATTGGCAGTGTTGTGGAATTTGCTTCCACACCGAGAACAAACCTCAATTTCCTTCTCAAATTCAATATGCTGCTTCCATTTCCTGTTTGCGGTGTGGAGCATAACTGAAGAAGGAACTGTTTTTATGGCTACAATTTTAATCTAGCATATGTGTAAAGGTCTCCTTCCATAATTTCTTCATCAATTTCTAGCAGCATGCCAAGGGATCTTCCAATCATTTCCAGGCAGGCCTCGCTCCAATATTCAATTGGCAAGTTATATAGTCGAATCCACATTGGTTTGTCATAAGCCGCCATCAAAGTAGGGTCAAAATTCGGGGACTATGGCTGAATGTATAGGGGATAATCTTTTCGAAACCAATTTTGGAGTGTAATGATGTGGTCTCTGTCCTCTTTGTAGGGAAAAACCGCCACAAAGAAACCCTTTGGAAGAAATTTAACCATTATGTGACTCCCCCAATGTTCCAATACCCATGCCTGAATGTCTTTTCTTGACAGTTTTGGCCCTAAATTTTTTGCAATGATGGCATGATGATCGAAAATCGCTTTCTCATTCTCGATGCATTCAGATAGATCAATTTCAAAAATACCATTTGTAGAGTCCAACCATGTTTCCGTGCAACGGTTTGTATCCCAGTCGATGTTACCATTGCTTTCCTCCGACCTTGTCCGTTTTACACCAATTTCCTTGGGCTAGCGACCTTCGCAACATTGCTCTGCTTGTCGAAGGCATCCTCCTGTAAATTGCTCTGCTTGTTGCGAGCTTCCTCCTCCATTTTTTTACATTAAAATGTGAGGAAATTGAT
The DNA here is from genome assembly GCF_030272615.1 of Cryptomeria japonica. Lineage (NCBI taxonomy): Eukaryota > Viridiplantae > Streptophyta > Pinopsida > Cupressales > Cupressaceae > Cryptomeria > Cryptomeria japonica. The sequence goes on from NC_081405.1 coordinate 548,694,908, forward strand.
CTTAATCCTTCTCCTATCTCTTAACATATGAAGAAAATTTATGTTCAATTATCTTTAGAAATCTCTCTTGATTTGTTAAGGGTGCTTTAAAAATTGAGACACGCTAGAACTTGAAAGTGCTTTGAAGGAGAAATTTCTTTTTGTTTTATTTGTATTGCTTTTGAGTGAGAGATTTATTTTTTATTTGTTATATTTATTCATTAATGGTATTTTCTAGCTTTGAGCTTTAAACAAGCATCATGTAGTGGCTAGTACTTACCTTAATAATAGTGTAGTAATAGTAATAATAGTGTTAATAGAGTAATATAGCTTAAAATTAAAGGTATGGAGAAATAGTAAATGATTGTTCTTAGAGTTAACACAATTATTTACATCTCCACATGGCATTAATGAGGATGATGCTACAATAAATGAATGAGTCAATAAATAAATAATGGAACAATGAAACTATCTCATGCATTAATTTTATTTTAATTAATAAATATTAATACTTATCTTTTTTCATATATATTATAATATTTATTTAATATATTAATACTTATATACTAATATTTATTTATAATAATAATAACAAAATTATCTAGCTTGCATAGGTAGTGGAGTTGGCTTGGGCCATGGGTTTTCTCCCCATTGGTCTTAGGTTCGACTCCGAGGCCTAAATTCCACTTGATGCACTTGGCAGGTTGGCTTCTTGGTACATCCTCATGGATTAATATCACCTCAACTTTCTCCAAAATGGGCATTGGGTTGGGTTGTGGGGATACCTTGTGGCACAAAAAATAAGTAAAAATACCAAAATATCTTACTATGCAATTAATATCAAGAGGCATTCTACAATTGTAGTTGATAGCCTTCATTTAGAGTTACTTTTAATTAACCAAAATAGATGATGGGAAAAGTCTTGCGTAGTTGATGCATTCATGAGGACTTCGATGTAGGTGTGATTGATACCATATAACATAGAGTTGATTTTCTCAAAGTGTTTTTAGTGTTAAACTATGTTTCATCATATGGTGGAAGTTGATAATGATTTGATTTCATGATGGTAGAAATGAGCCTTTTTGGTAATAAAATGAAATCATTATCTATCAAGATATATATGATCTGCATATATTAGAGATTACTTATGTCAAATAAACTCTTAGGTAAATATACATGAAGGTAGATCCAACTTGTTCATTTGAAGAGAAGTTGCTTCTTTATTACAAATTTCACAATTTATTTTTCTTTAGGTTGTTGTTATTAAAATCCATGCAACATAAAGAGAGGAATATAGAAAGAGAGATAGAGAATGCAAGAGATAGAGAAAATAGATATATATGGAAAGAGATCTAGAGAATAGTGGAAAGAGATGGGGTGAGAGAAAAAGAGAGATAAAGGAAAAAAAATATATATATAAATAAAAGTAATTAGAGAGAGGAATTGAGAGGGATGGAGTAGGAGATAGAAATAAGAGATATAAGGGGCAAGTGATATAGAGAAAGGAATGACAAAATTTTGATCCTTTTTTTGTACCAACAATCCAAAGTTGGTACTTTTCCCTACAAATCTATCTCATGACCCATCTTCTTCTTCGTGTCACTTTATCTACCTCTTCCTCTCTCTTTCTTTATGTCTTTATCTATCTCCCTCTATCTATTGCTTTGTCTCCCTCTAACTCTTTACCTCCTTAGATCTCTTTATCTTCCCCTCTATCTCTCTATTCTTTGTCTCCCTTTGTCTATCCATTCCTTTTGGAGCAAGTACGATTGGCAAGACCATAAAGCCAAACCACAATCATTGCTAGAAACTTCCCTAGTTTACCAAAATGAGTTTTTGAAAATGGTATAAACCTCCATAAAAACATAAAGGATAATAATATTTTATGAAATTTTTCTTGTAGAAATGTAAGCAAGCTGTGGAAATATAGTACCAAAATTGAGTAGCATTGGTTTCTCATTGTGACTTATTAGTAGTTGTGTGTTTCTTCTATAATATTGTATGCTTGTTCTTCTATACCAAGCCTTGTTTTACTTGTAGTTGTAATGGTTGGAAAATTGATGAATGATAGATCAAGAGGAAAACAACCCTTTCCCTCAAAGAGAGATGAGAGTTTTACTATTTGATTATCCTTCAAGCACTTTTCACCATTACATTAGGAAGATAAGGGATAATTCACTAGATTCAATCTCCACACAAAGATGATAGATTGAATTTTGAATGAATTGAGAATGTTAGGATGATCCTTTCTTCCTGGTTTGAAATGGAAAGGAATTGATTGAATTATGTAGTACACAAGTGACAAAGAATTGATTATAACTCGAGATAGAAATATGGGATGAAGTTGTGCACCTATATTTGATAGTAAAATGTTGAGACAAAGTCACCCTGCAAATTTGACGAAAAGTTGTTCGGATTGTGGCGGGAATATACACGGTCCTCCAAAAAATCCATGAAATGAAAAGGATTTTTTCACCTCTGTAAATGAAGTCTAAATCTAAATGTATTGCTGTGCACTTGCAACCTACACACATAAAAGAGAGGAAAATGTGTTGGGATTGGGGGTTTGCCTTTAGGTCAAACCCCAGTTTTGGAATTAACCAAGTAATGAAAGAAAGTACTTGCAAGTAGATGTAAATGAAAGACTGAATTGTAAATGACCTCAAGGGAGGCTGTAGTAGCAATGTTGATAGAAATTCTTGTGTGGAATTGAGTGTTGAAAGGGATCTTCTCTTCAATGGTTCAATCCTTGACTTGAATGCAACACCTGGTCTTGAAGGGAGACTTGAGAATGCTCAATGCTGGAAAAGAATGCTTGATCACTTGTGCAACTTGAATCTCTCCAACTTTGACCTATCCAACTTGTATCAAATGAGAGAGAAAATTCCCCCTTAAATACATGTTTGGAGGATTTGAATTTCATCACGAGTCAACATCGGGGAGGTTTCCCGCCCAAGGTACAACCCACAAGACATGCTCTAGGAAGGGTCTTGCCATAAAATAGGGCAAGGATAGGGGCCCCATGCCCTTGTTCTTGGAGGACAAGGGTGCCATACCCCTGTCCAAGGGGGGATAGTGGTGCCACTCCCCTATCCTACCCCTTTCTCTAGGGTAGAATGCAGTCAAGGTGATGTAGAGGCCAAGGAAGAAGCTATTTTCACAAGCCGAGCACTCTCTGGTCTCCGATTAGGCTAGAGGATTCGAGTTTGCATGCGTGAGGACCCTAATGCAGTCGTAAATTGCTAGGGTCATAATTTTATGACACTATATTTAGCCCCCACATTAGGAGTATAAGCGTATGTCAATACTGCTAGTAAAGTACAAGGAAAGAAGATTGAAAGACTGTCACCACGTCAAGAAGGCAAGATGCACCAATCCCCTAGTGGACTTAGGATCTTACGAATTTGATTGAAAAAGTAAAAGGGAAGATTGAGAAGGGGAGAACCATGACTGCAAGTAGCAAAGTTCCCTTCACTATGAGTCATGAAAGCAAGGATAAAAATATTACAAAGCAAAACAAAGTTCACTAAGTAATTCTAAGTATCACAAGAAGGAAAGTATGAGCAGAGTGTATGCCCCCACATTAAAGCAATCACATGCACCTTATTGGGAGCGATTTCTTTAAGGTATGATACACCCTAGAGAGAGAAGGAAGGGAGCACACTATCACAAGGATTTAGCCCCCAATCAAGGTATAAACCCAAGGATAATGAACACAAAACACGAGGTAGTGTTGCTTTCCTTGGGTTTAGTATGTTGTATGATAACTCATGTATATCATGTATGTATATGCATATAATAATCTTCATTCCCCAAAGAAGGAAACTACCTTAGAAGAAAGGGAAGAGAGGATGTCTTTTGAGTCAACATGAAAGAGATCAAGAAAATATCTCAATATTTTGCATTGCCCCCAAGTAGACATTAAGGGAACAATACAAGAACATGGATACATATAGAAGAATGGTCACAAAGGAGAAAGAAAGGATAGGGAGAAAGATCTGCAGTGCTAATATTGATAATCTAGCATGACATCTGCCTCTCGATCTTGCTGATCACTATTTCGGGAAGGTGAGAAACACATCAGAGGAGCGATATTGAGCACAACAGATGGAGCTACCACAAGATCCAAACAAGGACTATGCTAATGTTGTAAGTCACTTTGTTTGATTCTAAGAGCTAGGATTAAAGTTTGCGAAAACTCATCCGATAAATATTTGTCCACATCAACATACTCATACTCACTATCAGAAGGATTAGGAATTGTGTTTCCCTTATGAATAACATTTTCACCTATTTCTTCATCAAAGTTTAAAGAAAGAGGAGCAAGAACACAAATAGGAGTAAAACCATCACATGTTTTGTGCAACTTATGATTTGGAGATGTTGGTTGAACATCTTGCTTAGGAGAAAAGGGAATCATATCAACTATTGGAGTCTGAGGAGATTGAGTATTTTGAGGGATAGCTTTACAAGCTCGAACATGATGTCTTTGTCAGTGTTCTCTTGCATAATGATTCCATCAAGTCTTAATGGAAGGCTGAGAAGGAGGAGGAACATTTTAAGAAGTAGGAATGGTTTTTGCCTTTAGAGTGGAAGATTTAGGTTGAGGTATTTTTGGTTGAACAATAGGAGAGGAATACCTCTTCTCTTGATAAGAGGAAGGAGGTGGAACTGCACCATAGAAAGGAGGAATATTAGGTGTAGGAAGGAGACCGAGTCCATCATGAGGATGAGGTATAGGTCTAACCTTAGGAGGATTATTGTTGTTCTCCTTAAGAGAAGCTAAAGTCACATCCATAGGAGTAGGTGGACAATTTTCCTTAGGATTGAGATTAGTTCAATTCGAGAGGAGAAGAACCTCATCTTGAAGAATAATAGGAATGTCAAGTGTTGGCGATCTAGGTTGACTTAGGATAAGATCATATCGTTCTTCCATTTTTGATAAGATTGAAAAAGAGCATCACTCCTTGATAGTGAGATTGAAATTGTGTAGGTCAAAAGAGATCAATAGGAACACTAGGACTTCTTTCGAATGGACGAAATAAAATATGGTTCACAGTTATGATTTCTCCATTGTTAGGAAATTTAAGACACTTGTGGATTGGAGAAGCAATAACCTTCATGGAAGATAGCCAAGGATAGCCCAACTTCACACAAAATTGCTCAGAGGAAGGTATGATAAGAAGGTCAACATCCATGGATTTAGTATGGACTTCAACATGAAGGGTGATAGAACCAATGGTAAAACAAGAGAAATCATCAAATAACTTCACAACTACATTAGAAGCATCATATAGTTGTTTATGCAATCGTAAAGTGAAAAGATACTCTTCAGTTATGACATTAACCATGCAAGAAGGATCAATCAGAGCACCATGGCAAGGGATATCCTTAACCTTTACAACTATGTATAAAGGGCCATCAGGTTCTCTAATGGTCTCTATAGAGTCAAATGTAATACATGGATCCTTAGGCCATTTCTTGTGTTTCTACCATATTAACCAAGTTTGGAGCCATATAGATGAATGCTTTAGAAGTGAGAGAATTAGGCCCAATCTCAATAACGTTAGAAGTATGAGATGGCAAGGGATCAGTGAAAATTTTAAGATTTTGATTAGGAGGAGCAACTGATTTATTCCCTTTGTCATTCACACCTGCCATAGATATAGTATTATTATCAATCAAGTCTTAAACCTTATTTTTCAATGCAAAACATTTCTCAGTATCATGACCAAGTTGACGATGAAATTGGCAAAAGGAATTGTTATGAAAATAAGGAGATGCAAGTTTGGAAGGATCAAATTGTTTTATAGGAGGAAGTTTGATAACATTTCTATGCAATAACTGAGACATAATACTATGCAAAGATTCATTCAAAGGAGTAAACTGTCTTTCTCTTTGGAAAAAATTAGAAATCGGAGGCACAACTATTGTAGCATTCACATGGTTGTTGTTGATTGTATCATTGAACTTGATGAAGCTTTTTGTTGGTTTGAACTTCGCAAACGGTTGTTGAACACTCCCCCTTATCACTTGGAGCCATAGGAGTGGATTGCTCCATTTGACTCACAACCAGTTGATAATTGTGGAGTGTTGCGCACAACTGCAAAAAGCAAGTAAAATAAAAAAAAAGAAGATTTTCCTTGATATATTTTTGTAAATTAGAAATGAAAATTCTTTGAATATCATTATCAGGTACATGAAAAGAAATTTGAGCACACAAATGATTATATCTACCAATGAAATCAATCACTTTTTCTTTAACACCTTGTTTACAATGCATTAAATCAGTCAAAGTGATTTTAGAACCAATGTTGTTTTGAAATTGTTGGATGAAAGCATTTGCTAGTTGTTCAAAGGAAGTGATAGAATAGGAAGGCAAAGAGAAATACCATTGTAAATCCTTATCTCTTAGTGTTCTTGTAAATAGTTTTGCAAGCAATCTTTGATCATAAGCAAAATCCGTACACAAGGTTGGAATGTTTTGACATGCGTAAGAGGATCACCTTTTCTATTATAGAGTTATAATTAAGGGATCTCCATATGTTTAGGTGGCACAACTTTAACAACATCAAGAGAAAGTGGGCTCGCAACATCAAAGGTGGGCACATTAAACTTGGATTGACTCATAGAAGCAATTTGTTATTATAAGGAGGACATAGTTTGGGAAAGATTGTTAGTTATCATTTTGGTAGAAGAGTTCATGTTAGACATAGGTGGTTGAGAAGGTGGTTTAATGTTATTGAAAGAAGGCATGGACTGAGAATAAGGTGGTGCTACACTATGATAAGTCTAGGCATTGGTGATGATTGGGTAGGAAAAGGGACACTTACAGGAGGAATAAAGTTGTTGAAGGAATGGCCCCCTTGTGTCACACCGATTGGTTGAGGAATAGTAGGAATACTCATGGAAGACATAGGTATCGATGGAGGATTAAATGAAGAAGAGGGATTGGCCCCATGACCTATGATTGTAGGATTGACATTTTGAGTTGAAGTAGCCATGATGTTAGATGCAAAAGTAGGAATACTAGTAATAGGATTAGTCAAAGGAATAGAGGAATTGACTTGTGTTGAAGGTTGTGAGTAACCTAGGGTTTCAGCGCAACTCTTGATAGGAATGACATTAGAATCAACAATATGTGTAATGCCACATAATATATCAATTCCATTCGTATCACTTTGTAGCATGTGCTTAAGACCTTCAATTAATGGAAGAGCCTCACTATTAGGGCACTCTTGGGACATCCATTGTTGAAAGCTATCAAATTTATTGTCCAATGTGGAAAGTTGATTTAAAGAAACCCTAGTTAAAGCTTTTTCTTCATCACGAGATCCAACAATGGGGTGAATAGGCACATGAATAGGATGAGAAGAATTAGCATGATCCTCATTAAAGAAGTCACCCAAATTAGGCTCCATCTCCTCGGTAATTAAACCTTGGGATGCCTTACTTCTAATGCTTCGTCTAATGCAGATAGGATAGGTAGGACTAATAGTGGTAAAACTCATGCACTAGAGGGAAATTTTGATTTTTGAATTGTGAAACAAAGCTTACAAAATTGAGTAATGTAAAATTTAAGAAAATAATGATTACACAATTTGAACTTTGTTGGAAGGAGAGGATGACACAATGAAAGGAAATTGTGAATTTTAAAATTAGGGCCAAGGGAATACTACTTAATTTTAAAATTAGAATTTGTAAAATCAGGGCAGACTATAATTAACCTCTTAATTTTAAAAATTTTCTTGAAATTTGAAATGTTGAATTTTGAAGGTATTTCCAATTCTAGAGGGATCAAAAATCGATAAAATTAGCCAATCTTCCGGATTTAGGCTATTAAATACAATCATAACAGTCTCCCAACATTTTGGGAAAAAATCTAAGGATTGTGGCGGGAACGTACATGGTCTGACCAACTTTTCTCAATTTTTTTAGGGATGAATATTATGATGATTGTAAAGATAACCCCCCAAAAATGGCAAATATTACGATCTCTAGATGGGCGAAATGAAGGCGCAAATGTGAGAATAGGACCCTATTAGGGTTTTGAAGAAAAAGAGGAATCGAATTGCAATTTTGAAAAAGGTCAAACCTAATGGATAGGGATACCTTGGAAAATGTTTAGAAATATGAATGTAAATGAAATTGATTTGAAATTCACAAAATCCGATTAATTTTAAAAAGTAGGGTTTGATGACCTAACCACTTAATTTTAAAATTTGAATTTTGGGAAAAAGGAGGGAATTGAAAACAAATTTGAGAACAATCAGAAATCTGAAAATTAAATTGAAATCCAATTTTTGTACAAGTTCAAGATGATTTTTGAAAATTAGGGTTTTGACAAGTAACCTCTTAATTTTGTAAATTTTAATTGCAAATTGAACAAGACAATGAGGAAATTGAATTTGACAAACAAAACAATTTTCAAATCTAAGATAACCACAAGCAATTTTTACAAATCACAAGTTCAATTTTAATTTTAATAACTAGGGTTTTTAATGATTGAACCACTAAGTTGCAGAAATTTGAAACTTGTAAATGAAAAATTTGCAATGTTGTTTAAAGGAAAGCATGCAAGACATCGGGTTCACCAAAATGTAATGGTTGGAAAAATGATGAATGATAGATCAAGAGGAAAATAACCCTTTCCCTCAAAGAGAGATGGGAGTTTTACTATTTGATTATCCTTCAAGCACTTTTCACCATTACATTAGGAAGATAAGGGATAATTCACTAGATTCAATCTCCACACAAAGATGATAGATTGAATTTTGAAAGAATTGAGAATGTTAGGATGATCCCTTCTTCCTTGTTTGAAATGGAAAGGAATTGTTTGAATTATGTAGAGAAAAAGTGACAAAGAATCGACTATAACTTGAGATCAGAATCTGGGATGAAGTTGTGCACCTAGATTTGGCAATAAAATGTCGAGACAAATTCGCCCTACAAATTTGATGAAAAGTTATTTGGATCATGGCGAGAATGTACACGGTCCTCCAAAAAATCCACGAAACGAAAAGGGTTTTTCTGCCTCTGCAAATGAAGTCCGAATCTAAAAGTACAGCTACGCACCTGCAACCTACACACGAAAAAGAGAGGGAAATGTGTTGGGATTGGGGGTTTGCCTTTAGGCCAAACCCCAGTTTTGGAATTAACCAAGTAATGAAAGAAAGTACTTGCAAGTAGATGTAAATGAAAGACTGAATTGTAAATCACCTCAAGGGAGGTTGTAGTAGCAATGTTGATAGAAATGCTTGTGTGGAATTGAATCTTGAAAGGGATCTCCTCTTCAATGGTTGAATCCTTGACTTGAATGCAACACCTAGCCTTGAAGGGAAACTTGAGAATGCTCAATGCTGGAAAAGAATGCTTGATCACTCGTGCAACTTGAATCTCTCCAACTTTGACCTATCCAACTTTTATCAAATGAGAGAGAGAATTCCCCCTTAAATACATGTTTGGAGGATTTGAATTTTGTCACAGGCCGTCATCGGGGAAGTTTCCTGCCTGAGGCACAACCCACAAGACATGCTCTAGGAAGGGTCCTACCCTAAAATAGGGCAGGGATAGGGGCACCGCGCCCCTGACTTGGGAGGACAAGGGTGCCACGCCTCTATCCAAGGGGGTACAATGGTGCCATGCCCCTATCCAAGGGGGGACAGTGGCACCACGTCCCTATCCTACCCCTTTCTTTAGGGAAGAATACAGTCAGGGTGATGTAGAGGCCAAGGAAGAAGTTATTTTTGCAAGCCAAGAACTCTCCGGTCTCCGATCAAGCTAGAGGATTCGAGTTTGCATACGTGAGGACCCTAATGCAGCTGTAAATTGCTAGGGTCACAATTTTATGACACTACAGTAGTAATTTTAAATTATTATTGAGGTTGTAAGTTCAAGAGGATGGAATACATACATACATATATGCATACATACATCATACATACATACATACATACATACATCAGACACACGCATGTATACACACACACACACATATGTATACATATGATGCATATATATATATGTATACATTACATACATATATACATACAAACACACACACACACACACATATATGTATATATATGTATACATACATACATATATGTACACATATATGTATATTTATATGTATGTATATATGTATATATATGTAAATATATATATATATATATATATATATATATATATATATATATATATATATATATATATACACTGTGGTAGTGGGAAAAGCGAGATCGGGTGACTAGGAGCTAATCCCACTTTTGCCAACACAATGAGAATATGAAAGAGCTTAGGGAGATAGCTCACTTTGGCTACTTATTGTGAGAAAGAGAGAGTCAAGGATTACCTCTCAGGGTTTCTATTCCTCTTGTTGCAAATGATGAGAAAAACTAGGGTTTGAATGATCAACTAGATTAGGAGATAAAGAATGAAGCATAAATGAACTCAGAATTTCACAAACTTGTAGATCTGGAACTGAGATACTGAAAGCATGAAAGGGAGAGGATTCTGGATGTGTACTTGATGCTTCAAATTGACCAAAATTGACTTGGACCAGGGTGCCATGCCACTGCCTTGTTTCTGCAGACAGGTAGCTGCAATTGAGACACTGCAAACTGGAGGTCTTAAGTCTGTAGCCTGTCAAATTTGACTACAAAATGGAGGGACCATGGCACCACGCTCCTATCCTTGAACTCTTGAGAGTTCTGGGTGGTTCCAGTGCCTTTTCCTGATCTAGAACTATCTTTGGGTACATATTTTTGAACCTGCAACTAAAAAGTAAAGGTTTGGGTGGCTATATAGGGTTTTGCCTTAGTCAAACCCATGTGTTGGTGATTTCCACCTCCACAAATAGTCGATAATGTACTGAAAATGTGTGTGCTAGAACGTTGTGTGTATGCAAGATCCTAGGATGAATGCAAACAATCTAGAGCAACCCTAAAGAGTAAACCCTAAATGCTTGTAATTGACAAAGTAAATGCTCTAAATCAATGATGCAAAGTGATCTAAAACATGAATGTAAATATGAAATTTGTTGTAAAGAAGCTCATACAAAGACATGAAAATAACATGAAATCATACCAATCCCCAAGGGAGAGATATTGCCACAAGATCTCCTATTACTGTTCAATGTCTTCAAGGCTCCTAATTGATGATGAATGCTTGATGAAATGTTGTTTAATGTTGTTGAATGTTGTTGAAGACTCCACATAGGCTTCTCTTTCACTACATAGAAGGCTCCTTATGCTCCAAAAACCTGCTCTTAGATTCTTAGATCCGATAGATAGATCTTAGTTCACTTCAAATGAAGAAAGAGAGCTCTTATGCATGAAACCCTAGATCTTAATTTCGACTTAATTCCACCTTTAGGCCGACCTAGGAATTGAATTTCCTGCCAATATTTTGGGGTTAAGTATTATAATATCATAGAATTGTGCTCTCAAAATTTTGGGAAAAAAGTCTAGGACCATGTGCACTCTCACCACGGTCTGACAAAATTTTCACCAAATTTTTAGGGCTGTTAGATATGATGATATTAGAGTGAATCCCAAAGTTACAACTAATTTTGAGTTGTTTTGATATGCGAAATTGGGCCTTAAAGGTCGAAATAGGACGTAATTAGGGTTTATGATTAAATGATTTATTGGAGGAATAAAAAGGGACACACTTAGGGTAAAGGGCCCAATTTTATAATGTGAGGAGTGATGAAATGTGACTTTAGATTTAATTAAATTAATTAATTAAATGCTTAAAGGGAAATTAGAAATGCAAGATGCAAGACACACTAAGGTGGGTGCTAACCTAAGTGTGAAATTGTACCACCCTAGCAAGGGTGTACAATTTACGACACTACACATACATACATACATACATACATACATATACTTATATACATATATTTATATATGTATACACCAAAAAGGATGCAAGAAACATAAGATTTAAACATTAGTGTTATTAGTGACAATAAAAAACAAAAGAGAAATGAAACTACAATCCTAAACATGCATACCAGGAGAGATATGAAACAGATTATGGAAAACACACAAAAACAAAGGAAAGACACAAAACCCTCCAAGATGTCCTCCAATATGCTCATAGTTGCTCCTCCCTTGTTCCTCTCCTCTCCAAGTTCCACATGAGTGTAGCTCTCATCTTTTTGCACTATTATGGATGTCTTATGGAGATTCAAGATTATGAATAATGAAGATAAAATAATATGCAAATGCAAACAAGTTAAATATGAGAGAGAACCTAATTATCCTATGTTAATTTTATGCTCTCTTAAAATTAGTATAAGTTTGATGCATACAAGATTTCTGGATCCTTTTGAAGAAGGAATGGACTCTATTTATAGGAAAAACAGGGCAATGGATGGTTGAGATTGAGTAATCTCAACAAGGGTTAGGATTGATGGGTTTATGATCCCTGTGAGGGCTTTCAACCCAATCCCAAGATGAAAAATGTCAACATGAGATGGCTTGAGAGGAGAGGGAAGAATCATTAAATGCTTGAGATGACTTGAAGGTTACCTTAGGAGGTAAGGTTAGGCTTGAGTTGAATGAATAAAGCTTTTATCCAATGAATAATGTCTTTATCCAATGGAAAAATTGTTGTGCAAGAGTTAGTGGGGATAACCATGGTCAAATCAATGAATGCTTGAAGAGCCACATGAGTTAGATGGGGATTAAGTTAGAGGGAAAGTCTCTAACCATGTGGGTGAGTTGAGTTTAACCATTAATGGTTTGGAAAACTTTAGGGGTTAACTTGTTGAAGACATAAAGCCTTTAACGCTTTTCAAAGACTTTGAGGCTTTGAGAAGTGACTCCAAGTTGCTTAGGAATGTGACAATAATTAGGGAGGGTGATTATGTTAATTAAGAATGGTTTAGAAGAATCTGGAATGGGTTAGAAGAGTCTAGAAGGAGATTAGAAGAGCAAGTGGGTTTTGTGGGTGAGAGAAAATAGGATTTTAATTAAAATAAACTTACTTTATTTCAATCGAATAGGTGCAACTTGCATTTGTAAGATAATGCAAGTGGGGGGTAGTTTAGGGATTTAAAGAAATATTTATTTATTTATTTAAAGGAAGAAATGGGTTAAATTAAATAAATGTGCTTTATTCATTTAATTGATTTTAGAGTGTGGCTTAATGAATTAATTTAAATAAATTGAATAATTTATTTAATTAATACGAGAAAAGGTTGATGATGAAATTAATTAAATATTAATTTATTTAACTGATTATTGATGATTAAATAATCAAATAAATAGTAAATATTCATTTAATTAAGTGGACAGATTTATGTGAAGTTACATTTGCCCCTCTTTGAGATGGTGCGGTTTAGTGCATCGTTTTAAAGAAATAAAAATAGGTATGAATAAATATGGCCCATAAATGTTCATTTAGTGGGTGGTATGCCCCCTCGAGAGATGGGCCAAAAAATTTCAAAAAATTTGGTGATCTCTCGAAAAAGAGAAAGAAGTTGGGGGTGGGTAGAATAGAAGAAATTCGAAATAATGGTGAAAGAACGAGAGAAAATGGAGTTAATACAGAGAGATTATAGGCTTCTGAAGTTCACAGGGACCACGACGATGAGTGGGGTGAATTAGGGTTAGGGCTGGTGGGGTATATATGGAGAGGAAGGGGTAAAAACAGGCTCATTTGCACTCATCTCCTTGGCAGTTTGGAGCTCTGATAGTGACCTTTTGCGAAGGGGTGAGCAACAATCATCATGGTTGTGCTGATAGCATATCACTGGTTAGAGCGGATTCATCTATACCAACAGCCAGAGGACTACGGACCAGTGGTAGGCAAATCTTGAATTTTACTTTTTATGCATTTTTGTCATGTTTTTTCAAGCGTCAAAGTCCAAGTAAGACAATAGTGCTAAAATTGTGTTTTAGTGCTTTTGTCACCTAAAGTAGCACTATTGTGTCACAGTGGTGCTATTGCATGGTTGTTGTAGCGCTATTGTCGGTTTAGTGCAATTGTGTTAGAGTAATAGTGCTTTTGTAATTTTAGCGCTGTCGGGTAGAGGTTGTAGCGCTTTTGTGCACAAGTTGTAGCGCAATTGTCAGCAGAGTAGCACGATTGTAGTAAAAATGCCCCAGTGTTAGAGAAAATATCTCCTGATACCCATGTTGATGGATTGATTAATTGTTGTGATGAATCATAGTAGCTCCATTAAGACTAGGTCATTGTGAGAAATGCCTATTGTAGTCTAGGTTTTCCATGATCGATTACCTGTTGAGACCCAAAGATACTTGATCAAAGTATCTGTTGATAATCTAGGTTGAAACTTAAAAAAAATTGTGGCAAAACAACTGATACAAGTTGATATGTGTAGGAGGATCTTCCCATCTTACAAATGCGGGAGAGGCATCCTGCCACACAACAACTATGGGAGTAGTTGACGGAGGCGGAGATAGATTGTGTCTATGTGACTGGTTTGTATGACATGATGTACCTACCCGTGATTTAGACGAATCGCAGTCTGCTGACAACTTTGGTGGAGCAATGACACAACGAGACGTGCATGTTTCACTTGGTGATGGGAGAGATGACAGTGACGTTGGAGGATGTATGAAGGATACTGCAAATCCTGATCAGGGGGGAGCTTGTTACATATGATCGATACTTGGGGACGACAACTATGTAGAGGATATTCATCGATGATGTATATGTTGAGGATGGCTCTATGGCATGGGAGGATATAGAAGCACTATATGAGCCTCTACCATCAGTGTTATCAGGGATCATCAGGGGTTTTCTTTGCCCTGATCAATGTTCACACAGATTGGCCGTTGGTTGGGGCCAGGTGATATAGCAGATGATGACTGAGGGGACCCGCTATGCATGGGGGCCATGTGTGTTAGCACACTTGTACAGGGATTTACATGAGGCAGTGTACCAAGAGGCTAGATCACTAGGGGTACAGATCACTTTGCTACATATCTGGGCTTGGGAGCACCTGCCAATCACACGGTTTGTATGCTTGAGGTTTAGGGTGATAGATCAACCCTATGTGTATATGTATGGAGGTTTGATGAGCTAGCTCCATTTGGGGAAGTTGGAGTTTTGGCGGCGGGCTTTGGATAATTTAGATACAGTCATATGGAGGCCATACCTTGATTGTGAGCCCTAGGAGGATGATGGAGAGGCCCTACCGTACATATTTGTGATACATTTTTTGATTGGTCATACATCCTACTATGTGGAGAGATAGTTGTCAGGGAGAGTGATGAGGCAATTTGGATGGATGGAGGGTTTGTGGAGGGGTTCAGGGGAGTATACACGGGTAGTGCGGGAGAGATTTTAGTGGGGGTCAGCGTTACCTTATGATCAAAACTTGACAGAGTTCTGGACGTTACAGGCAAGACCATGGTAGATGAGGCCAAATATTGTAGATGCAGGGGTGATAGAGGAGTACACTCAATGTTGTGTTGCGCATCCGATTCCATGGATTTCAGATCCTACCGAGCCTATATCACCTGTCAAGGATGACAGGAGACAGTGACAGAGGGGGAGAGGAGGCAGGGGTGGAGGAGGAGGAGATGGAGTTGGGGAAAGGGAGGTGGTGGAGGAGGATGATTACAGAGGAGAGGCAGAGGTGGGCAGCCTTTACGACTATCACAGGGTCCACTAATACAGGGAGCAGCTAGAGTAGGAGGTAGGGATGTCAGTGGGGGAAGGAGGCTATGGAGATGGGAGGGGGAGCCATAGGTGGAGGAGAGGATCCCATGGAGATGGGAGGGGAGCCGTAGGTGGAGGAGAGGGTGATCTATGGGAGTTTATGATTATACGATTGCAAACTCGGTTAGAGGATAGGGAGGCAGAGATTGTAGCTAGGGATGTCCAGCTTTTTGCACGGGAGGTTGAGTTGATTGTAGTGATACGAGAGAGAGATGATATGGTAGACAGATTGAGAGAGTTGTAGGATAGAGGACGAGTTGTAGCTAGAGCACAGGGTCCAACTGGGGAGGTGTTGAGGGAGATGCGGCAGGCTCAGGAGGAGATAGATTACTGGACGGGATTATATGAGCAGACGGTACCGAGTAGTCAACAAGCACTGAGCTATTCCTAGATGCGGTGAGTGAGAGCAGAGTGGTCTCAGAGGGTTCAGAGAAGTGGTGGTGTCATGGGTCCTCCTCGCGCGAGAGGGTGAGAGTGGTGGGGGAGAAATATTTGGCCAGAGTGATATTTGAGAGATTCTATGCATTTGTTACTTTGTTATTTAGACTGTGACTTGGATGGCTCTTGGTAGCCGGTATATTTTGACATCATTGTACTATGATACATGTATTCTTTTGTGATGTGACATATGATGTGATATATGAGGAGATCTCATTTTTTATGATGGTATGATATGTATGTATGTGATGACATGTATGTTGTTATACAGGATGATGTTTATGAGTTATGCTTAGATACATGCTATGGATGATTTGCTTTTTATATGTACATGGTGATGATATGATTTCTATATGCATGCTATTGATGATTTGCTAACATGTGGATGCACGTTAATAGATAGATTATGTTTTTGTAATGCTATTAATGTGATGCAATGACGATGTATGCTAAATGATGAGATGAGATAATGAATAATGATATTGTGATAGGTAATACTTGTTCGTGTTGATTATATGATATGATGATAAATGATGCATATTTTAAAGATGAATCTAAATGTTTATGGATGAATGCCTTTAAAGAGATGAACAAATGTTTATACAAATGTTATGTATGCTACTAGATGAATGCACTTAAATGGATGAAAAAACATTTATACAAATGTTATGTATGTTTCTTAGATGAATGCACTTAATGAATAAATGTATTTTAATGATGAAATGAATGCCACTAAATGATAATGAATAACTGTACCTTATTGCAATTAAAGGATAACGAATGCATCTTTATGAATCTAGATGAAACTAAATGGGTTAAAATGCACCTACTAAATGAGTCTAAATGAAACTGAAATGATAATGAAATGAATGCATATTTTAATGATTTAAAGGAATGCACTAAATGGATAGATGAAATGTTCTTGATAAAATGTAAGTAAATGATGATAAATGAATTAAACAACTAAATGATGATGAATGATTGTGTATGATTTAGATGAATGCAACTTAATGATTGAGATGTAACTAAGGGCATGTACATTAATGACTAATATGTAACTAAAATGAAGATAGATGAATGAAATGATTTGAAAGGTATTTAAATGAAGCTAATGTATTTAATGCACCTAAATTAAATGATGAAATGCAAGTAAATGAGAACAAATGCACTTGATGTTTTAAATGCACTAATGTGATGAAGAGATCAATGCACTTAAATGAATATCTAAATAAATCTAAATGCAAGTAAATGATAATGAACTGAATGCATGTAATGCAACTAAATGATAATGTCATGCCTTCATGATATCTAAATGCAAGTTGGTGAGAATTTGCACATGTGGAATGAAAATGTGAGATGATGTATTAGAGAACTCTATCATGATTTGTACCCAAGACAAGCTTATATTAGGTGCTTTCTCATAGAAACCTAAATTACTTGCATGCAAACAACATATATGAATAATGAATGAGCAAATGGATGGGTGATATGCAACAAAATGCAATATAAATAGATGAGATGAAATGACGATCCATAGAGCATTCACAGTTCTTTATTTTCCTCATCGAGCATGGTGGTATTGTTCTTGTCTGAGGTAGTAGGAACCAAGTTTGAGCATTTCACCTGTAAGCAAGCATCACAAACAAAGAAAAGTTCCCCTCCATTCTGGTTCATGCACAAATGGTCAAGGTATACGTTGTAGTCACTAATCCATAGTGATCTATGACTATATTGTTGCATATGATCAAGTATCTTAGTGAACTTCCCATGTAGACACCATTAGTACATGCCCCAGAACTTCATTGGATCAATCTGCAGACAACAAACAAAGAAAAGATATTAGGAACCATCTCAGCTACTCTAATCACTTGTGGATATCCTAGAGTAGCGTAGGAACCTGATATAAATAAATAACAAATCGACCAAGTACTTTGTAGCCAAACAAAATTTTCTTGTCAAAAACATGTAATGCAACTAAATGATAATGCCATGCCTTCATGATATCTAAATGCAAGTTGGTGAGAATTTGCACATGTGGAATGAAAATGTGAGATGATGTATTAGAGAACTCTATCATGATTTGTACCCAAGACAAGCTTATATTAGGTGCTTTCTCATAGAAACCTAAATTACTTGCATGCAAACAACATATATGAATAATGAATGAGCAAATGGATGGGTGATATGCAACAAAATGCAATATAAATAGATGAGATGAAATGACGATCCATAGAGCATTCACAGTTCTTTATTTTCCTCATCGAGCATGGTGGTATTGTTCTTGTCTGAGGTAGTAGGAACCAAGTTTGAGCATTTCACCTGTAAGCAAGCATCACAAACAAAGAAAAGTTCCCCTCCATTCTGGTTCATGCACAAATGGTCAAGGTATACGTTGTAGTCACTAATCCATAGTGATCTATGACTATATTGTTGCATATGATCAAGTATCTTAGTGAACTTCCCATGTAGACACCATTAGTACATGCCCCAGAACTTCATTGGATCAATCTGCAGACAACAAACAAAGAAAAGATATTAGGAACCATCTCGGCTACTCTAATCACTTGTGGATATCCTAGAGTAGCGTAGGAACCTGATATAAATAAATAACAAATCGACCAAGTACTTTGTAGCCAAACAAAATTTTCTTGTCAAAAACATGTAATGCAACTAAATGATAATGCCATGCCTTCATGATATCTAAATGCAAGTTGGTGAGAATTTGCACATGTGGAATGAAAATGTGAGATGATGTATTAGAGAACTCTATCATGATTTGTACCCAAGACAAGCTTATATTAGGTGCTTTCTCATAGAAACCTAAATTACTTGCATGCAAACAACATATATGAATAATGAATGAGCAAATGGATGGGTGATATGCAACAAAATGCAATATAAATAGATGAGATGAAATGACGATCCATAGAGCATTCACAGTTCTTTATTTTCCTCATCGAGCATGGTGGTATTGTTCTTGTCTGAGGTAGTAGGAACCAAGTTTGAGCATTTCACCTGTAAGCAAGCATCACAAACAAAGAAAAGTTCCCCTCCATTCTGGTTCATGCACAAATGGTCAAGGTATACGTTGTAGTCACTAATCCATAGTGATCTATGACTATATTGTTGCATATGATCAAGTATCTTAGTGAACTTCCCATGTAGACACCATTAGTACATGCCCCAGAACTTCATTGGATCAATCTGCAGACAACAAACAAAGAAAAGATATTAGGAACCATCTCGGCTACTCTAATCACTTGTGGATATCCTAGAGTAGCGTAGGAACCTGATATAAATAAATAACAAATCGACCAAGTACTTTGTAGCCAAACAAAATTTTCTTGTCAAAAACATGTAATGCAACTAAATGATAATGCCATGCCTTCATGATATCTAAATGCAAGTTGGTGAGAATTTGCACATGTGGAATGAAAATGTGAGATGATGTATTAGAGAACTCTATCATGATTTGTACCCAAGACAAGCTTATATTAGGTGCTTTCTCATAGAAACCTAAATTACTTGCATGCAAACAACATATATGAATAATGAATGAGCAAATGGATGGGTGATATGCAACAAAATGCAATATAAATAGATGAGATGAAATGACGATCCATAGAGCATTCACAGTTCTTTATTTTCCTCATCGAGCATGGTGGTATTGTTCTTGTCTGAGGTAGTAGGAACCAAGTTTGAGCATTTCACCTGTAAGCAAGCATCACAAACAAAGAAAAGTTCCCCTCCATTCTGGTTCATGCACAAATGGTCAAGGTATACGTTGTAGTCACTAATCCATAGTGATCTATGACTATATTGTTGCATATGATCAAGTATCTTAGTGAACTTCCCATGTAGACACCATTAGTACATGCCCCAGAACTTCATTGGATCAATCTGCAGACAACAAACAAAGAAAAGATATTAGGAACCATCTCGGCTACTCTAATCACTTGTGGATATCCTAGAGTAGCGTAGGAACCTGATATAAATAAATAACAAATCGACCAAGTACTTTGTAGCCAAACAAAATTTTCTTGTCAAAGAAAATGTTATCATGTCTTTGTTTCGAGAGGAAGGATGCATCCTTGTGAAGACAATTATGTGGAGATGTTTTGATTGGTTGGTTGATTTGATAAGTGATCATCATTTGAGTAGCTCAAAAATGTTTGTTTGGTGTCTATTGTGATGTGTATGTACAAAGAATATTACATATTGCAATGTTTTTTATTGAATTTATTTTTTTTGTCATGTTTTTTAGATTTTGTGAGTGTTTTTGAATGTTTTTGGTATATTTCCAGCCAATTTTGAATGAGGAACTCAATGAATCACAAGTAATGTAGAATCCACTTCTATTAGTAGGTTAAGATCATTTCCCCCAGTTAGATGTTGCTATGAAAGCGAGATGCAGGACACATGAAGTACTAACCTTGATTGCACATCAATAACAAGCCATGGTTTTAATGATAGATGAATGGATGCAATGGATGTGATCGCAACAAATCTAAAAGACAATGTAGTCATATCCTTTATGAATGGTGCTTGTTTTCCAGGTTTTCACCATTGTACTTAGCCAGGGTGCCACCGTATTGGTTTTCTACCATTTGTATGAATGATTTTTCTTTACTACTTTCTTGATTTTTTTTGTATTTTCTGAATGTTTTTTGGTACTTTATGATATATTGGAGGAGCCTGATGCTCTGCACAACTTATGTATGAAACTGTTTGAGGTGCATGTTGTTGATCAGATCTACTAGTGGTTCTCCTTTTGAAGTTGCCAATTGATATGCCCCAGACCCGATTACAACAGTGATAACATAGGGACCCAGCCAGTTGGATTCAAAATTGCCCTAGTGTTCTCTGTTTGGTTTATTATGAGGATTCTCCCTAAGAACAAGATCTTCTACCTCAAATGTGCGAGGTTTGACCCGATGATTGTAGCTTCTGCTCATGCGCTGTTGATAGGCTTTTAGGTGGTTGTATCCAACTTGTTGCCTTTCATCAAGCAGTTCCAAGTCCCAAAGACGCGAGACTTGGAATGCTTCATCATCTATTAGATTGTGCAAAGAGACCCGTAGAGATGGTATTTCAACCTCAATAGGCAAGATGTCTTTTTCTCCATAAACCAGTGTGTAGGGAGTTGCGCCTGTAGGGGTTCGAATGCTAGTTCGATACGCCCATAGTGCTGGATTTAATCGAAGTGCCAATCATGGCCAACATCATTGATTGTCTTTTTGAGGATTCTAAATATGTTATTGTTTGATGCTTCGGCTTGACCATTGCCTTGTGGGTAATATGGAGTGGAAAAATGGTGTTAGATGTGAAACTTCTCACAAAGTTTACGGACATCCTAATTTTTGAAAGGAAGGCCGTTATTTGTGATGATGGACATGGGTACACCATACCAGCAGATGATGTAATTAAGGATAAATGAGGCTATCTGCTTGCCGATGACTTGGGTAAGTGGAATGGATTCGATTCACTTTGTGAAGTATTCGGTGATGGTAATGATAAATTTATGGCCATTGGATGAAGATGGATGGATTTTACCCACAAGGTCAAGTCCCCATTGACAAAAGGGCCATGTTGTTGTGATTGGTTATAATTCTTGTGCTAGTGCATGTATCAGGTCTCTGTGAACTTGGCACTTCTTGCACTTTTTGACAAAGTATTAGGAGTCTTTTCCATGGAGGGCCAATAGTGTCTAGTGCACATGATTTTCTTTACTAGCGAAGGATCACTTGAGTGAGCCCCACAAATTCCTTCATGTACCTCTTCCAAGGCTTTTGTTATCTCATTTTTTTCCAAACATCGAAGGAGAGTACCATCAAGACTTCGCCTATATAGGGTTTCGACAATGATGGTGTATGGAGTGGTTTGGCAGATAAAGGTTTTGCATTGGTTATTTGATTGGTTGGGAGGAAGTGTGTGATCACATAGGTAAGTGAAGAACTCATCATACCATTGGGAATCAGAATCGACAAGGTGACATATCATTTCTATTTCAGGGATATCATAAGCAGGGATCCAAAACTGTTCTACCAATAACTCATAGCGTGTTGAATTTTGTGAAAGATCCAAGAGAGAGGCAATTGTAGCCATTGTGTCAGCAACTCGATTTTGATCTCTTGGTACTTGCTCAGATGTGATAGTTGTAAATGATTCTTTGTAACTATCCACCATCCTTTTATACGACATGAGCTTATCATCCTTAGTTTGGTATTCATCGGTGACTTATCAGATGACTAGCTGGGAATCTCCATATACTTGTAGCTCTTTTAGATGCCATTGTATAGCCAATCTAAGTCTCGTGATCAAGGCCTCATATTCTGCTATATTATTGGTGCATGGGAAAGTGAGCCTGTATGACTTCGGGATGCTGTCACCTTAAGGTGTGATGAAAAGAATACCTACCCCCGAGCCATGTCTAGTATATCAGCCATCAAAATATATCTTCCAAGGTTGTGTAGCTGTGATCATGAAGAGCTCCTCATCGGGAAAGTTGGAGATAAGAGGATGGTCACCTGCGAGGGGTGCATCAGCCAACTGATTTGCAATAACCTGCCCCTTGATAGCCTTGCAATCTACATACTCTATATCAAATTCACTCAAGATCATAACCCATTTGGCCAAGTAGCTTATCAATGCTGCTTTGCTGAGTAGGTACTTGAGTTGATCTATTTTGGCAATGAGTTGTACCTTGTGCGTTAACATGTAGTGTCTTAATTTGGTGGCTGCTAAGATAACTGCTAGGAAAGCTTGCTCAATAGGTGTATAATTGAGTTCATAGCCTACCAATGTGCGATAGATATAGTATACAACACATTCTTTTCCTTCTGCATTGTGTTGTGCCAGCAGTACTCCTAATGCCGTATTTGTAGCTGAAATATATAACAATAGAGGTCTACTTGGATTTGGTGGGATCAACAACGGTGTATGCATTAGGTAGTCCTTAAGCAATTGGAATGCTTACTGGCACTTTCAATCCCATTGAAAGCAAATATTCTTGTGTAACAAATGCGTGAAGGGATGACACTTATCAACCAATTGTGTAATAAATCTCTGAATTGATTGTAGTCGCTCTTGTAATGTCCTTAACTGACTGATGTTCTTTAGAGGTGGCATGTACATGATTTCTTTGACTTTCACCGGATCTACTTCAATGTCTTTACTTGAGATAATGTATCCTAAGAGCTTCTAGAAGGTTACTCCAAAGACACATTTCTTTGGATTGAGACGGACATGATATTGTTCTAATCTGTCGAAGATTTTACCAAGTATTGCTAGATGACCCTCTCTTGTTAATGATTTAGCTAGTAAATCATCAACATAATCTTTCATTATGGTGTGCATCATATCATGAAAGATGGTAGTCGTAACTCTTTGATATGTTTCCCTTGCATTCTTCAGACCAAATGGCATCACATTCCAACAGTATGTTCCCCATGGACATGTGAAAGCAATTTTATGTTGATCCTCTGGAGCAATCTTGATCTGGTTGTACCCTGAAAAGCCATCCATAAGAGAAAGAATAGCATGACCCACTGTGAAATCGATAATTATGTCGATGTTTGGTAAGGGGAAGTCATCTTTAGGGCATGCCTTGTTCAAATATTTGAAGTTGGTACAGATACAGATTCCCCCATTAGGTTTACCAATAGGTACAATATTGGAGATCCAATCTGCATAATCGATTGGTCTGATGAAACCAACATCCAAGAGTTTTTTGAGTTCAGCCTTGACAAGAACAACAATCTATGGGTGCATCTTTCTAAGATTTTGTTTGACCGGTTTAGCTCCTTCTGCTACGGTTAGGTGATGCATGACCAAATCTTGATCTAAGCCGGACATGTCTGCATAAGACCATGCAAAGTTGATTTGACGCTTCTGGAAGAATTTGGTTGTTTCTCTAGAGTTAATAGAGATGCCAAATGTATTTGGTGAAGAGTCTCAGGGGTCCCCACAATGAATTCTTTTGTTTCTTCAATTAGGATCGTCAATCTCTCCTGATTTGTACTAAAGGGGAGGATGTCAAACGTTTCATCCTCAGGTGTCTCGGAGAGGTTTTCAAATTTGGATACACTGTATATTTGTACTTTTTTGGGATCAACAAGTGCCACTGTGTGGTTTTCATTAGAAGATCCATGATTTATTGTGATATTTTTGCAGCTGAAAGGTTTGGCATCTGACCCAAAGTGTGTTGCACTGTTAAGTTCGATGGCAAACCCAACTTTATGATCCCCGCTTGGTATGTTATCCTGTATTTCTAAAAAGTCTATGAGCGCGTCATTGTTTTGGAAATGATCAAGACATGGGGGATTTGGCTGGTTCCAGTCGATGAGTTCGGGGTGGATGATACACATTACCTCATCGATTAAGTTGAGTTCAAAGGAGGCGTCAATGAGGGTTAATATATATGAGTGAATTTCATCGATGGTACTCTCCTTGTCAGATTTTGGTGTAGGATGTGACATAGGGCCTGTGGAAGTTGCTTCTCGCTCAGAAACCCAAAATGTTTTAATCCACACCTCTCCATAAACTGGGATATCCTTACGAGGTGGCAAAGGTGACGTGTCTTCCTCATCTGAAGTATTTAGATTCACTAAATCCCATTCCCACTCATGCAAGTCTGTCTCTAAATCACTCTCTAACATCCGATTACTGTACCAGGTTGGGATGTCTTTTGAATTGAATAGTGTATTAGTTATTAGCTCATGCACTTTTGGAGGTGGGATTGTTGGGGTCATAGGTATAAAGGGGGTTAATGATGTTACTGATGGGGTTATTGGTTCTGTTGATGTTGCTGGTGGTATTGATACTATTGAAAAAGTTATTGGTGTTGTTGACTCTGTAGATGGTACTGATGTTGTTGATAGGGTTATCGGTCTTGTTGATGTTGCTGGTGCTACTGATGTTGCTGATGGGATTATCATTTTTGTTGGTGCAGTTGGTGTTGCTGATGGGATTATCAGTTTTGTTGGTATAGTTGGTGTTGCTGATGCTGCAGATATAATCAAGGATGGTCTCCTTAGAGTAACTAGCTGATACATAGGTTTGCCTTTGAATCTAAGTTTAGGAAGAGATTCCTTTTGAAAACCTACTCCAGTTTTGTCTTTGGGTTTTAACTCAGGTTGTAGGGGCTCGTTTCATCGTTATTTGCAATGTCCCAAAGCACTCTAGCCATCATAGCCCATTCTTTGCATGATAGTGAGGCCTTTGCTATATTTGTCAGTGGGAAGCTTAGCCTTTGGGATTTCTTTGTTGATAGGGTCTTTGTAGATCCATTCTACCAGGTCCTCATCCATGGTTTCCTCCTCTTGACTTTTGCTAGGGATGAATTGCGCCAAAGTGCAAGTTCTTTTGGCCAATGGTGTTTGAAGCAACTTTTGGGGTTTGCTATGAGTTCTAGGGGAGGTGAGTAATTTCCCAACATAAAAGAGTTGGCTAAGATTATATTCCCCAGGACCTTCCTCAGCCATTTTAATTTTCAACTTCTCTTGCTTTGGTATAGGGGTGATTGAGCTAGAAAGAGAGGATGGATTAACATATGATGTGGAAGGGATAGCTTCTCTGTTGTTAGGTACGGTGATCTTTGGCTGATGGTTAATATTATTACAATACACAAATGGATTTGTATTGCCAAGGATTGTGATTTTTACACCGTTATGGGGAAACTTGATACATTGGTGATAGGTGGATGGAATGGCTTACATGGCATGTATCCAAGATCTTCCTAACAAGAGATTATATGGCAAAGGAAGGTCTAGAACTTGGCAGACTATATGCTTTACCACTAGCCCAACCTTGATAGATAATACAACAACTCCTTTGGAAGAACACTCTACATCATCATAGGCTTTAATGGTTATCCTTTTACTGGCACCCACTGATTCTACTGCATAACCTAATGTTGTGACCAACTGCAAGGTGCATATATTCAAGCCAGCTCCATTGTCAATAAAGACTCGCTTGATTCTATGTTGGTTTACAAATCCTTCAATGTGAAGGGATGCATTATGTGGTTGTTGGAAGGAAGCGTTGTCACTTTCAGAAAAAGTGAGACATGGTGATGACTTGAGACTACCAACCATGGCTTGAAATTGATCTGTGTTGAGGTTGGCGAGGATGGACGCTTCTTGGAGAGCTTGATCCAAGATCATTTTATGTGAGGGGGATAAGTGAAAAAGCGCTAATATGGAAATGAGGGTGGGCGTTTTATCCAATTGCTCCACAAGATTATATTGCTTGGTGAGGGGTGTCATTCCTTGTGGTGTTGATCGAATGGTAATATTGCTACGACGCGTAACAACGTTGCATGCAAGATTTAGATCTTTGATGGCGAGAGTCGCAACTTGTTCATCAGCATCATAAAGGTGATTCACAATATAATTCTATGCAACTTGTGTATAATTAGTTGTAGTATCTGTGTTTCGCCCTGAGGTGGAAGGACCCTTTTGATCATGCGATGGAAGTGGATTATTGAACATTAAATGATCATCATTGGATGTTTTAGGGTCATGTCCTTCTATTTCAATTTCTCCTCTATCAATAAACTATTGAAGTAGATCTTTCAATAGATGGCAATTGCTTGTTTTATGGCCTCTTCCTTGGTGAAATTCATAATGTTCAGAAGGTTGCATGTTTGATTCATGTCAGGTTCACCAATTGATGCACACCAAAAAGGATGCAAGAAACATAAGATACAAATGTTAGCGTTGTTAGTGACAATAAAAAATGAAAGAGAAATGAAACTACAATCCTAAACATGCATACCAAGAGAGATATGAAACAAATTATGGAAAACACACAAAAATAAAGGAAAGATACAAAACCCTCAAAGATGCCCTCCAATATGCTTAGTTGCTCCTCCCTTGTTCCTCTCCTCTCCAAGTTCCACATGAGTGTAGCCCTCAACTTTTTGCACTATTATGGATGTCTTATGGGGATTCAAGATTATGAATAATGAAGATAAAAGATTATGCAAATGCAAAAAAGCTAAATATGAGAGAGAACCTAATTATCCCATGTTAATTTTATCCAAAATAACAAAGTAAAAATGCTCCTAAATGCTCTCTTAAAATTAGTATAAGTTTTATGCATACAAGATTTATGGATCCTTTTGAAGAAGGAATGGGCTCTATTTATAGGAAAAACAGGGCAATGG
Source organism: Cryptomeria japonica (assembly GCF_030272615.1). Taxonomy (NCBI): domain Eukaryota; kingdom Viridiplantae; phylum Streptophyta; class Pinopsida; order Cupressales; family Cupressaceae; genus Cryptomeria; species Cryptomeria japonica. The sequence goes on from NC_081405.1 coordinate 548,722,194, forward strand.
ATGGTTGAGATTGAGTAATCTCAACAAGGGTCAATATTGATGGGTTTATGATCCATGTGAGGGCTTTCAATCCAATCCCAAGATGACAAATGTCAACATGAAATGGCTTGAGAGGAGAGGGAAGAATAATTAAATGCTTGATATGACTTGAAGGTTACCTTAGGAGGTAAGGTTAGGCTTGAGTTGAATGAATAAAGTTGTTATCCAATGAATAATGCCTTTATCCAATGGACAAACTCTTATGCAAGAGTTAGTGGGGATAACCATGGTCAAAGCAATGAATGCTTGAAGAGACACATCAGTTAGATGGGGGTTAAGTTAGAGGGAAAGTCTCTAATCATTTGGGTGAGTTGAGTTTAACCATTAATGGTCATGTAAGAGCCATAAATGGTTATTTAAGAACCATTAATGGTTTGGAAGACTTTAGGGGTTAACTTGTTGAAGACATAAAGCCTTTAATGCTTTTCAAAGACTTTGAGGCTTTGAGAAGTGACTCCAAGTTTCTTAGGAACGTGACACTAATTAGGGAGGGTGATTAGGTTAATTAGGAATGGTTTAGAAGAATCTGGAATGGGTTAGAAGAGTCTAGAAGGAGATTAGAAGAGCAAGTGGATTTGGTGGGTGAGATAAAATAGGATTTTAATTAAAATAAAATTACTTTATTTCAACCAAATAGGTGCAACTTGCATTTGTAGGATAATGCAAGTGGGGGGTAGTTTAGGGATTTAAATAAATATTTATTTATTTATTTAAAGGAAGAAAGGGGTTAAATTATATAAATGTGCTTTATTCATTTAATTGATCTTAGAGTGCCGCTTAATGAATTAATTTAAATAAATTGAATAATTTATTTAATTAATAGGAGAAGAGGTTGAGAATGAAATTAATTAAATATTAATTTAATTAACAGATTATTGATGATTAAATAATCAAATAAATAATAAATATTCATTTAATTAAGTGGACAAATTTATGTGACTACAATATGTATATATGTGTGTATATATATATGTATATATGTATGTATATATGTATATATACACACACACATATATATATATGTATTTAGGTTCACCATGTGAACCATTTAATTATAATTTAAGTAGCATGGGTTTCATCTTATAAAGCTTCATTACTTCTGGTAAAGAAAAGAAGAGAAAATTCCTTTGTAGTTGATGCATTAACAATGACCTCAATCTAGGTTTGATTGATACCATATTTGGCATAGAGTTGATTTTCCCAAATTACTTTTAGTAGCTATGATGAACCATTATTTTGAAATTGATATTGATTGATATTGTCAAAATAAAAACAAGTGTCTTTTTTTGCAATAAGATGAAATGTTCATAGTGTTTATTCTGATAAAATATGGTTCGTTGGTGCCTAAAAAAAAATTTATTAGAAGAATTATTAGCCATTAAGATATACATGACTTGCATTTATTAGAAATTACTTATACGAAAGCAACTCTTAGGCAAGAAATGGCCATGAAAGTATATCCGACTTGTTCCTTTGAAGAGAAGGTGCCTCTTTATTGTAGATTTCGTATTTTATTCTTCTTTGGTTTGTTTTTATTAAAATACACACATCATAAACAGGGGAATATAGAAAGGGAGACAAAGCATGGGAGATATAGAGAAAATAGATAAATAAATAAAGAGAGAAAGAGAACAAGCTAACAAAGAGATGAGGTGACAAAAATCTAAAGAGAGGGAGAGAGGAATTGATAGAGATGAAGCAAGAGACATAAATAAGATATGATATCATAGGTACTATGACTATAGAATACACACAATGAAAATGTTAAAAATTTCTTAGAAACATTCAAGCAAATGGAACTGTTCACATTAATTTTCCCGGTCTAAGGTTTGTCACTGGCCCGGTTGGTTTTGCTTTTTGTCATCCAACAGCGCAAGGTACGTAAGACAGTTGTTGGCATGATGTTGCTCCCTCGGTCCGTTTCGGGCGTTCAGTTTTTGAAGTAGCACAGTGGTGACAAATGGCAAGGCGTGCTGACTGGTTTCTTTTTTGGGGCCCACCTTTTGGCACAGTAAGTGAGCTGTTTCCCATATTTTTTATCTTTTTCTTGCAGTCTATCCGCGATTAGCAAAATCTTCTCAGTTCATGGCAGTATGCGGACCGTTGCAGGCGAGGAGTGGAATTCTAGGGGCTATTTTGCTGGGTACGATCTCTGAAGCGACACGACATGTTTTTCTATTCAGAGAGGTTATGCCCTTTTGGCATGTTTTGGGGAGTTGTTTTCAGGAGCCAAGTGCTTTATTTATGTTTTTTTTTTCTATTGCAGAGGGGAGAACTTTGGAAGGAACAATTAAATTTGCTAAGTAGAAGTTTCTTTTCAACCTTTAAAACTATTATTATTTGTCGGAAGAAGGCTACTCAAATTGTGCATGCGACCTTTATGACACTTCTTTCAGTATGCTTTTGATGGTCTTTTCTGTGCTGTTTTATTCAAAGTTCCAATGACTTTGAGAATATATCTATCTAAGATTTTGCTGATTAAACTATGTTTCGTACTTATTATTTGGTAAATGCACGATGAGTATTTCCTTATGTCGCAAAGAAATTTGATTGTATCCTTGGTTATGTTCTTGATCCAGACTAATAGATTGTTGAATGGGCTTGTGAAAGTCATATGTTTTTGAATTTTGTATGCTCATGTCTTTTAATGATCTGGCGTATTGCCTCAGTAGTCTAGTTTTACTATTTTAAAAGGTGTTTTTTTCTCCTCTTTTGCTCAAAACACCAAGGAAGAGCCGACTTCTCAATCCCGAAGGTCATTCAGTGGAACCTGCACAATTGGTCCCCCACCACTGAATTTCCCATAAGACTGTTTGTTTCTAAAGTAAAATTCAGAGTCAACAGTTCTTTTTCTGGCACACCTGGTGGGACTAATTTTTGGAAAAATATATTTCAGCTAGTTTATGAGTCATAGGCCTGTCACCAAGAGTCAGATGACTTTAAACCCTCACCTTCTTTTTCCTCCATTGGTGACCATCCATTCAGCCACAACTTCGTCTTCTCAGGGTTTCCCCACAATCATACATGCTGTGATGGCACAAGTTCCTCCCCAAAATTTTGTGACTTGGGATAATGGTAGCCCCCTCATTCCCCCGGTTCCACCTGTGGTTTGGGGAGCCATCCCAACAACCGCACTTATGGTCGTTCCTAAGTTCACAGGAGAATGTCATAAAACCCCTAGGGAGCATCTGCAAGATGTAGCTACTGTCTGCACTGTCCATGGCATCACCGAGCAGAACGTAGCTTTAAGGTTGCTTGTAACATCTTTCAAAGGAAAAGATTCGGACTGGTTTAGATCCTTAGGCCCTAGTACTATAGGAGATTGGGATCATCTGGGAGATCGTTTCTTTCAGAGATTCTCAGATAAAGCTGATAGATCATCCTTAATGCACCAGCTCATTACAATCAAGAGAGCTCCTACAGAGGCATTAACTGATTTCAATCTGAGGTTTCAGTGAACCTGGTAGAGGATACCGTTGTCCGCTCACCTTCCAACAGATATGGCTTTTGTATTCTATCTAAAATCTTTCAATTCTGACATATTAGTGATGATTTAATCTTTAGGAGGTAACACTCTTTTGCAAGCATTTGATATAGCAGTCCAAGCTGAAAATAACCTTATTGACACTGGAAAACTAGCCCCTCACCCTATAATGCCAGTATTCCTTGAAATATCTACCCAAGTCGTGGAGGAAGCCGCTCCAAGTACTTCCGCTCCACAGTCTATGTACTCGTTCCCTACTCCCCAAACCGCTTCTTTGGCTGCTAAAGTTAGTGATATGAAAACTCTCCTAAGATCCTTCTCCAATGAAATTGTCAACCTAAAAAGAGCCCAGGTCTCGCCATCCAAGCCCCCTTTTCAGCAAAATTTCCAAGGGAACCGTCCTCCATACCAACATATGAATCATCATGCTGAGAAACCTCTTCCATCGAATGGCCAAATAGTCCTAGTCCCCAATCCATTGCAGGCCGTCTATCCAACCGTTGGTAGAGAATTGATAGTAGGGAAAAATAACCTAGTGGATGACACCAACTCTTGGTGTTTCCCATGCAACAATGCTCATACTCTGAGGAATTGCCCGAGGGGGAATTTGCAGCAGAAGGTCGCAGAATAAAGGAAATCAGGTATGATGCCGAATGAATTTGCATATACATCCCTGTGTATGGATAACGTCGCTTTTGTCACTTAGATGCAAGGGATGTCATTACAACAAGAAGCAGAGATCGCCCCCGACCATGCGCTTTTTTCATGGATGGAGGATGAGGACACAATACTAACCAATGGTGTAACCGCCCCAAAGGATGGAGCCCCTCTTGCGTACTCAGATTACAATCTTCGCTCTAAAAGGTGTTTGACCGGGTAGGATGCCGACAATATGATATTCGTGCCCGTGGATAGGCCCCTGGAACCACCGGTCATCAATCCGTCCTACCCGAGGAAAGAGTTCATCCCTTATAAATCGAAAGAGCCAAAGGTCCTCACGCCTTAGATACTAGACGTAGTTGAACAGATGACGAAAGCTCTAGCTCATGTTTCTCTGTGGGATCTCTTAAGTATCCCAGAATAGAAGAATAGACTAAGAGAGGCATTGTCTCATGATCAAAAGGATGCAAGTGCGATAGCTCAGCCATCTCTCTAGACTGACGGAGCGGGTCCGCAGCTGGTAAAATGCGCTCTCTGACCGTATTAACAAATGAAAGCTCACCCCCTGCTTCCCAAGGAAAAGGTAAGCCTAAGATGAATCCTTTTTACCTTACCCTTATAGTTGGAGATAAACTCTTGCATAACTCCATGATAGATTCCAGTGCTAGCACTACGGTCATGCCTAAGCAAATTGCCGAGGTGTTAAACATCAAGTACTATCCTTTAAATAAAGGAGTAATGCAACTCGATGGGAACAAGGTTCAGACGGTAGGCCTCATCAAAAGTCTCCCCTTAACTTTATTTGCATGTCCAAGTGTAATAGTATCCCAAGAAATAGTAGTCATCGATATCCCCCCTGTCTTTGGGCTTTGTCTTTCTTGAGATTTTACTATTAAAATAGGAGGCTATATGTCCCTAGATTGGTCCCATCTTATCCTTCGTACCCGGCATGGTGCCAAGATAAAAATCCTTTCAGAACCTCTTCACATCGGGAACATAGCTAACCAGGCCTTGATTAATTTTGAGCCTACTCACACCTCTATATCCAATGATGAACGAAAGGTGGTGAAACTTTTAGAGGATGAAGAAGTAATGAGAGAGATTCCGCCTGAGCAAGAAGCTTTTCTAAATGAGTTCATAGATTCAGACCCCTTCTCTAATTACCATGCCATCGACCTGGGTACCTATTGCATTTTTGAAGAGGATCAGACCATCCCAAAGCTCACTAAAGATTCATTCTCAGAAGATTAGTTGTCTTCAACACTATGGACCTTACACTTTGACGACACTAAATGTAAAATGGGCTCCAGAGCCGAAGTTTGTCTCACCCCCCTTCGGGCGATCAAATTCGAAAGCCTTTCCGGTTGCAGTTTGCATGCTCAAATAATGAAGCAGAGTATGAAGGACTGATTCAAGGCTTGAGCATGGCAGAAAAGATGGGCATTAAAAAATTGAAAGTCCTTGGCCATTCCGAGCTAGTAGTGCACCAAGTTTGAGGGATATCTAGTGCTAAGCATGTTCGCATGAGGTCTTACCGCGCCAGAGTGTGGGATGTAATAGAAAGTTTTGATGCTTTCAATATCATAAGCATTCCTCAGAAACTAAATACCTTAGCAGATCACATGGCCACCATAGGAGCGCATTTTGATCCTACCGTGGACTTCCTAACCGGCTCCCAAGTAGTCAGCATGGTGGTCCACCTGACTATCCCAGATAATGATACATATTGGCAAGTATTTGAGAGTGATGAACAGATCACTTTGTTTATCCAAAGCTTGGGAGAATTTGTTGACCAATTGTAACTTAGGATCAAGGAATCTTATGGGAATCAGGTCATTCAGTTAAAATCCAACAAGCTCCCTAATGGTTTAATCACCTTAGAGAACTTGTTTAACCACAAAGATACTAAAAAGGATAAGCGGAAGCTCACAACAAATAAAGAGGATTATGCCGAGATGTCAGTTGGTAGCGGAAGGATTCTGAAAGTAGGAAAAGGTGTCTCCTCTGAAGACAGAAAGAAGTTGGCCCGATACTGTGATGAATATGAAGGTGTCATGGCTTGGTCTTATGAAGACTTAAAGGGTTACGATCCTAACATACCATCGAGCTTGCAAATGAGGCTAAGCCGGTCCGGTAGAAGCAAAGACTACTCAACCCCAAAATTGAATCCCTCATGGCTCAAGAGTTGAAGAAGCTGATCGAATCAAGGATTGTTTACCCCATAAAGCACAATACATGGGTGTCTAATTTGGTCCCTGTCAGGAAGAAAAATAGAGATATCTAACTTTGTGTAGACTTCCGAGATTTGAATCGAGCATCACTCAAAGATCACTATCCCTTGCCGTCAATGGAATAATTATTGAGCACAATGGCTGGATCAAAAATATTCTCAATGCTTGACGATTTCTCAGGATATAACCAGGTAAGTGTGAAATAGGAGGACCAACACAAGATGACTTTCACTACTAAGTGGGGAACGTTTGCATACCAGAAGATGCCTTTCAGCTTGTCAAATGCTAGAGCAACTTTCCAAAGGGCCATGGATTTAGCTTTCAAAGAACTAATTAACAAGATCATCCTAATATACTTTGATGATTTGACTATGTTTTCCAAACACCGGGAGGATCATTTTGATCATCTCAAGTTAGTCTTGCAAAAATGTCTTGAATTCGGGATCTCCTTGAACCCAAAGAAATGTATCTTTGGGGTTCCTCAAGGAAAATTACTTGGGCGTATAGTTTCAAAAGAGGGTGTCTCCATTGATCCGGATCGGGTCAAAGCTATTAAAGACCTCCCCCTTTCGGTCAACAAAAAGGGAGTCCAATCCTTCCTAGGAAAGATCAATTTTGTTAGTCGTTTTATCTTCGACTTTGCTGGAATAATAAGACCCATCACTCTCATGCTGAAAAAAGATATACATTTCAAATGGATCGCTGAAGCCAAAAAAGCTTTTGATGAAATAAAAAATGCCATCTGCTCCACTCCCATATTATCTAACCCATACATGTGTAAAGATTTCATAATGTATGGCTATTCCGGTTTGCATAGTATCGCCATGGTTCTAACCCAAAAGGACACTCAAAGAGGAGGAGAGCGCCCCATAGCCTTCCATTCAAAAACTCTTAAGGATTATAAGGTCCGACACAACTTTTTTGAAAAGCGAGCCTTATCCACCGTAAAAGGACTAAAGAAATTCGGGCATTTCATTGCCTGTAATAAAATCACGGTGTATGTAACTCACCCCGCAGTAAGAGGATACATCATGGAGGGCGACATCACTAAAAAGAGGGGAAATTGGATCACTAAGATTCTAGAATATGATTTCGATATTAAGCCAACAAAGCTTGTTCATGAAAGAGGCCTGTGTGAATATATAGTGCAAGACTGTGAACCCCGTGGTGATGGAGCGACCGCAGAGGAAACGATTATGTTTGTGCCCGACGTCCCCAATGACAGTTGGATCAACGAAAGGAAGCATTTCATGAGGACTCAGATTTTTCCCAAAAATATTCCCCTAGCTATGAGGAGGTTCTATAGACTCCAAAATAGAGGTTTCCGCTTAATAGACATAACTCTTTTCAAAAGGAATTTTGAGGGAGTTCTGCTTCGCTGTGTGGACTGGAGCCAAGCTGATAAAATCCTACACGAGTTTCACTATGACTCTTCAAGAGGCCACTTCTCTGCACCCACAACCGCTATCAAAATTACCCAAGTTGGATATTTTTGGCTGTCCATGTTCAGAGATACACACAATTTAGTAAGGGGATGCAAAGAGTGCCAATATTACACAGGAAGAGGTAAGAAAGCTGCAATGCCACTCAGGCCCGTGTCTGTGGAAGAGACTTTTGCTCAATGGGGCCTCAATTTTATTGGGATGATCAACCCCCCAAGTTCAGCTGGACATAAATGGATCTTGATTGCTACTGATTATTTCACCAGATGGTCCGAAGGCATCCCTTTGCAGAATTCGTCGAAAAGCGAGGTGTTGGCTTTCCTAGAAGATCTGACTTGTCAGTACAGTCCCCCAAAAACCATTAAATCAAATAATGCACATGAATTCACAGGCTCGCGAATCACCCAATTCACCCTCAGTAGAGGCATTTATCTCAAGACCTCTTCTAACTACTACCCTCAAGGGAATGGACTTGCCGAATCTACTAACAAAAACCTGATCAGACTTATCAAAAGGATAGGTTTTGAATACAAGAAGAAGTGGCACCACCATCTAAGAAGCACACTATGGGCAGACCACATAACACCCAAATAGATTCTTAAAAACTCCCCGTACAAGCTAGTGTATGGGAAAGATGCACTTTTTCCCATGTCACTAGAGATCCCGACGTTGCAGTTGCTAAAATCAATGGAAGTTGCTAAAATCAATGGAAGTTGCTGAAAACAGCCCCATGACTGTAAGGTTGGCAGAGATTATGGAGCTAGAGGAAGTGAGGGAGGCAGATTTCATAGCTCTCCAAGACAGGCAGGCAGTCATAAAGAGATGGTTCAACAATAAAAAAAGTTCTAATTTGATTTTCACCCTCAAAGACTTGGTATTGAAATATAACGAGAGGATGACAAAACCAGGTTAGCACGACAAGTTCGACCACCTATGGGAGGGACCTTTCCACATTATAGGTTGTAAAGGTTTCAATGCTTTTGAGTTAGAAGATATGAATGGGGACCCCTCCCCATCTCGGTTAACGGTTTCCATCTCAAACCTTTCTATTAAGGGTTCCTTTCCCTTTTCAAGTAGATAATGTAAATTATGTTCATAATGTATATAGTACCTATTTATTTTATTTATTTTCCAGTCAAAGTCAAGCAAGCAGAGAAAGAAGAAGAAAAAGGAGAGAGATCAGATAAAGGAGAAAAATAAAATTGATTATATTAAGAGCTTCTTATATTTTTGTTACAAATGAGTGGGCCCTTGACCTCTCCTTTTTCTACATCTTTTGTTCTAGGTTCAGGTCGATGGTTCGTCACCTCTTCAGTGGCTCTCCTCAGTCTCTCCCTCGTCGGTGTCAGAGTTTTCTTCTTCCCCTAGCCATTCCAAGTCAGAGGAGCTCTCGGGCTCCCCAGGGATGAAAATGACAACCAGGTTTGGCTGCTAGTCTGGCATTAAAATTCTTGGGAAGATATAATCTTTGAACCCAGTGTACCAGTTTGTGCCTTCCAGAACTGAGATTATCAGATGGATGCATAGAAGGAATTCCAGAGCAAGTTCAGCTCGGTACCGATGAGAAGACAACGTCATGTTCTTCAGCCCATTGATGAGTGGATGCCATGCCACCTCCTCATTGAGTG